>NC_143013.1:160967053-161267053 GCF_055824585.1 Amblyomma mixtum
ATGGCTGGTGGGAACCGTCCGGAATGGGAGAAACATTGGCATGCAGAGCACTTTATTGACAGAAGTGACGTCAACCAAGCTGTTTCCAGATAGAAATCAAGATGCAGACGTGCATGCAACGTGTGACCAAGTGCATCATGGCCTGTAATGACGGTTCTGCCAACGGCACAGAATGAGTCCGTGCATGCAACCCGCATCTATCTGTGCGAGGCGGTCCGCCTGGCCCGTTTTTCCGCGCGCTTCACTTACGAAGACGTTGCGGGAATAAACTGCACGTTCATACCACCATAAAGTTATTGTAGAGGCGGTAAAGAGAGTAGACATTTCTGTGATCGCTGGTGGCTAGTTCAAAAGCGCTTCTCGCTACACCTTGAGTAAAGCACAGGTTAGGCCTACAACACCAAGCAAGCGGTGTATTGTCAGCCGGCAGAACGCACATCACTGCAGAAATCGTGCCAAAGGTGGACATTGCGCTTTCTTTTTTCCTTTAAGATACGAATTCTTAGTACAGATACTGCTACCTGCTTCTGCGCAGTGACAGCGGTTTTAGAGAAAGTTTGAACAGAAAGACATGTCGCTGGTATGGCCGTATACTGTGCGCTGCACATCTCCAAAGGGTTGGGGTAGTCATATTCCTGGCGCGTCGTTCATATTTTTTCGAGATTCATCCGACATCTACTTAACGTGCAGGAACAGAGCGCTCGCATGCCTTGTCTAAAGCCGCCTCTTCCACGCTGAAAAGCCTGGCTGCGTGCGGTCTCAGAACAGTCTGCTAATGTGGTCCATAAGTGCTGTTAACAGTCTGGTTCATAAATATAATCTTCTGTGCGTCATCTGAGTAGTCGACTATCCTTAAGCAGAACTTGGGTAAAGCAGTATCTCACTATAATAGGCAAATTCCAGTGAGATTTGCAGGTTATTCCAGTGCCTAAGTGTACCATACAGACAGTTAGGAAATACAGTCAAGTTACGAGTTTTGTAAGCACATGAGCTTACCCAATCTATTCATGCATATAACAAGAGACTATTGGCTTGAACAGGTATTTACCGCCGCAGGCCACAGCACTTCTGTGCCAGGTAGCGCGTCACCTTCTTGTGGCGCTTTTGGAGATCCTCAGCCGAGCAACCCTTCAGCTTCAAATAGTGCCAGAAGCAATCTGCACAGATGGGGTAATAAGTAATGTTAGTGTGGTTGAATATAAAAAAATGAGCAGATCGAATAACGAGCATTAATACACCTAACATAGGTTGTCAGTTTGAATCCGTGCTGCAAGAAAGGCTCTAACTTAACTAGTAACTTTATGCTGCACGACAGGCTGAACCGTATGACACCATCTGGTACATTCATGCCAAACGGTTCACTTACAAATTTTACAGGAATGTCGTGACTAAGCAGCCAGACTTTAATGCCTGCCAGACAGATATACAGATACTGATCGATATAGTTTAGTTTCGAGCTGTGGTGCTCGAGCATCACACCGCCACCTGCTATTATTTTATTCCATTATCTAACCACCTCGGCTCCCATGGCAACTACTGGGATACACTGCGGCATTGGAGGCTGCCATCTTGGGTTCTATCCGTGGAATCAGCACAACTCTGAGGCTCAAAACGCAACCAGGCTGAGAACGCAACGCAATGCTCTAAAATTACTACCTCGGGCTAATAGCTCTGGGAGCAAAGCTTCACACACTGGTGCATAATATTCTACTTCAGATACACCCAGCAAAGCAGTAGAGAGAAAAGCCCTTTGATGAATAACAAAATTTAGCTGGAGTTTAAAAACCCACTTGCACTCTGCGTAGGTTTGGGACTTGGGGGAAAAATAGAGGTGCAGGAAATTCCAAAGGTTTTCAAGCAATTTCAACAAAATTTCAAAAATTATACAGCCCCTGAATTAGGGATGGCATACATCAAAGTGGTGACAAATGGAGTGACAAAGTTCCTTACACAGTGTGTGCACTGATGAGGAATGAGGAGGATTTAGTGTTTATCTCGAAGATTAACAGCAAATAAAGTTTATTGCGCATCTCTGCTGCGCATGAAAGGCTAACCGCCGAATTCAGAAGTGCGCCTCAACTCGATACTCCGTCTCCACTCTGTGGAGTGGAGAAAACAACTGCTCTACCATTTGATGGGCAGTTAGGATTGAAGAATGCCACTCGGCATTTCTTCAGACAAGGAGCTGCTCTAGAGACCTTCTTCCAACTGCCGTCCCTCGAGGAAGCATGAATGGCAAATGAAGATGAGAATAAGGCGAAAAATTGCCTTTGGCTAGAAAAAAGCATGGCATGGCTATTAAGTGTCTGTTTTATCACGCTGCACCACGTTAAGAACACAAAGACCCTCACCGTTTATTAGCCTAGTAAAACATCTTTTGCAAGCTGCCTGACGAAAGCAACAGAGAAAAACTACCGGAAACGCTTGCACATCTGGCAACCTTTGCCACCAATGATGTAGCGTCTATGTAGGCATTTACAAATGGTGTAAAAACTGCCGTTCGTCAACTTGTGGAAGGTTTCGCTGGCCTGCAGAGGCCAGCGGCGAAGCTGAGAAGTACCAAAATGGGTTTGGATTTATGGGGTTTAATGTCCCAAGTGACTCAGGCTATGAGGGATGCCATAGTGAAGGGCTCTGATAATTTCATCCACATGGGGTTCTTTCACGTGCACTGACATCGCACAGTACACAGGCTTCCAGCATTTTGTCTCCATCAGAATGCGACTGCCGCGGCCAGGATCGATCCTGTGTCTTTGAAGTCAACAGCTGAGCACCGCAACCCCTGAAACTGTTTCATCATCAAAATATGCACTACATAAATTACACTGCTTCACAGAAAAGGGCTAACAGTCATGGCCAAACTGTAGTTACAGCCAAAAGTTGGCACCATGAACCTGCTCCCCACATCCAAAAGCTTGCACTTCAGGCCAACACACAGGAATCAGATTGCCTCCCAAACCCCATGACACTGCCTCCCAAAGAAGGTGGCAGCCAATAAGTGGGCAACAAAAAAGTAAACTGTCGGTAACAACTTGAATGTCTTGCATCACGCTACAAGGTGATGTGAAATTTGAGGAAAGGCCCCAAGAAGCACATAATTTTTTTAGGTTTTCAGAGCAATCTTAGCCCTTTAAATGCCAAATGTTTTCCTAAAAAACATAAGAGAAATTTTAAGCAATCAATTTTTTTTGTGTACTTCATTATTCTTGAAGCCACTTCATTGCATACACATGGGTAGCTGCAGAGCAGTCAGCTCAATGCACCGATTGAGGTTGACAGCACTCACACATACAGACAAGGGACAGAAACAAAAAAGACGATGGCACAGGCACTGAACTTAAAATTTTTTCCAGAACTGCCGACATACTGCATAAATACCCACACCACAGGCACCAACACGCAGCCATTTATGCACTCGTGGTAACAAGAAGTGGTATGAGAAGTAGTGGAAAAACAACAAAAGCTAGAAGCAAAAACCAGAGGACACAGCACAGGATAAAACCAGAACAAGGTGAGAGAAAAATTTATAATCAAGTCATTTTTAGAAGACTGCCAACAGTGGATAGGTTTGACCAAAAGAATATTTAAGAACTAGTCTGATAAAATGGAACTAAAAACCTTATGCACAAACACAGACCAAGCGCAGAGAAAAACAAATGAAGGAGAAATGGCAAGAAAAAACATGCAATAGAAGCAAAATGGTGATTGGGTAAGCCAACGAGAATTGAGCAACAAGCGAAGGTGAAGTGTGCTAAAAATTAAAAGGATAAAAAGGGAATAAAAACGCGCATGAGCCACAAAGGTGAAGCCAACGGTTAAGATGGTAAAAGTGGAAGATGACGTACAGTGAAGCCGAGAGATAAAATATAAAAAAGTGAAATTCAATAACCAGTATGAAGGCAAAAATCAAGGAAAAACATAAAAGAGGGAAGTTGGCGGAAGAGGCAAGACATGTAACACACATGTAGAACCAGGGCTAGATCAAGTACGTCCACAAAGAAAGGCAATACTCCGAGTGAAACCAAGCGTGTTCTTTACATTCACCCCGGAGCCTGAAAATCTCTGTGGCTTCCACCATTGGATTGCGTCAGATTATTACGGGGCTCTATTAATACAGTGGCTTTCTCGAACTTTGGGCAGCATGGCTTTTTTGTGTCCCATTATCAGCAGTGGACTTGCAGGTACCTAAGAGATGTATCCGATAAATCAGTGTAATGCTCTCTTAGCCTTCCATTGATCCCAATGTATACCTTGCAGCAAGAAAAAGGGATTGAGAAAGCACTTCTTGTGCATGCCACTAAGGGTTTCTGTGCAATGCGGTGCAGCCTGTTTCTTATTTCTTTTTCATTGACGATCCTAGAGAGGTGTGATAGGTGATGGGGGGGGGGGGGGGGCGGAGCAAAAAAAAGCATCTACTCTATCTCTCTAATTTTCTAAAGGTAAATTTCAAAGAACCTTAAGAAAATCGGAGAAAAAGCAGGAGTAGACATTGCCTTTTCTGACCCCCTAGCACCTATTGCAGTTGCGGAATCCTAAATGAAAAAAAAAGACGCTGCACCACGCAGCACAGAAAACCCTTAGCGCCATGCGCGGAGGGCGTTTAATCAATCCCTTTGTTTTGAGGCAAGGTATACATTGGCATCAATGAAAGGATAAGGGAGCATAAGATTGATTTATCGGGTACATCTCTCGGGAATCTGCCAGTCGGAAAGAGCAAAACCGCAAACCTATCGCACAGAGGCAGGTGACAACACAAGGCCGTACTGACAACTGAAAATTTATTGAAGAACAGCAGTGCTTATATAGACAAGTCACGTGTGTAATCTGCAAACAATCGTAAAGAGGCAAAACATTCAATGGCAACCATAGAGCTGAGCAAATATGACAATCACCTGCTCAAAAACGAAACAAAAACAACGGGGGGAAACACAGACAGAAACGCTAATTTTCCTGAAAAATGAACACAGTAGGCGTTCTGACACACTTATCTGGCTCCGACCTCAAGATGGCAACAGCCTCGACAATCTCTCTCTCCAACTGCTGCTTTCTTCATCCAATAATCTGTGTGCAGTTCAGTTTGGGATAGTAGTCTACAATGAGACAGTGAGTGGGACGGCAAACGCCTCCGGGTCTACTCAAGGAACACGCATACTCTTGCAAACAAATGTGTAAACATCTACCACTTGGACGATATAAAACTGGCCACAGCTGAGGGGAATCTCGTACAACATGCCCGTTGGCGGTACTTTTTGAATGCCTCATGCCATGTGCAACGGGGGTGATGTACACGATTCCTCTCAGCTGTGGTCGATTTCATACCGGCCAAATTGGTAGATGGTGAAACACTCCCTTGCAAGAGTATTAGCATTCCTTGGGTAGGCCCGGACGACCTTGCCTGCCTGTCCACTGTCCCAGTTGTAAAGACTGTTAACCTAAACTGAACTGCAGATTATTACTGGATGAATAAAGGGCCAGTTGGAAAGAAATTCTCAAGGCTGTTGCCATCCTGAGGTCGAAGCCAGATAGGTGGGTTAGCATGCCTTCTGTGTCCATTTTTCAGAAAGAATTAGAATTTGTTTCCGTCCCTAGGTTGTTTTTGCAATGATTGTTTGCAGATTACATGCGCAACTGATACATATGAGCACTCATTTCTTCAATAAATGTTCAGTTGTTGTACCGCCTTGTGTTTCGCCTGCCTTTGTCCCATCCTGTTTTGCGATTTTTCTAACGATTTCCAACCAACTGGCCTACAAGCACGTCCTTCTAAATCTGCAAGTCCATTGCCAAAACTGTGACCGAAAAAAGCCATGCCACCCATGTTCGAAAAAGTGCCATTGTGTTAAAAAAGCACCAGAATAAGCCTACATGACGAACTGGTGGGAGCCGCCGGGATTTTGAGGCTCGAGAATTAATGGGCAAGAACACCCTCGGAAAAAAAGATTGCCTTTCTTCAGGATCTGTTTGACCTAGCCCTGGTTTTATAAACATCTTGCATGCCTTGACTTTTCTGCCAACTCCTCTATTTTCGCGTTTTTGTTTGCTTTTATCTTTAATACTCATTGAATTTCATCTTTTGATATTTTATCTCTCGTTTTTACAGTAGCTCATCTTCCTCCTTTAGCCATGTTAATTCTTGGCTTCACCTTTGTTGCTCTTGTGCATTTATTCCCCTTTTATTCTTTCAGTTTTTTAGCTCACTTCACCTTTGTAGACCAATTCTTGTTTGCTTGCCCAATCACCATTTTCTTTTCACTGCATGTTTTTTCTTGCCATTTTACTTTTATTTCACTGCCCTTGATCTGTGTTTGCGTGTAGTGTTTTAGTTCCGTGTTATCAGACCAGTACTTAAAAATTTTGGTCACACCGTTCCACTGTTTCACGTGCTGGTGGTGTTAAAAATGACTTGCTTAAAACTGTTCCTTTAACCGTGTTATGGTTTCATCCTTCCCTGCTCTATAGTCTTTGTTTCTGTTTCTAGTTTGTGCTGTTTTCCCACTATTGGCCATATCACTTATTGTTACCACGAGTGCATGAAATTGCCACCTGTTGGCGCCTGTGTTTTGGTTATATATGCAGTGTTTCGGTGATTCTGGAATAAATCTGTACTAAGCACCTGTGCCATCATATTTTTTCTTTCTGACCCCAGTCTGTGTTTATAAGCTCTGTCAACCAAAAAGGATCTGCACCAACTAGACCGACAGCTTGTCCTATTCAAGCTCAATGCCTTCTTTTCAAAGAAATGCTATGGCTAAAACACTGTACTTACAGTAAAGACTTCTTGACTGAGCGAATACCACTGGCAATTCCCAGCCTGCTCCTGGTTGCTGGCTCAAACCGCACGCAACTTTGTGGCTTGCCCGACTTCCACGCAACTCATGCTCCCTTGAAACTGAAACAGAGGGATGTGTGAGAGATATCAGATTTGATATGCTTGCCTTGCTGCAATGACTAAAATAAAACGATATTTTCCATAAGAACAATTATTATTTCACACTAGCTTCGCAGAGTAAACCTCGATTATCACGACCTCGTTAACACTGACATACTGCACAGTACCAGCCTGACTGCATCTAGTTCTATGGTGTCATATGCTTGTTAGCTATGGGCCCTTGGCCTTGCATCGGTTAATGCAGACAACCTCGGAACGGGCAATCACAGCTCCGAGCTTTTGAGTCATTGATACTCACAAGCTCAGTGGTCCCAGGGGTTCTAGAAATATTGGCAGGGTGACACAGTAACAAGCATTCCGCATCACTTGCTCTCGCTTCATTGCAAAAATCTCGCACAGCAGACCTGTCCTCCATTTTGCAGTGTGAAAATAATCAAATTCAAAGCATGCACACAAAATGTGGACCTCTCTTCGAACAGAGCTTCATAAATATGGGTATAATTATTGTAATTAAATCTCCCTGCAGTTTTCAATTTATCCTAGAATTTTATACAACTCGACGAGCAATAAGCATTAAAAAAGAATTCAAATAGCCAGCACTGTTTAAACAATATAGCTACGAAGAAATAAGAGACATATCCACTACTCTCCAGTGGTTCTTTAGCTTCATGCATTATCAATCTACACTTTCTTACAGGCACATTGCACGCGAAAATTGGGTTTAACCCAATCTTGATGAATCTTTCTGGAATGCAACAATCAGGAGAAACCAGTTTTACTCAAAAACAAAGAGCCCTATACACTGCATCACAAGCCCAGATAGGTGCACTTAAGACTACAGCCCCTTCCATAAGTCTCCAATTTGTCTGTCCGCTACTAGTCGAATTTCGCTATCCCGCCTTGCTAGTTCTTCCACTGCCCTTCTCAAACTCTTGGAATTCTGTTTCTCCACCAGATCATCAGCTGTTACTCGTATTATTTTTTCTTTTAGCACTACACACTCCATGGCAAACCTGCTGGATATTGTACTTTAAATAGGTTTGTAGAGCGTGCAAGTGGCTTGCAGCTTGACGAATAGGTGAGAATAAAACGCGGAGCCTGACAAATAGGTGTCAAAAAAACGTGGGTTAATGACATCCCAGTTGAAATCAAGAGGAAGAAATGGGCTTGGGCAGGGCATGTAATGCGAAGGCAAGATAACTGCTGGTCCTTATGGGTAACGGAGTGGATTCCAAGAGAAGGCAAACGTAGCAGGGGGCAGCAGAAATTTAGGCGGGCGAATGAGATTAAGAAGTTTGTAGGGATACGGTGGCTGCAACTGGCAAAGGACAGTGTTAATTGGAGAGACATGGGAGAGGCCTCTGCCCTGCAGTTGGTGTTGTCAGGCTGATGATGGTGACAAGCTAGTGAATTTGCCTCGCAACAACGCTGCAGTCTGATATTTTTTAGAGCAGCACAATGGCCTTCATTTTTAGAGTGGTGAAGTATTCAACATTTTGTTTCAACCATGAGTGCAAAGGGAAGACGTTTTATGTTGCACAAAAAGAAAGGAATTACATGCATACTGGGCTTTGGAAGAATGCCCTGCGGACATTACAAAACACTGCCATCCTTGCTTTATCTTTGCCAGGTAACAAAATTCATTATTCTCCAAATACTTTGGACAAAGACAAGCTGCCGTGCACTCATTCGAGCTCAGTGGACTTTCCCTCAAATCAGTCTTCAGTAAATAATATCAGGATTAGGCAAAAGTAACTGCAGTGTATTTCAGTGAGTCAGTGCCTTTTACAGAAAGTTTTAGAAACAGAAAAGTTTATGAGCTTTGTGAGCACATGATGATTGCCCAATCTATTTACATAGACAAATGAGAAATTTGGCTTCCTATTCAATTTATGCACATTCAAACGATATTTACCGCTGTAGGCCACATCAGTTCTGTACCAGGTAGCACATCCCAAAAAAAGCCTCGATAGCGTAATAAGTAATATCAGTGTGGTTGACTATAGAACTTAAAATCCAGGCCATATCTCTTGGAACTAAGCTTGACATATTTTTGCATAATACCATACTGCAGATACAAATAGCAAAGCAATAGAGAGAGACAGAAAGTTTGCTAATGAAATGAACAAAATATTTAGCTGGCACTTAAAATCACTGACCTGTTACTCAGCATGAAGAAGGAAATAAGAGGGAAAGACGAAGGAAAACAGGTGCAGAAAATTGTTAAGGTTTAGAGAATAATAAATTTCAACAAATTTCTGAAATGATGCATCCACTACTTTACTTGGTTTTAAAGGGTTTCATGCCACAAAGCGGCGCAGGCTATACAGGGCGCTATTGTAGAGAATAACACAATCTGGCGGGCTAGTTGGTGGGAATTCATACGATTTCAGCAGCGCGAACACGGTTAGGAAAGAACAGACAGAAAGGGGACAAGACAGAGCGCTGTGGCGTGTGTATTTAAGAGCGGGGTCTTGGTCATTCTTGAAATAAAGTTGATAGTTCAGCGCTCTGTCCTGTCCCCTTTCTGTCTGTTTTTTTTCCTAACCGTGTTCGCGCTGCTGAAATCGTATATTGTAGAGGAAATGAGACTAGTACAGCTGGAATCGAAACTGGCTGGAATCGAACCTGCCTCTTCCGGGTCAGCAGCTAAGCACAATAACCACTCAGCCACCATGACGGCTCCCATTTGGGGTGACATGCATCAATGTGGTGACTGACGGGGTTGACAAAGTTCACTTCAGAGAGGGTGTGCATTGATGAGGTTATATAGTTCAATTCTCCCTATGCCACATAATTAGACAGGTGAAAATTTATTATGAGCATAAGCTGCCTATGGCAGGCCAAGAGACGTAAGACACAAAGCATATATGTCCATAAAATGAAGGCAGGAAGAGCACAATTTCCTGCTGTGAGTAACCACTCCACTATCCAAAAGGATAGTCAGCTTCTTTAAAAAATGTATGTCCTGCCTATGTCCATTTATGATTCCCGCTCAGATTTTAATTCGCATTTATTTCCAACCAACTCAGTTCTCTCCCAATCTCTTATCATTAACCCTATGATTTTGAAGGTTTGAAGGTTTGAAGGTTTATTTCCGCAACTAGGTGTTGCGAGGACAGCCAGGGAAAAAGCTGTATAGACAGCTTGAGAGGTCCTGGCTTCCTCTTACAGTGCAGCATTGACGGCGGCGGAATAGGACATCAAACAAATTGTAAGAAAAAACTCGTATGTTCTGTACATAGAATGACACATGTACGTTCAGTAAGCAGTACATTCTGCTTGTAAAAGAAAAAAGAACTATATTAGGTCAAAGAGACCATAAAGGCAAACACAGGGAGGAGAAAATAAAGGACAGCAGAACTGACAGGTGCACTCAAAATGGTAATAGCAAGAAAAAAAAGAACTACACGAATATTTGGGGCAATTCTTTCAGAGAAATATTAGAGACATCAAGATTCTTGTGGGAGTACAACTGGTTCAGAAGTGTCGGTAAGGTATGCTGCAACATTTGTTTGCCATAGTTTGTGCGACATTTCTTAACATTCCAAGGCTCTGCTACGCGGGTATCATACACAGTTCTGCTTTGCTCTAACCTAGCAAGTGTAAGTAAGAAGTCATCATTTTTCATTATGGCGAGTTTATATTTGAAGCACAGCCTATAGTTATACATGGATTTCATTGGAATAACGTTGTGTCGGTGGAAAAGGCTCGCAGTGTGGAAGAAATAAGGCACTTTACATGCAATGCGTATAATACGTTTTTGTAAGAGAGTGAGTTTGTTAATATTTTCAGCTGTTGTTGTTGCCCACACCATACATCCGTAGCTGGCTATGGAAGAGAACAAAGAGTGATAAAGTAACATGTTGACTGACGTAGGAAAATTAAAGCTATGGCGGCGCATGATACCAACTGTTCTGGAAAGTTTCTGAACGAGGTAATTAATATGGTCATTCCACGACATATCTGCTGCAAAGTAAACGCCCAGAGTTTTCACAGACTGCACAAATTCTATTCTGGTATTGTTTAGTTCAATTAGAGGAAGTTCAAAGTGTTTGTGACGTGGGTGGAACATGACGGCTGCAGTTTTACTAACGTTAATTCTTAAGTGATTATCAGCAGTCCAAGTATTTATTTCTTTTAAGGTTTTATTAGCTCGATTTGCGAGATCAGCCGTAGAAGTACCCGAAAAAAACAGACTAGTGTCATCTGCATAAATTATGTACTTAGCAGTGCTATCGATGCGAACAATATCATTAATATAAAGAACAAAAAGAAACGGACCCAAAATGCTCCCTTGCGGAAAGCCAGAAGCTACCGCTTTCAACTGGGAGCATTCACCGGCAATACTAACAAACTGAGATCTATGTCGCAAGTATGAGGAAATCAGCATATGGGCTATGCCTCTAATACCGTAGTGGTCTAATTTTTTAAGCAGCACAGAGTGATTAACAAGGTCAAACGCCTTTGAAAAATATAAAAATCAGTGGTTCACCGCACTGTTCACAATTTTAAGCCTTTTATAGTGTACCCCCCTTTGCCTGACAGCTTAGCAAAGGCAAAGCAGTTTAAAATTTCTTTTTGAGCATACTGCAAGGTGCTGTTTATAACTTCTGAGTGCATGTATAAGGCAATATACCCCTTTCTTATTATCCCGACCATTTCTATCAAATGCTCTATATCTGTGTATGACCTGGCCGAGGTGTATTCTGTTAAGACTTCCAGTACCTTACTGCATTTCATAAAATGGCCTCTTTCCTGATTATTAAGCTTTAGCTCTCATTTCCACACTGAGTATTGATGTCCTCAATCATTTACAAGAATTCATCACTTATACTACAACTCACCACTAATACTACAATAACATGAAATCAAATATAACTGAGAGGTTCTCCATGAGTCTTCACATTTCCTGAACCAACCCGCTACTATAAAGTGAGGGTCACCTCGTCTAGCTTGATCACATCTTGTTCAGGGTATGTGGGCTGTGCAAAGTAAACAACCGTTGATTTCAGGTCACTGCAGTCAAAACTACAAAGTAGCTGGTGCAATGAAATGTCAGTTCTAAGAAGGTTTGCTCGTTTTTTTATGCGGGCCCAAGTGAACACAGGCTAAGCTGCGTGCTGTTTGATGTCAGTGCAGGTTAAAGATCCCCAGGTGCCCAAAATTATTCTGCAGCCCTCTGCTACGGCGCCTCTTCTCTTCTTTAACTCCCTCCTTTATCCCTTCCCTTACATCATGGTTCAGGTGCCTATCAAGATGTGAGACAGTTACTGTGTCACTTCCTTTGCTCAAAAACCAATTTTAAATTTTTCAAGGATAGTTTCAAGAACGTAGAGGTACAAACTGTGCAGTATAACCACATGCCACAGCAATAAACCAGCAATACATCTGCACTGACAGGAGCTTGCCAAGTACGCTGCAAGGATGCTATGCCACGCAAGATTTGGTGTCATCATACAATGTTACTTTACTGACTGACATTTCAGTGTAGAAGCAAGAAATACCATTAGAGTATTATTGTACAGCACAATGTTTTTAAAAAGATAAACGAACATTTTGGCTCTTTTAGAGGACACACATGTATAACAGGCAACAGGTGTGGAATAGTCACTGCACCTGAAGCAGGCTCAACTCCTTTATAATAACAGCGCAGTGTCAAGAGCTACATGAGCGGCTATATTTCGTACAAATTTGCAGTTCATGTAATTATAAGGTGAGGTACTGCTGTAAAGTGCATGTAGAGTTCTTCATGCATTTTTAAACACAGCAGTGAGCCTACGTTGAAAAAATATTTTTCAAAACAGGCAGGTAAGGTATGCGTAACTGAAAAAGATAATTACCATGAATGGCTTGGAGGGATGGCACAGCTGAAGGCAGGAAGCAAGCATGGCCCAGCAGATGCTGGCAGCTGGCAACTGCAGATAAATACGTCCCGACCAACAGCTGTCAGTGCCAGTGACAATGTCATGAATGACGACAAAACAAACTGTCAACTGCTTCAGAAACTAAAATAAGGTATTAATATAGGAACACAAAAAGCAATGAGGTGGCCCATGACAAAATAAATAAGGAGATTGTATGTGAAACACCCATACACATTCTTTGAGTACATTTACATGACTGTCATAACCACATTGAAAGATGAGCTGGCTGGAATACCGCTTTATTTTTATGCATGATGAAAAGAGCCCAACTATTCGAATATAGCATGCGCAGGCTTTAGTTAATTACTATTAGGGTGTCTTGCACCAGCGTCTAATGTATTCTTAAATTGAACGCAGCAACCAGTCGACCAGTTTACCTTGCATAAATGAGAAGAGAGAATGGAAAAGGCATGCATTCAATAGCAAGGAGCCCGATATCTCACGTCACAACTGAGCATGATACGAAAATTAGTAGTGCATTTAACAAATCTGCACACAAATAAAAACAGCAAAACATTTGTCGAGTGGTAATGCAAGTAGGGGCAAGAGAAAAAAAATATACCGAAGAACACTGGTGAGTGAGGTGCAGGGAGGTCTGTGGGTAGGGTTCCGTGCCTGGGAACAGTTCCGAGCGCGGAGAACTGCTGCCGGCAGTGAACCAAGAATAAATAAGAGAAAGTGAAAATGAATAACAAACCATCACCAATTGCGAACGACCTGAAAGCGGGCCGCATAAGCGAGGCATACAGCAAAAAGCTTGAAATCCCGAATAAGTGTGCAGTTGCATCCCCAACAGTTCAGTGCCCTGAAGGAGAGGAAGCATGGACACCTACAGTTCAGGGAAGACACAAGAACGACCTAACTGACATAATATTGCCAAATTCTGTTCCAATGGGGAAGCACAGATAAAAGTTTACAAATGACTAGTAAATATGCGCCAGCCTTCCACATGCGATCACTGTCTTCAAAAAAATTTGCATGACGAATATTAAGAAGCAAGCACTGATCCGATGAGCACCAACACCGAGCAAAATCATCCGTCGTCTGTTCGCAGTTCGCCTAGCGCGAGTGCTTCATCGCGCAGCACTGCCGCTCATCATCATCTTCTAAATAGCACAAATCCATCCGATGGGTACCAGCCGCGAGCAAAATCACCCATTGTCAGTTCCCTTGGCTGTTCTCAGCTGTCCAAGCAAAAGCGCTCTCACCCGCGGCACTGATCGTCGTCTTCTACGCAGTAGAAATCCATGCCAGTTGAATGTAGTAAACATTGTCTGTAGTTTTTCGCAGCGCTAGCAAGCGACCGCATAACTCTGTTGTGATCTCTGGTGGCATTTTTATTTACCACGGCACCTGAGTACTAAACGCAGACATAGACTATGAAGCAACACGTATCACGCAGGCTATACGCCCGTTATTTTCTGGGAACGCATTAAGCTGAGGCAACCGCACGCAGACTGCCTACACTGCCATCCCTATATAGCCGCACACTAATAACGCGTGTGAATACAGATCAGTAATAGAGAAGCGGTGACGGGACTCACCAATCATGCAGCTCATCCAGGCTTAGTAAAACCGCGCCGTCGTCTTCATTGCCTTTCCAGATGACAAGACGTCGTAGCGCTGCCTTTCTTCATGGCTTTGCCCGTCCAAACTCACCGATGTTGACTGGGCGTAATACTCGTCGTTGGCTTCCAAAACACACTTCTGTTCTTCACACATGTCCGCCGCAAAAGCACTCAAACAATGCCATGAAAAGCCAAATAACACAAAACGTGCAGCAACGCACGCACTGACATGGCACCCGCGGCAGCGGCTTTGCCCTTGTTTTTGCGTCGTTGAAAAACTGCAACTTAAATGCGCTGTTTTACTACTAATATTTAAATTATGTTCAGAAGAAAAATATCTCAATTTTTTAAAATTATTTTTGTCTAAGTGCGAACATTAAAGCGCTTTTAAATACTTTTGTAGAAGCTGCGATCCTGTGATCCCATCACCCAGGGTGCCCCGGATGTCCTAGCAGACGACGGAGCAGACGACGGCGCAGACGACGCTGTTGACGGAATGAAATTTCGTTTGCTGTCAGCCAAAATCTCTTAATTGCGAAAAAACGGGCAAAGAAATGCACCCTACCTCAAGCTGGTGCATATCAAGGATATGTTGGACGTGAGCGGTAGGACTGAGAGCAGCTGCGATGCATTACTTTGACTGACGCAGGCATGCTCGACGGAGATTTACATGAAACTGAGAGCTTAACTGTGACCCGTACAAGCGGATAACTTTGATATCAACTGCTTTGCGAAACTACGCCGATAGTTGCGTCACACTTTAGCTGATATGCAACAGCGGCTCGCACTCGCCGCATCTTGTTCGCGTGTACTTTCACAATTGAGCAAGAGCCCACATGGAAGCCGATAGAAGCAACTGTGTTTTCGAGTTCAGATTGTTCCGCGAAATACGAGCAGCTTGTTTTAGCACGCACTCGAATTGTAGTTCTCAGCCAGTGCGTCACGAGCGGTGACGATGGCTTCGATGACGAGCGTAAGAATCACCTTAAGGTGGCCGCAACGAAGCCGGTATCCCAAGCGTATAAGTGCGCTAAAAGGTGTTTACCTGTGCTGCAAACGTGGGCTCAGTCGCAGTCCAGCCGCTAGCTGCTCAGTTTTTCAGCCTTGCGAGCCCAAGTCGCAAGCTGCTGAGCATTGAGGGAGCCGAGCTTTCAGAAATGACACTGCCCGCGAGCGCGCCGAGCGACAAGTTTGCACTGCTCCCTGGATGTCGTATTCGTCGCTAAGCCTGGCAGGTTTCATATCGATGCCAGAGCTGAGAGTGCTTTCGAACTGGCTAGCGCTGAGGTGCTACTCTCTTCACTGTACGTTGTACTGTGAACCATGTGTCGTAGTGAAATAAAGATATGCGCGGTTTCCGCGCTAACGGTGACGTCGAGGACGAGCTTAATAAACGCCGTAAGGCAGCAGATATTCGATGCATATATGTGTGCTAAATTTGTTCACCTATGCTGCAAACGTGAGAATAAAGTCTCGCTCAGTCGCAGGACAGACGCTCGCTGCTCGATTTTCCAGCCTTGCCTGCTCAGTTCGCAAGCTACTGAGCCAATCACTGAGCGAGCCAAGCGTTCGGCAACGACGCCGCCCGCGGGCGCGCCGGCCGACTAACTGCGCGCTGCTCTCTAGCTACCCTTGTCGTCGCTATAAGCTTAGCCGATTGCACATCGACGCCTAAGCTGAGTGCGATTCGGAACTGGCTAGCACTGAGGTGCTACCCTCGCCACCGTTTTACTGTGAGCCCCGCGTCATAGTGAAATAAGCTCGGTTTCCGCGACCCCTTCAGGAGCAGAGCTAGCAGAAGCCAGGCGAGCTGCAATGGGCAGCAGAAGCGGCTGTGGGAGAAAATTTGTTTTCCTGTTATCGCTTCTACCAACAACTCGATATTGGCTGACGATACTCTATCCCAGAGCTTAGTAAATGGACGTGAACAAACAATACCACTGAATTTTTCTGGCGCCGGCTTCCAGGCTGGCAGGCCGGTCCCGAGAAGAGCGCCCTTAAGCTTGCATGGCAGTGGCGCACGTCAAAACCGCCCCGACATTCTACTCTTCGCTCAGGTTGTCGTAGCACACTGTTAATAGCGAGGGACCAGAACACTTTAGTGGACCGAGCGTGAGGGACCAGAACACTCTAGAGGACGAAGCGCGAGGGCGCAGGAGACTGAACCAAAGCGCGCGATCGACTGACGTCAGTCCCAAGACTTCTCATTTCACGTGAGAATCAAACGAGCAGGCGAGCTGCAGGTCACTCTTGTAGGTGTGAGGAAGTGTCGTGGAGCTGCTGCCCGATCGCAAGCGACTGCTGGCCGCATGGCCTTTGCTATTGCGAGTGTGAATGGACATTAAACGCATGTTTACAGTAGAGAGTCACAGAGTTCGCGCGAGTTAATTAAGCCCCTTGGTCACGGAGGGGGAGCCCCGAACAAATACATCCTCATGGGGAAGTTACTCACTGACCGAATTCTTGCTGCGCGACTTCATGTGTCGCAGAACTCGCCACCCAATCCTTGGCGTCGCGGGGTAACGCCACGTCGACTGACAAATATTCGGGTTCTTGCTCCTCCGGGAAATTACAGCGAAGGCGCGACGCAACAGTCCACGCGCTCGCCCTTTCTAGGCGTCCGTGTTCAATCACGCTCAAGGCTGCACTGACCTGCACTGACCTGGAGGAGAAAGAAGTGCCAAGATGGATTTATCTCAATGGTGCGGCGCACACGTGCCAACTGCACCGCAAAAAATACGAAGTGTGCGTCGCCTGTTGCCGACTCTGGCATTGCGATGACGTGTGCCCGGATCCGAAAAACATCAAGTGCCGTGGCTGCGGCCTCGGGAACCCGTAACGTGAACAGAAATGCGAGCTGAAATGCCTGCAGTGTGGCAAAGGCCACGCACAAGAAGACCCCAAGTGTCGTGAACTTTTCCGCATTCGCTACGAAGTAAAGAATCGCGAATGGGAAAAGATAGAGCAAGCAGCGACGACTGGTGAGCTACATCAGAGTCGACAACGCCAACCCAAAGTGAGAGAAGACTTCGGTACCGGGAGGACTATTTCCCTAATTTGGACACGAATGAAGACAGACCACCGCCGCCGCCAAGAGTGCGCTCCGATTCCCGTGCCAGGTGCCAGTCCAAGGGGCCCTCGAGCTCTAAGGATCCTGCCAACCCACGGAGACGCGGAAGGAGCAAGGAGCGGAAAGCCCCACCTCGATGGATACTTCCGAGGCGTACCGGCGAAGCGCCTAGGCGCACGGGCGTACACTTGAGCCTGTCTGCGCATGCGCGAGGCGCGACGCGCGAGCAGGCGCGAGCAGGGCGCAGATATCTGTGCATGTCAGATTTAGGCGCCTGCGTACGGGCGCTAGCGCGCACGTCGGAAGCGGGGTGCGGTTGACAACAATGGGAGAACCGCGGGGCTCTCGGGGACTCTTTTCTTCGTGGCTCGAAGCTCTTTCAGCTTCCCCAAAAATTTTCTCGCAACCCTCGTCGCCAATGTGGTGTGTTCCGTCTTAGTAAGAAGAGTCGAGTCCGTGCCGCCGCCTCCATGACCAAGAACTAGACCAATCAATCAATCAGTTTATTCTGCACTGCAAATACATTTTACAGATTCAGGCCTGCCGAAGCCTCATTGGGCTTGTATGGCAGCGCCTGGAAGGTAGCGGCAAGTCGCGTGCGACGCTTTACAAAATAAGATTAGCAAAAAGCAACAGAAAAATAGGAACAGCAAAAAAAATTCGGGGGGCACTTTGACTGTCTAAAGTGCGTAGAGGTGAAAGCGTTTTACGCACCACTTTCACTGCTTCTGTGGCACTGGTGGCGTCACATGTAATGGAGTACTAATTACTAAGTGTTGACAAATCACTAATTAATGGTTAATTACTGATTAATACCTGAATACTAATTAACTGCTAATTAATGACCCTTAAGCTTCGCCTTTAGCAGTGGAACGCGACAGCCTGTTGTAGCGCTGCCAGGCAGTCCACGGAACGCCACCACCCGTTCGGCGCGATGCCTTGCCGTTTGAACGCAACGGTTTTTGAGGAAAGGAAATGGCGCAGTAATTCTCTATCATCTTGGTGGACACCTGAACCGCACCGTAGAGGAAGGGAGGAAGTGGGAGTGAAAGAAGAAAGACAAAGATGGCCCGTAGTGAAGAAAATGAAAATTGTATTTGAGGAAAGAAAATAACGCACTAACTGTCTCACATATCTCGGTGGACACCCGTCAAAATTCAGGGGGTGGGGGGTGCACTTTTGTGACCTAAAGTGCGGTCACTGATGTGTGGCTAAGATGTTAAGCTTCGCCTCCAAGAGTGGAACGCGAGAGCGTCTTGCAACGCTGCCAGGGAGTCCATAGAACGCCATCGCCCATTCGGTTCTACGCCTCGCTCGTCGGTAAATTGGTTTTTGAGGAAAGGAAATGTATTTCTCTCTCATATATCGGTGGACAGCTAAACCTCACCGGAAGGGAAGGGAGGAGGATGGAAGTGAGCGAAGACACCGTATTCACTAGACGCGCCTTTGTTAATTCCAAACCATCGAGTTGGCATGGCAGAGTGAGATCTTCCGGCCACCGAGCGTGACGGACGCAGGATCATTAGCTCCGGCGGAGCGGCGATAGCGGCACTTGCTGGCCGCGGAAACAGGTTAGCTGCCGACGCAGATCAGGAATACGAAATTGTTTTGCCTACCTTGCCTACAGGACGTGTTGTTCTTAACACGGTGTTTCTTCACGGAGACGTGAGAGCGAGGCCCTACAGGGTGGAAGATTTTCGGGACGCCCTGGCCAACGCTGGTGCGCTCCCCGACGTCGTGGCGTTGGGGGCGTATCAGATTAACCACGTGTGGGCGGTGACGATGAGCACCTCAGAAGCTGCGAAGAAACTTGCTGCCTGCAAAGAGCTACAAGTGAAAGGGCGCCGGTGCATTATTTTCGACCCTGAAGATCAGCAGGTAAAGCTGCGCCTGCATTGGATGCTGCACGGTGTGGCGGACGACGACATCCGGACTGCTTTCGCGGCGTTCGGCAACGTGACGGAGGTGACGCGGGAGCGTTGGCGTGTCCAAGGCTTGAAGGAGAAAGGCTCGACCAGCAGGACCGTGCTACTGAAGTTGAAGCCGGGAATTAAGGTGGATGATTTGCCACACCAGGTCCGAGTAGCCGGTGAGCTGGCCCTCGTTGTTGTCCCTGGGCGACCGATGCAGTGCCTGCGTTGCCACGGCACGGGTCATGTTCGCCGCGACTGCAAGGTGCCAAGGTGTTCCCTGTGCAGGCGCTACGGACACATGGATGCGGACTGCGTCCGTACCTACGCGTCAGCCACCGGGCTCGGAAAGGCGAACGACACTGCGGAACTCATGGACATCGCCGAGGCGGAGGAAGCAGCCACTGGTACGTACGAGGCGGGCAAGTCGGCTTCCACACTTGCGACGTCAGGGACTCCCAGTGACGACACCAAAGCGGCCGACAAACCAGAGAGCCAACAGCCGACGGGAGGCTCCCTCGGCGTCTCTAACGAGACGCCAGAGAACGGGGCGTGCCCATCAGAGCCCGTAGTCGTCGAGGGAAAGGACCTGAACGAGGACCACCACGAGAATACCGGCGCCCGCACAACAAGCGTCACCCCCCCCCCCCCCCCCCCCCCTTAACACCCCGCCGAAGCGTTCCCATGACCAGGCCAGTCCTGAAGGGGACAAAGTGGTAGCACCCGGCGTCGAGCATCCCCCTGCAAAGACGACTCAAGGCCGGCGTTCGTCGTTACGGCCACGCCCAAACCATGCGGCTGACAAACGGTACTCCTCCGCAGGCAAGGTACTACTCGAGCAGACTGATGTTCTTGCGCCGGATGATACCGGCGGCAACAGTGGCGTCTAGCGGCGCGCTAGACGTGGAAGGTAAGCACCATGCTGTTGGTTCCTTCCTCTTGTGTAAAAATGGCTCCCGCCTCCGCCTTTAGAGTCGCTACATTGAATGTGAGGGGCCTGGCGGCAAGGAAAAAACAAGGTCAGGTGTACCGACTTCTTACGGAGCGCGAGATAGATGTATTGGCCGTGCAGGAGACGAAAGTGGACGGCAACGCAGGAACCGACAGCATGGTGCGACGTTTCACGACTAGATTTTATGCTGTCGTCAGTCAAGCAGTGGGAACATCGGCTGGCTGCGTGCTTTTTGTAAAGAAGATGCCGGGGCTAGAGGTGCAGGCTTATTTCTCGTGTGTGTATGGGCGGTGTATTGTGCTTGATTTTTGTCTGAACGGCAATGAGTGGCGCATTGTTACTGTGTACGCGCCGAATGTGGTTGAGGGAAGGGTTGCCTTTTTCCAAAGCCTCCAAGAGCGCCTTTGTACGGAGAGGCGGCTCATTGTATTAGGCGACTTCAATTGTGTTCTTAACGCGCGCGATAGGTCAAGCATCCGGGGGTTTCGAGACAGGAGCACTGAAGTGTTGATGCGAATGATCGAGAACGGAAACCTTGAGGATGTGGCTGAACTTATTGAGGGTGCGCGGACAGTGCAGTTCACTCATTTCCAGGGCTCAAGCCATGCACGGCTGGACCGCATTTACGCATCAGTCGACCTTGCCCCTGTTTGCAACCATTATGAAGTTGTGGGAGTCTCCTTCTCAGACCACTGTTTAGTTGAGTGCTGCCTGGGAAGTGTGAACCGAAGCAAGGCATTTTCGTGGGAAATGTGGAAGCTAAACAACACGCTTCTTCAAGACGAAATCTACTGCAGAGCAGTAAAGGATGAAATAGGTAAAATAAACCCGCGCAAGAACCTGAAGATTTGGCAACAGTGGGAGCTAAGTAAATAATCTTTAAAAATCAAAGCAATAGAAAGGGCGACATGTATCCGTTATAAGGAAAAACAAGACGAAGCTGAGCTAAGGGCACTGCTTCAAACGCTGATGAAGCAGGAATGCAAAGAGTCTGGGAAATGGATAGAAGATGCCAGGAAAACAAAACAAAAGATAGAGCTTATGGAAGAACGGCGTTATCGCGGAGCACTAGTGAGGGCAAGGGCGGAAGACACAGCTGCTGGCGAAGCGCCATCGAAACGTGCTCTTGGTCTAGAAAAAGCGCGCGCTGAAAGAAATCACATCGATAAAATAGAATGGGGGGGTATCTTATCGGCAGACACTGACCACATCAAAGAAGCCTTTAATGAATACTACCAGAGGCTTTTTTCATCGACTCCTGTAGACGCAGTAGCCTTTGCGCATCAGTTTCTTGGTGCAATGCCACGGCTTGACGAAGAAAGCAAAAAGAAAATGGAACTAGCAATAACTCACAGCGAGGTAGAGCACGCGATAGATCAGTTAAACCTAGGAAAATCACCAGGACCAGATGGATTCAGTGCGGCATTTTATAAAGAATTTAAGCACGAAATTGCCCCAGTCCTGTGTACAATTTTCAATGAAGCCTATAAAATAAACGTATTGCCTCCGTCTTTTGG
Organism: Amblyomma mixtum; assembly: GCF_055824585.1. Taxonomy (NCBI): domain Eukaryota; kingdom Metazoa; phylum Arthropoda; class Arachnida; order Ixodida; family Ixodidae; genus Amblyomma; species Amblyomma mixtum. The sequence goes on from NC_143013.1 coordinate 160,988,887, forward strand.
GATCTCCCATACAGTTGTCATACCTAAAACGGATGATATAGAGAAATTACAATTGGTTACAGCGTATCGACCCATAGCACTCACTAATGTGGACTACAAAATTTTTATGAAGGTATTGGCGCGTAGACTGCAGACAGTGATATCGGATATTGTTGGACCACACCAGACATGTGGAATCAAAGGGCGCTCAATTTTTTCTAACATTCACAAAGCGCGCAGTGTGCTTGAAAGCTGTGACGACATCAATGGGCGAGTAGCGATGCTTCAGATTGATCTTGAAAAGGCATTTGATTGTGTTTCTCATGAAGTTTTGTTTACCGTTTTAGACCATGTGAACGTCGGTTCAGTTATCCGTAAGGGTGTAGCCCTGGCGTATCGAAACTGCACGACGAGGCTGATTGTTAACAAGACTTTGGGGGCCCCCATTAGCGTGCAGCGTTCGGTGCGTCGGGTCTGCCCCCTCAGCCCTCTCTTGTTTTGTATTTACATCGAAACGCTGTGCATGAAAATCATAGAAAACAATAGTATTAATGGCTTTAGGTTACAAGCAGCTGAAGTTAAGCTGCTGGCCTATGCAGATGACGTTGCAGTATTTACGGTTGATCAGGGGAGCATAAGTGAAGCTGTCGGGTGTGTACGCGCGTTCAGCGAAGTCACAGGTGGCGGGGTTAACTGGTCCAAGTGCCTTGGGCTCTGGCATGGATGGTGGCCATCCCACCCGGACCATTTCGCCAACGTACCGTGGGCGACGACCCCGGGCAAGTATTTGGGCGTTCCGCTCGATGCTTATCGCGATAGCGAGGACTATTGGAAAGAGCAAACTAAAGACGTACGTGACCGAGCTGGGAAATGGAAAGGCACCAGCCTTTCAATTTTCGCCAGAGCTACAGTCTGCAATCTTTTTTTTATTAGCAAACTGTTGCATGTGATGCAGGTTTTGCATTGCTCGCGTGTGAACGTTCAGAAGCTACACAGGATTTTTGTAGTTTTCATATGGGCGTCCGAATGGGAACGTTGTAGCAGAACGAACCTGTTCCAGCGGGTAAAAGACGGGGGGCTAGGGCTAGGGCACCTCTTTTTAAGGCAGCTGGTGAACCGTTTTTTGTTTTTTCGCGACGTCACAGGCCCGTTCTTGCGCACCGTGTGCCAAGTGAAGCTGCGGCGATTGCTGCCGGAGTTTGTGGTATCCACAGAAGAGCTCTCTGGTGGAACGGTTGGTTACTACAAAGAGATTGTAGCAAGCGTTCGGTTTCTTTCGGCACGTTTTTCCACCGATTATTTGTATAAAAGCAAAAGGAAAAAGTTGTACAATGATCTTTGTGATATTGTTTTCCCAGAGCCCATGTACAGGGCCTTGTACAGTGGAGGCCCGGGAGGGGATGATTTAAAAAGGGTGAAGAAAATGCAGGTGCCACCAGGAGTAAAGACTTTCTTTTTTAAGTTACACACCGGGACGTTACCAGTTAAAAAGTTTCTAGAGGGAAATGATTTCTTTTTACCGTGGGGATCGAACTGCTTAATTTGTAAACAGCCTGAAACAATAGACCATGTTTTTTTGCATTGCTGGGAAGGGGTTTATTTTTGGGACGTGTTACAAAGGACCATAAAGAAAGAGCTACCACTTGACACGCACGGAATTCGCTATTTAAGCACTGATAATGAGGATGGGGCACCTTTTGATCTCATAATGCTCTTGGGCCTCCACTGTATATGGCGCTCCAGAATGGCAGGCTACCATTGTGACAAAGATGCACGACCGGCCCGAATTTATTTTCGGGGAAGCATGGACTGGTTTCTTGCAATCCAAAAAGCAGCTGCGGAGCCTCCCGAGTGGCTCTCAAGACTAGAGCCGTTGTGTATGTTGCGGGAATTTTAAGCTGACGAAGCCAGTCTCGTGCTGGCTGACCACGACAGTGTCGTATGTATATAGCGTTATGTGTATTTTTGTTGTGCAATGTCATGAGCCAAAGACAAGCAATAAAGAAAAAAAAAGTTGGCATGGCAGAGTGGATAGCATGCTCGTCTCGCACTCCGAAGACCGGGGTTCGATTCCCGAGCTCGACCAATTTCTTACTCGGTTTTATTTATTTATATGGCCTGACTAGAAAAGTTAATTAGGCTAATTGGGTAATTAAGCAATTAACTAAGCTCAGTCCCACTTACTTGGAGCATCACTATATGATCCCTTCAATTGGTTGCATGGTTACTAGCCAAAGTACAATGGCCCCGTTTGAAATTGGCGCACGGTGACGTCACGACCGTTTCGACCAACTGAAAAGCGTGACATTTCTGCCGACAACTGCTGCTTACAACGATGAGACATTAAAGGCTTTCGCCTTAAAAAACTTTCAAACACATCACACTTCACAGTTAACCGGAAGAAACGTAGAATCCACTAAACTACATCAACAACAAATGTATATCAGGCAATGTAGGCGACGAAAGTCCAGGAATATGACCATGAAAGGAGCGACGAGACAAAACAGGCGGTACATTATACCAAAAAAACGAAGTTAAAGGTCAGATGAAAGCAGATGAACGCAATAGTTTTTTTAGTTTATAATTTGTACTAACAGAAAATGCGCTTGACGACAACACATTCAGTGACGAAGGAACATAGAATGCACGAGTTCTTTCACCATAGCGAGTGGAGCAGCTTTATTGGACGGACACAGCCTATATATACATGAGATGACGTCACAAGACAGAATCCAATACATTTCACAGAATCGAAACAAGAACTTAAACAAGTACAGAAAACACATGAACCACAATACAACATACTGCCTTTCTTAGAGGAAAAGGATTCACAGATACATTAAAAATTGACACACAAACAAGCCGGCTCGCGAGGGGGAGCGAGCCAGCAGCAGGAGCATGGAGGTGCATGTCACTTTTCGACGCCCATCGCGGCGTGTGCTGGGCGCGCAGGCGCTTCGCGGGTACGCTTCGGAAGTGTCCATCAAGGTGGGGCTTAAGGGTGTGAGTAATGTGGGGAACGTCTCCCACGAAAGTAATCACAGAGATAAACGGGACGAGAAAAATGAGAAATTAAAGGAATTGTCGAAAAATTAATGAGGATTGTCGAATCGCAAAGGTCCGAAATCCAAAACTTAAAGAAACTAGAGAAGCAGAGAGTCCTTCCTCCACAACAACCCATCAGACAAACGATGTCCCCAACGGCACGTCAACAGCCTCCTGGCGACGATAAGATGGTCACAGAGGCGTCCGTCCCGCCACTGGTGAAACGCAAACTTCAAGGGAACGACCCTCTTTAGGCTAGGGAGAAAAGCATGGAAAATCTTGAAAGGTTAGGTGCCACAATGAATGAAATCCAAAATCAAGCTGTCCTCGGGGAAGTTCAGCCTTACTTCACAGGAAGCTTTTTGGTGGCTTTAAAACGTCGCGGCCTCGCACTCTTTCCGATGACAAGCGAGTATCGTTTGTCGGTACCGTCCATGTTGACGCACATCAAAAGAGTCAGCCATTGTTTGCTGGGTTTGTCGTCGTGGTACGCCTGCCCCTTCAGGGCGTTTTTTTAGGCAACATTTGGTAGAAGAGACCGCTCTCATCGGCGTTGTAGGCGTCGCTGGGGGCATAATTTCCCAGAATGTCGGGCACGTGTTCAGACTGCCAGTCGCCGACTACAGCCATGCTTACGCTGCTCGCTTCGCCGCTGAGCACTTTTTCAATGCTGCCGTATCGTTCTTTGAAGCGCGACAGCCAGCCGGGACTTGCCTTGAATTGGTTGTCGCCCCGCAAGCACGCGAAAGAGCGAGCTTTTTGTTACTCACGGGAATATCCTTCGCCCGCAAATCTATAAACCATGCGAAGAGGGCCTCTTCGATTTTGCCTTCAGGAGTAGTCTTCAGCGTTTTTTTTTGCGCGAGAGATTCCCCGACGAAGTGGCGCGGAGGATGTCATCTTTCTCTTTCAATATTGAACAGAGAGTACTCGCTGGAATGCCATGTGCTGCACCCACGTCACATTTCTTCTGTCCACTTGTCACAGAACCAATTATGTCCGCTTTCTCGTCCAGGGTAAGGCTTTTTCGTTTCTTGCAGGGCTCCATCTGCTAGTCAGGAAGGTTAGCGGCGCGCTTGTTCGCGCACACCACTCGCGCGTTCACGACAGCGAGGCTAGACTGACTGGAGGCCGATCAAGTTGAGCTTGACCAAGACATGCGCTCAGAGGCACGGGGAAATATCCGCACAACGACGACGGCGCGCGGACACAGAGCACAACACACACACGACGATGATGATGATGTAGCCTTCCCTTTGTAACGGGCGGGCGCCAACCAAAGGTGCCCTGGCTGGATAAACACACACATAAAAACCGCAATATCAAACGCGAAGCGGCAAACACACACGCAAACACTGACGAAACAGTACTCGTCTAATGTCGCACCAGCGTCCACCACTCTGTCAATCGGCGCTTCGTCGCTGCAACTGCCGCACGGTTTGCTGCATCCGCTGTGCAGGCCTCGTTCGAAGAACGGAAACCCAGCGCCTGCGGAAGCGTAGCGCTCTCGTGCGGTGGCGATGGCAGCTTCTCGCAGAGTAGGACGATGTGTTCCGTTGCTTCGTCGTGCTCTCGGCAGGCTCTGCACTGGGTGTATTCGACTGTAGTGTCGAAGCGCTTGCGATACACAATCGTTGGCATGGCACCCACGCGTGCCTCAAACAACAGGCGGCTGCCTACACTGTTGTCGTAGAAGCTCTCCACGCAGATGTCCTGCTTGGCTGACCGGTACACTTCCAGCGTCGACTTCCCCTCCATGGCAGCCCTCCACGCCTCTCGCTCCTGCGCCTCTCTGAAGGTCCACCCAGAGGTTATCGCCCTCCAGGAGACTGGAGGCGCGTCAAAATTAATTGGTTATCAAGCTTTTAACGCCGCGGGCGACAAACCTAATGTTCCCACATTCGTTAGAAGGAACATTACGGCCATTGAGCATGACACGGGCATACGCCACATGGGCACGCCCTCGTGGAACTTATTCCGGCCAAAAAGACCCAACGCAGTCTTTCATTCCGAATATTTATAGCACTCCTAGTCAAAAGAAAGTTAAATTCGACTCCCTCTTCAGAAAAGTGATGCGTATCGGCGACAAGCACGTACTGGTTATTCTAGGTGACTTCAATGCGCACCACCCTGCGTGAGGCTACCCGCGGCCCTGTACGAAGGGGAGAGAGCTTTGGCTAGACATACAGCAGATGGGCTTCACCGTGCTCACGGGTCCTCTCACCCCCACAAGAATGGATAACAGCCTGTGCGCTGACACGTCCCCAGACCTCACTCTGGTGGAGAATGCGGGTACAGCTAATTGGTCCAACTCCAATGACCAACTCCAACTCTTGTGACCATTACATGCTTGTCACGGAAACTAACGTTGGCCCTGTCAAGCGCCAAACGCGCTCCCCGCATATTATCGAATGGGACGCTTTCCGCGACGTTCGTAACCAGGACGGGAGAAAGGCAGAAATCACAAACATAGAACAATGGGCGGAGGAACTCCGCAGGGATGCTAAGAATGCGACTAAAACGCTCGACGACAACGCGGAACTTGAAGTACTAGACAGCCGCCTTCGACGACAACGCGGAACTTGAAGTACTAGACAGCCGCCTTCTTCATATGTGGGGGGCCAAAGCTAATATGGAAAAGCGATTAAAGAGACAAAAGTGGAATCGCAATCTGAGAAGACGCCTAGCGCGTCACAACAAAGCGATTGAGGCATATGCACTTAGACTCTGCGATCAGAACTGGGAAACAATGTGTAATCAGCTTGAGGGCAATATCGGCCTCGCCAAAACATGGAACCTCCTTCGGCACCTCCTCGATCCAGAAGGAAGTAAATTAACACAGCGACAAAATTTACACAAATTAGGTTATAAATTTGAAGGTTCCGAGTAGGAACTCCTCTATGCAATTTGTTGTCGATATATAGGCTCCGCCACCAAAACTTCCTTACCGCGCTATGAGGGTAAATCCAACAGCGAACTAGACGCCCCTATTCACGAATTAGAGGTTCGAGCAGAAATACTAAAACTGAAAACCAAATCAGCCCCCGGACCCGATGGTGTAACCAACAAAATGCTTAGAAACCTAGATGATAAATCCATAACAGCGCTGACCAATTTCATGCAAGAATGCTGGGAGAAGGGTGAGATTCCCAACCAGTGGAAAACCGCTAAGGTAATTTTCATACCTAAGCCAGGGAAACCGCTCAATCTAGAAAATCTAAGGCCTATATCCCTCACATCTTGCGTTGGAAAACTGATGGAACATGTCATACAAACGTGACTAAACAATTTCATGGAAGACAACGACTTATACCTTCATTCGATGATAGGTTTTAGATCGCATTTGTCCACGCAAGATGTCATGATACAGCTCAAACATGACATATTAGACACTAAGTGGCTCGATGCGAAAGTAATAGTGGGACTTGACCTCACTAAAGCTTTCCATAATGTAAAACACGTGGCGATACTAGAAAACCTGGCTCTTTTAAACGTCGGGAAGCGAACATACAACTACATTGTCAATTTTCTTTCGGGCAGGATAACGCGCATCCACTTTTGTGAGAGTCATTCTCAAGACATACAATTGGGCAGCATAGGCACCCCCCAGGGTTCGGTACTTTCCTCTCTTCTCTTCAACGTGGCCATGATACGGCACCCGAAGAGGCTGGAGGGGATAGATGGCTTGAATTTCTGCATGTATGCGGACGACATCACCATGTGGATGACCCGTTGACACGACGCGCACATCGAAAGTACGCTACAGAAGGCCATAAATGAGGTAGAAAACTATGTCAGCCGTAGGGGCTTGCAATGCTCGCCGCAGAAGTCTGAACTTCTTTTTTATCGACCTTTGCATGAAAGACAAACTAGAACCATCCCTAACATCAAATTACAAACTCAAGGGGCGGAGATTCCTCATGTTGAAAAAACCAGAATTTTGGGAATGATTATACAAAGCAACCGGTATAACGGTGATGCAATAACTAAGATGGAAAACTGCGCGCAACAAACGATGCGACTCATACAGCGGACTGCCAACAGGAGACACGGCATGAAAGAGCAGAATCTCCTACGGCTGGTACAGGCGTTCGTAGTTAGCCGTATCTCGTATGCTGCCCCCTTCCTTGATCTCAGTTTCAGAAAAGGAAAAAATAAATGGAATTATCAGGTGGTGCACGAAACAAGCTCTAGGACTGCCCATCCGTACATCCACTCACCGCCTCCTAGAGCTAGGCATGCATAATACCCTGGAAGAAATTACGAAAGCAGTGAGAACGTCCCAAATCGAACGCTTAGCCGGGACCACAACCGGCAGGGCCATTCTAGAAAAACTCAATCTGAGCCGAGATAACAGAACAACCGCCAAAGTTGACATGCTCGGAGAAATTCGGGACAATATAGTTGTACCCGCATTACCCAGAAATATGCATCCCATTCATCACTCAGTGCGCCGGGCCAAACGGGCAGAGGCGCTAGAGAAACGCTCCCGCTCCTACAAAGACGAGGACGTGGTCTACGTGGATGCCGCTGAGTATGGTAAGAACACGATGACCGTCGATGTCGTCAATAATAAACAACTCCTCAAAATAAGTGCCTCCATACTCTCGGGTAACCGAGAGACTGCAGAGGAAGCTGCCATAGCACTGGCTTGTGTAGGCACAAAAGCGAGGTACATCATCAGTAACTCCAAAGTTGCCATTCTAAATTTCAGCAGGGGCCGGGTCTCCCCTCTACGAATACAATTCTAAGCCGTCATGTAATAGACAGGAAAATTACACTAGTTTGGACACCAGCACATGTATCCCTGCCTGGTAATGAGAGAGCCCACGAGTTCGCCCGAGGCTTTTCCTTCCGGGCGGACCCGAGTGAGGTGGTCTTTACAGACAGGGATCGCATGGTGACCTACAGAGAAATTACACAGCACTATCGCCTGCAACGAGCTAGACTTCCTCCAGCGGATAGATCATTGACCAGATACCAAGCCATCAATTGGCGCCGGTTACAAAGTTACACCTTTCCTAACCCGGCCTTTCGGAGTCTTATATATGTACCCAGGGCAATATTCAGACAAATGCGCAAACTGCGAACTTAGGGCCACCTTGGACTACATACTGTGGGAATGTCCTCATGACCCCCGGGAAGGACGAGGTATAAACAAAAAAGATCAATGGGAGACCTTACTACTGAGCTCCGACGCGGCGACTCAGTTACAACTCGTCCGACTGGCCGAAGCCGCCGCCGAGAGCCAAGACCTTTCGGCCGTCGTCTATGCGGGTAGCCCGCTGGCTACCCTCTGTCGGACATTAAAAGTTTTCCTATCATATCCTGCGCACGCCCTTGGGCATCAACTGCCTTGGCCCATTTCCTCGCATTGTCGGTTTGTACTTCATTTCTGAAGAAGCCGAACTTGCGACGAAGGTGTTGGAACCGCTTCACCCATGTAGTCCGCAGGCAGTTTTGACTTACATAGTCAGAGACTCTGCGCGCCCACCTATTTTTGTGCATGAACTGCACAAACATGAACACGCTGAACTGTAACAGCGCCGTCTACGAAATGTGGCACGAAAGTTTTTTACCGCTGGCGCCATCTGGTGAACTCGACTCAACAATGCAACTCTTGTTTTGCGCCGCGCAGTTTGCAAAGCAATTCTAAAAAGGTTCTAAAGGTTTAGCAATTCTAAAGGTTTATCTTACTTCAACGATTGTGAGTTTTTAGGAAAAATTTTACGTGCAGAAACGCGGCATTTGCATCGGGTCATGTGTAGCTCCAGTTTTATCGGAAATTCTTTTAGCTGAAATTGACCGCTCGCTATCGCGAGTACTATCTGACGACCGTATCGTGCGAGTGTTCCGATACGTGGACGACTTTTTAATCCTTTTAAATATTTACCAAAACGACGACTTAGCCCTGGTGGGGATGGGGGTTTTAGAATCTTTTAAGTCTGCCTTTCCGAGTTTTAATTTTATCATTGAACTTCCTGAAAACTCTTGTTTGCAATTCTTAGATTTAAAATTATTTTTTAACAATCCTGACCACCTCTGCTGGGCGTAAATGCCTAGGTCGAAAAAGGCACTCGTGCCGCTTAACTCGTGCCATTCGAAGCTGGTCAAGAGGGGCATTGTATCAACTTGCCTCAGGGCTTCATTAGCCAAGTCCTGTCCACATAAGGTTCAGGTTAGCTTTGAGGCTCAGGTTGATCGCCTTAGGTCTGCTGGTTTTCCGCTGGCCCTTCTCCAGGCTGTCGCTGAGTCCCTGTTGATGTCCTTCCGCCCAAACTCAAAACCTCGGGGGGCGGATGCACAGGAGAGGCGGAAGTATGAAGTTGTGCCCTACGTTCACAGGGTCTCGCACGGCTTGAAGAGGGTCGCCGGAAAATTCGGCGTTGAGGTCATTTTTTCTGCACCTTGCAAGTTGTCGCGTTTGTGCAATTTGGCGAGAAAAGATAAGCACAAGAAGGTTGTGTGTGGCATTAACCACAGGAATAAGTTCGTACAGTGTACATGCAATGTAATTTATCAGATTCCCCTGAGTTGTGGTAGGTTCTACATAGGGCAAACTGGCCGCTGCGTCAACATTAGATTATTAGAGCATGCAAATTCCTTAGATGATTCGAGGGGGCAGCATCTGCCTAAGCATTGTCACACTTGCAAGAATGATGACAAAAATTGTAATCCACTTTTCGATAGGACAAAGATTATCGGACGCTCGAGGGTTAAGAAAGAACGGGAAATTATCGAGGCCTTGGAAATCTCGAGATTAGGGCCTGACAAGTGTGTTAGCGATGCTTCAGTACACCTGTACCGCACGGAGTTCGAGTTCCTTGATTCCACGAGATGAGTGTGGTTTTTGTTTTTGTTTTTGGGGTTGGTGCGCATGCGCTTTGCTGCTGAAGGAAAGGGGAGTTGGTGGAATAAATCAGTTGTCAGTCTGCGTTTGTCCTGTGTGGTTCTCTTTCTCTTGTCCCATCCTTTTGCGCAGTTATTATTTATTCTCATAATGTCATACCAACTAGCCCCTCACCGCACTCTTTTAGCTTTGCGCACAACTGGCCACGTCAACACAGCTAGTACAGAGACGCGAAGACGCAGTGCCTATCGCGGCAGCACGCAGCGCTGAAAGGTTCTTTGCTGGCGGCACACGGGCATGAATGCGCGTGTAGGTTCAGTGGTCACACGGTCATGGTCAGTATGCCATGCAAATATGCACAGCTGATCCGATCGCGGGGCGCACGATATCGGCGCCGTACTGCCGCCGTACTGCCATTCATCTCTCGCCGAGAATGGAATATGTGCCCGCGAATACATCTTCGGCCCGGGCTTTACATTCTCGCCGCATGTTACGCTGTAATTGAAGTAACTGCCTTCGAGCAGTTTAACCACATAGACTGCGATTCAGCTGTATGCGTTAGGATTGAGCTTCCTCCTGTTTCACTTGTATTTCACTTGTACTTTTATAAATTGTGTATTTAAGGTATGAAGCTCTGTATGATCCAGCTGCGTTCGTACTTATGGCCGAGCCAGTGTAGTCGAGCCTTGAATAGCAGAAAGGTGAGATAAAAACAAATTGCTCTGAAGTTTTTCGCCTCTATTTTGGCATTCGCTTTTTCATACTTTGGCTCGGAGCTGAAATGGTACAAACAACTGCAAAATGCACACAGGTGCCCTAGCTCCATTTGCCCTAAATCCCGAAGTTGCAGTGAAATTTAAGGATAATTGAGCCTTTAATATGTACGAAGAATAAACTTGATTATTTCGTGATTATAACCAGTGGCGCAAATAAATCTGACTTTGACTTAAATATGCTGAGGTACCTCTCCAATACTTTATTTGATGTTAAAGGAAAAAGTGTGCTTTTTCTGCAATTGGCACTATTAATTCATCACACCTGTGAAGAGTGTGAAATCAGTGCTAATCATGCAGATTTCAAATTGAGGGATGCATGCAGAAATTGAAGCAAACCAGACTTCTACTGAAAATATCGTTCTGTGGTGGTCTGTTCTTTTGAATGGTGGCATGTATTGTAGAAACGATGCTGGATATCTATATGCAAGCGATGTCTCGTCTGAGGCTAGCTTGTGAATGACTGCCGTGGTTACGAATTTCTTGTTGCCAGGCCCACTTCGAAATGTGGTTAAACAGTCGTGTTTCATTCTGCGACCGGCTCCTTTTTGTGCCTTGCATGTTGCCTTACATGCTTGATTCTAGTCCATTTTTTGCACTGTGCTGCTGTTAAATGTGTCTTTTTACCTTGCAGCAAGCTCCACATAGCTTTACCAGCAATGCCTCTTCCAAGCTCTCCAGTATGGCTGTGCCAGCCTTTCACTTGGTGCTAGGATGCGCAGAAAGCAAGCAGGCTTTTGAGGTAATCACTGAAGACATCTTCCGACACAAGTAGGTTTTATTTTCCTAGTCCACTGCTACTTATGTGACCCCTCGTCATGTTGATTTTGGCAAGTTAGGTTGCCTATTAAGGGCTCTCTCTTGTTTTTCACCTGCTTTTGTGGCCTACTGCATTGGTGTTCGGCTGCTGAGCCCAAAGACGCGGGATTGAATTGCGGTGGCTTCGTTTCGACAAGGGGAAATGCATATTTGCTCGTGTGTCATGCAATGTCAGGGCATGTTAAAGAATCTTTGGTGGTCGAAATTTATGCACAGCCCTCCTCTATGGATGGAGCTAATGTTCAACTTTGAGGCATTAAAGGGACACTGAAGGCAAACTGAAGTTGACCTGTGATGATGGAGTTCCGCATTCTAACCACAAAGACGTCACTTTTTCTGAAAGTGGATCTTTATAAGCCAGAGAAAGCAAAAAATACAATTGTCATCAGCACCGGCTGATTTCGGAAGTCAATTGCGATGCGTTGACTCCGTTTTTTTTTGGCACAGATTCCAGAGGCTAGGCTGAACTGCCATTCACCTCAGAACGGTTATCATGGAGTCCTTTGTGTAGAATTCATGAGTTCAAATCGAGTGGGGGGGAAATTTTTAAATGTAATTTTTGCGCCGAGCATTGTGTTGGTGGCCTTTGCGCTGCTGTTAAAAGCCGGGATAGCATTATGGTATCCCATAAAACTAGGTTCAGGACTTGCAAGAAGAGATTTATCACATTCAGCTAGCTTGTGCAAGAAATTATTTCAGGGATATGTGCAGGTGTCTTTACTGTGTTCCTGAGTGAGCATTAACTGATTAGGGGGAAGGCAGCTTTTAATCTGGCACTACAGCGCCAATGTCGTGAGTGTAAATCATAAGATGACCCATCAGTGTGCACGCCTGATTTCTGTGACACTTCAGTGGTGTATGGAAGTGGTAAACAAATCTGTAAGGTATATGATGCATATCTCCAAGGCAACAGCTGCATGAGTAGCGAAGCCATTAGTCAATCTTCACCGGAAAGAATTTTCTCTTTTAGATGACGTGCTTGTATATCAGTGACAGTTATTTGTTGACCTGCCTTTTGCTGGTGTGGGTCATTTGTGTGCGCATCTTCATGCGGGCCTACTTTCCTTCACAAAAAGTTAATTGATAGTCCAACCTGTTTTCTTCTCTTTTCCTGTGTTGCATCTTTTGGCTGGTTTTAAATCTGTAACTGAGCTCAGACCGTGATAATTACTGCCGGAAAACAGGGCTACTGAATGTGAACTTGGCATACATGCGCACTGCATGTGTGAAAGTGCAGTTTACAATATTCAGAAATGCTTGATAGCCTTACAAGAATCTAAAATTTGGTTGGAATTCCTATTTGTTCTCTGTTCAAGTGTCGAGAGTTTTTCTGCTTCATCGTGTGATTAGAGACACTTTGGTACTTAAGGTGAAATCTTCTTTTCTTTAGCCTGCATGTTTCTCACTTTTGGGAGAGAAAGGTGGAGGCTAATGAAAAAATGGTTTATGGTTTGTGAGGTTTAACGTCCCAAAGCGACTAAGGCTATGAGAGACGCTGTAGTGGAGGGCTCCGGAAATTTCGACCACCTGGGGTTCTTTAACGTGCACTGACATCGCACAGTACACGGGCCTCGAATTTCTTCTCCAAAGAAATTCAGCCGCCGCGGCCGGGATCGAACCCGCGTCTTTCGGGCCAGCAGCCGAGCACCATAGCCACTGAGCCACCGCGGCGGCGCTAATGAAAAAGAGTTCAGCTTAAAAGAGTATAGACACCTAATCTTGGTGGCATGTTTTCTTCTCTATAATGATGCGGAAGACACTACTATGCATGAATCACCATCTGGTATTCGCGTGCGACCGCTAAATAATTATAATCAAATTTTTCTGCCGTCCTGCTTCGGTGAACAATTTGACTATGGCTATGACATCAAACAGAGGTTATAGGTCACGTGAGGCGTGGAAAAACTGCACTTATAATCACTGATTCATCATTTTAATTCGCTACAGCGCTGACGCCAGCATTCCTTAAGAGCCAGAAGTACCAATTTTATTGCAGTTTTTCATGCCTCACGCGACCAATAACCTCGCTTTGACGTCACAGCCATCATTCAGCTGTTGAAACCGAAACAAATACAGCAGGCGAAAGAAATGTGATTGAGAGAAAAAACTGACGCCAAACAATATTTTAATTTAGCCCAACGTTTCGGGACCAACTCGGTCCCTTCTTCAGGGGTGACTAAATTGTGCCAGCAGCAGCGGGGTGTTGCCTTCGCTCTCCCTTTGTTAGCACGTGGCGGAGTCCACTAACGTACGCAGAGGGGGGCGTTCCTGGAGTTCTATTCATCGCCGCCTTTGTGAGCCGGATGTGCTATGACTCCACATGTCGCCTCTTGAACAGGTTTGGCTCCACGGCCAAGACGCTCACCTCCTCGAAGGCTATTGGATGGTCGGCGCGCTCGCAGTGTACGGCGAGGGGGTTGGCTTCCGAATTCATTAGCCGGACGTCATTCTTGTGTTGCCTAATTCTTTGGGGCAGTTTTTTCGTCTCGCCGACGTATGAAGCCGGACTCCTGGAGCACGGGATTTTTTAAATGACACCAGGTTGTTTTTCTTTGGGGACGCGGTCTTTCGGTCGTGGCAAGAAGCGGCTTATTGTTGAAACAGGTTTGTGAGCAACGTAGATTCCATATTTTCCCGGAATGCGTGCAAGTGCTTCGCTGGTTCTCCTCACGTAGGGAAGCACCACGCGCGCGCGTTTCGTTGTTTCATTTTTGGGTGTTGTTCCCCCTGCCCTCTGAGCCTGACGGCGACCAACTCGTTGAATGAAGCCGCGTGTGTAGCCATTCCTTTGTAGGTCGGCGGGAACGGTGGCCTCTTCTGCAGTTTTTTCTGCTTCCGAGGAGCAGATTGCCTTTGACCTTCTCGGAAGAGAGGAGACCACGGATTCCTTGTGGCTAGTAGGGTGGTTGGAATTAAAATTTAGGTAGCGGCCGGTGTGGGTTGGCTTCCTATAGACACCGAACTTTGGATCTGCTCCTTCTTTTCTTATGAAGACGTCCAGGAATGGCAATGTGTCGTTCACTTCTCGTTCCATTGTAAACTGAATTGAAGGTTCGACTGAGTTCAGGTGTGCCAGGAAATTTTCGACCCGCGACGTCTTCAGAATGCAGAAGCAGTCGTCAATGTAACGAATGAAAACCTTTGGTTTTCCTTGAAAGGTCTTGAGTGCCTCCTCTTCGATGGCCTCCATCGTCAGGTTGGCAGCAGTCACCGAGATCGCGGCGCCCATGGCAGTGCCGCTGGTCTGCTTGTAAAATTCTCCTTTGAAGGAAAAAGCTGTGCTCCTTAGGCAAAACTCCAAAAGCTGGCAAAGTTCCTCCGGGCTCGGGCTCGTCCTTGTGGCTAGGCCAGCGTCCGCTTCGAGGGCTTCCTTCACTGCAGAAACAGCAAAGGGCATAGGAAGGCTGGTGAAGAGCGAGACCACGTCGAACGAAACCATGCACTCGTAAGCTTCCAGTTGAACGTGGGACAGACGCGCGACGAAGTGGCTGGAGTTTCGCACGTGCGTTGATGTTTTGCTTGTTAGGGGCGATAGGACACGGTGGAGGTAGGCTGAGAGTGCCTTAAGAGGTGAGGTTGTGAAGTTGCGAAGAAAGGGCCCAACTTCGCAACTTCAGACCAGAATGAACAAACTTCTAGCATCCATCTTCAAGCACCACCCGGAATCAAAATATCTCTACTTACGCTTGACCTGCTGAAACGACTCAGCACCGGCCTTTTACGGACTGCCAAAAATCCATAAACCTGGCGTTCCGCTGCGCCCCATCGTCGACTCCGTGAATGCCGACTTTATGCCTTATTACAAAGAAAAAAACACGTGCCAAACGATAAGGACAGCAAAGTGAGGTATGGAAAGAAAAATGATAAGTCTAACATTAGGAGACAAAAAGGGGGCGGAGTGGGTGAGGGAACAAACGCGGGTTAATGACATGCTACTTGAAATTAAGAGGAAGAAATGGGCTTGGGCGGGGCTTGTAATGCGAAGACAAGATAACCGCTGGTCCTTAAGGGTAACGGAGTGGATTCTAAAAGAATGCAAGCATAGCAGGGGGTGGCAGAAAGTTAGATGGACGGATGAGATTACGAAGTTTGCGGGGATATGGTGGCCACACCTAGCAAAGGACAGGGTTAATGTGGAGACATGGGTGAGTACTTTGCCCTGCAGTGGGCGTAGTCAGGCTGATGATGATGGTACGTGTCGCGCTTGCTGCTTCGTGCTATCAGCTGGCCCATGCTTGGCCGACCAGACTAGCCAAATTTGTGATGTGGGTTTTCTATTGCACCTGCATTTGCGTACACAGAGGACTTGAATGATAGCAGGTGATCCTGTGCATCTGTTCCCGCCACAGCACACATTACCCACACTGAAAGCTTCTCTGCCTTTAGCTTCTCTGTAACCCATTCGTGTCGATGTAAATTAGAAAGTCCTTAGAGCCCTCTACTTTTTAATGATAATAACAAGGTAATGCAGCAATTCAATTGTACCTGTTCTCTTTCAACACAGTAAAGTGCTGCTGGGTCGAGTTCACAGTTTTACTTTGTAGGTGTGCTCAGGCTGTCATCATCATCATCAGCAGCAGCAGCAGCAGCAGCCTGACTACACCCACTGCAGGGCAAAGCCTCTCCCATGTCTCTCCAATTACCCTGACCTTTGAGAGTTGCGGCCACTGCATCCCCACAAACTTCTTAATCTCATCCGCCCACCATTATCATTACCAAGCTCATACAAATGGATTGATGCACGTAGAGTCAGCTGCGTAATGTGATACCACCAGCTCACCCAAGCTCTGCTCAGATTTGCCTCATTGCTGCAGGAGAAATAAGGCAGGCTGGAGGCTGAGAGGTGCAAAAACATGATTTTTCAAGAATGTCTTTGTGGAAATTGCAATTAATCATGTGAATTTGCTTTCATTTTAGGAGCTGCACACACGCTGTGCGCCGTTCCATACTGATCATGCTGGCCAGGTACGCTTATGGTTACATTACTAGGTTGTTTTCATAATGGCAGTTGTGGATTTCTGTGTGGTTTTGAAACATAAATTGTATAAGTATTTGGCCTGCCACAAAAGTATAGGGGTGCATTCAGGGCCAGTGCTACAAAGGGATGTTTTGATTGCTGCAAGAACTTGAAGGCGCCTGTGTGGTCACTGTGGAAGGCCCCCTCCCTACTTAGGAATTGCTATTTGGGTTACTCAGTCATTTGGCAGAGGAATAGTGTATAGAGATAAGGGATGGAAGAATGCTTCCAACTAAAGAAAAAAAATCCAGCAAGCAGTCATAGAAGCAGAAGTACAAAAATGGCAAGGCTTTCTCTAATTTACATCGAATCTTTTTCATTTAGACTTCTTATTGCATAGAACGGCTGATGCTTGGCTTACACACATATTTTCTTTAGGTATGCAGTAGGTCTCATATTCTTGTATGGTATGGTCACGGTGCCAAAAATGATGGTGGTGTTAGAAAACTCGGAATACAGAGGAATGTCTTAAAATCAGCAGCGACACGTGAGGCCATGTGTTCCACGAACTAAGTTCGTACACCTTTCATGTCTGGCTGATGCAGCAGCTGTTCTGGTTATACACCTTCCAGTACAAGTTAGATACAGAGCACCAATAGCACTATCTAGACAAGTCGCAGCGTGCTCGATACTGCACTCGTTTCGCTTACATGCTCCCATCTTTCATTTGTTAAAAAGTGGCCAAAAGTGGTCAATAAGCTGAGTAGGCATCAGAAAGGCACTTCGACCTCGTGTATAGCAGTAGAGTTCTTACAGAATAATATAACTTGTGTAAGTATGGAATGACCACAATTGAAAGGCCACATTTCTTTTCAACTAAAGTGGCTGTTTGGACTTGTTGGTCAGTGATCATGGTTAAAGAATGCAGTGTGAAAAAACAAGGACAAATGAAAAAGTTGACAGGACTGGCGGGTGTCCATTTCTTCGTTTGTTTTTGTCTTTTCGCACTGTATTCTTTAACCGTGATCACATTTCTTTGTCCATTACATTTTTTTACAAAGCTTGTGCTCGCAAATGTTAGAACATACAAAAAAAATGAAGCCTGGCTGATAACCGCCAGAAATTTTGTCCTGCCAAATATACTCACGAATGCAACAGTGAGACAGGTGGGCAAAAACAGCAGTACAACTTTTTTAGATTTTTGACAGTGGTGCTTGTACTGCAGCTACTGCTAGGATAACATGTTTTGCCTCTGCAGCTCTGTTGCCTTCGGGCATATATTTTGTAAATGAAAGGTTTTTGTGACTTGTAGCAGGCCTTCAAGGTGCTGGTGTTTTGGCATCTGTTTTAACCTCTGTAGCAAAAGCCTTGCCAAAAATAGCTATCAGGAAATGCGTCCATTGGAAGAAAAGTGACATAGGATAGCGATCATTCCGTACATACACCAGTTATCTCATTCTTTGAAGAATGCTGGAGCCAGGTGCAAGGTTGTGAGGGCCTTTTGGCCCCTAATAAACTTGAGCACCTTTGCCCACTGATTGACTAATGGAAGACAGGCATTAGTGAGTGAAAAAAGCACATTATCAAGCACAGCTTAACAAATGTGAACTGTGCTCGGTTGTGTTTTTTCTCGTTCCTTTGCTACATGATTGAAGATAAAGGTGCTATCAAAGTAAATGAAAGTAAATGGAAGGCAGTATTAGTGAAATTTTTTGATTTCGTAGCCTAATTTAGAGATTGTGCAAATTATATAGTGCACCAATAAATTTCGCACATTACGGTTTGAAGGCAGGTGTACTTTGTCCAGGCAGGCTGTTGCATCAACCCAATATTAAGGGAGTAGAACTTGCATACCGAGCTGCCTCATCTCCACAATCTTGTGGGTCATTGTAACTTGTCCATCTGGACAGGGGAATTTTTCCAATGCTGCCTTTGTTTTTCGGCACCATGTCTAGCAGATGCGGGGGACTGCCAAGCTCCGGACCGCTCAGCTAAAAACAGTGTCATGCGCAATGCAAGCATCAACCTTCCTACATGATTACAATTGTAATTACGATTACAATGAGGTTTCTGGCAGTAAATTCAGTTGTGAGTCATTGCTCATGCTGTGCACTTCCTTTGCCCCTCATCTCTGGGTGCTATTCCTTCTTGATAGTCTTCCTGGTCTGAGCTTCTGTCATAGCCTGTTGACATACACGAGAGATGGCATCTATGAATTTAGTGTTTTATTGGCTCTGACTGGGAAAGATGCACTTTCCAGGACTACTACCTGCAGATGTGCCGTATCTGTTTTCATAGCCACTGTAGTGCTGTAGTTGTCTATCCACTTCCCTATTTTGTAATGGAAGATTTCTAGGCTGTAGCAGGCCAGACATATATAACTGTAATGCAAAGAGTGCTGTACACATTAGTTAAAATTCATCGTCATCAGCCTAACTACACCCACTGCAGAGCAAAGGCCTCTCTCATGTCTCTCCAATTAACCCTGTCCTGTGCCAATTGTGGCCACCGTATCCCCGCAAACTTCTTAATCTCATCCGCCCACCTAATTTTCTGCCACCCCCTGCTACATTAATCTTCTCATGGAATCCACTCTGTTACCTCCAAGGATCAGCGAATATCTTGCCTTCGCCTTACATTCCCTGCCCGAGCCCATTTCTGCCTCTTGATTTCAAATAGGATGTCATTAACCCGCGTTTTTTCCCTCATCACTCCGCCCGCTTCCGGTCTCTTAACGTTACACCTATCATTTTTCTTTCCATAGCTCGCTGCGTTGTCCTTGAATTAAGCTGAACCCTCAATGTTAGCCTCCACATTTCTGCCCCATAGGTGAATACCAGTAAGATACAGCTGTGTTAGAATTTTCTCTTGGGGGATATTGGCAAACTGCCTTTCACGATCTGAGAGAACGTGCCATATGCGCTCTACCCCGTTCTTATTTTTCAAGTTATTTCCCTCTCGTGATCCGGATCAGCAGTCACTACCTGCCCTAAGTATACATATCCTCTTACTACTTCTAGCACCTCGCTACCAATTGTAAACTGTTGTTCCCTTGCTAGACTGTTGAGCATTACGTTGGTTTTCTGCATGTTCATTTCTAGCCCCACAATTCTGCTCTGCCTGTCTAACTCATTCATCATGCTTTGCAGTTCATATCCTGAGTGGCTTAGCCAGGCAATGTCATCAGGGAATCGCAAATTACTTAGGTATTCTCCAATAAATCTTGTCCCCAACTGTTCCCATTTCAGGCCCCGGAACACCTCGTGTAAACAGGCGGTGAATAGCATTGGTGAAATCGTGTCTCCCTGCCTGACACCTTGCCTTATTGGAATTTTACTGCTGACCTTATGGAGAACTATGGTAGCTGTGCAGTCGTTATGAATATCTTCCAATATTTTCACATAACACTCTTCTACACCCTGATTCCACAATGCCTGCATGACAGCTGTGGTTCCATCGAGTCAATTGCTGTCTGGTAGTCAATGAAGGCTATATATTGGGGTTCGTTATATTCTGCCCATTTCTCAATCACCTGATTGATTGCATGAATGTGGTCTCTTGTTGAGTATCCTTTACGAAAGCCTGCCCGATCATTTGGTTGATTGAATTCGAAGGTTGTCCTTAGTCTATGAGTGATTACCTTAGTAAATACCTTGGAGACAATGGATAGTAAGCTGATTGGTCAGTAAATCTTCAAGTCGTTGACATCTTCTTTCTTATGAATTAAAATAATGTTCGCATTCTTCCAAGCTCCTAATACGCTCGTGGTCACGAGGCAAGCGTATACAGGGTGGCTAGTTTCTCTAGCATAATCTCTCCTCCATTCGTCAACAAATCTGCTGTTACCTGATCCTCACCAGCTGCTTTACCCCTTTGCATTGCTCCTGAGGCTCTCTTTACTTCCTCCCTCGTTACTGGCGGGATGTCCCATTGCTGTGCTCTACTGCCTCTCTCTGTAACGTTCTGATTACATTCACTGCTGTAGAGATTTGTGTAGAACTCTTCGGCTACTTTAACTATCTTATCCATATTGCTTATGACATTGCCCTCTTTGTCTTTTAGTGCATAGATCTGGTTTTTACCTGTGATTAGTTTTCTCTTCACTGATTTTAGGCTACCTCCATGCTTTAGAGCATGCTGGGTTTTCTCCATGTTAAACTTTCTTATGTTGGCTACCTTGCACTTATAAATAACTTCGATAGCTCTCCTAGTTCTATTCTATCTCTGAAGTTAGACGTCCTCATGCGTTGGCGTTTCTTCATCAGATCTTTCGTCTCCTGAGATAGCTTTCAGGTATCCTCTCGAATGATCTGACCACCTACTTCTGCAGCACACTCCAATGAATTTAAATATGTATTTAAAGATAACAGTTAAGGTGGGAGATTGAGCTTTGAGATTTGCACTTCAACTCTGGAGTTATGCCGCTGCTACACAGAATACTTGATCGCCGTAGAGATATTTCATCATCTCGCACTAAGCTGTTGTGGCGCCACTGTCACAGTTGGTAATTTAGCCGGGAAGCTGTTGTAGCACTCACGCAGTTTTGAAAAGGTGGTATTTATTGTTTTTGTGCTATTGGCAACAGTGATAATATGCTTGCTGCAGTGTTTTGTGGCCAGCCTTCTTTTTTTTTCAGTGAAATAAGTTGTACATTTCATGTTGAGTATTCTTTCAGCGATTAAATTACTTTGATTTTATTCCTTAGTGTATAGTTGCGAGTGCTCCATGTCTGAGTGCAAATTTCTACCACTGAAAAGTCTTCAAAACCTTGATAGATGTCCACACTGTTCTAGGGACTCTGTGGCTATTGGAAATCCCCATTTAGCTGCATTCAAGTGCGACTGAGTTCATAGCCATTTGAAAGCCTTCAAAATGCCTGTGTGACACGGTTATTAGATTTTGTGCAGGTTTGATGCTGAGCAGCCTGCGTGCTTGAGTCGGGTTTTCCAATGTCTGTATTTCAAACCTGAAAGTTTTCGAAATCATCATTAGTTCATTAATGGAGGAACTACTTGTGCCCTTTTCTGGACTTTCCAGAAAACAGATTAACTGAATTTTTTTGCATATAATGCTGCGTTTTTGCAGGTGCTGCATAGTGAGAACCTGTATCAAGACGCCAACCTGCAGGACTTGGAGAAACTGAAGAAATTGTTTAGCCACTTTGTGGCACCCCTCATGAGGGATGTGGCATTAATAAAGGCAGTTAAGGTGACCTTATCTGTCTTTTTGCAAGCATGCTACACACATGAGAGCCATCCCACGAAGCACCATTTCTGCAAAGCTTGTTAGCTCACAACCTGCATGCTGAATGAGGCAGTGACAGACAGATGAGGAGGCCTTAAGTTAGGGCATTGGCGTAACTTGTTGAGCAGTGATGTAGGAGCCTTGCAGCAATGCAAGGTTTTATCGGTATCATGATGGTAACTCCATTTGACACTGTCTAGTGCTCTGTGAGCCAGAGTCGGCTTTGTACATTTGGGGCTCACCCTTGGCTCTCGGACATTCTGGAAGCCTCACCCGGCTTGTGCATATTAGGCGAGGATGTCTCCTGCTGTGCGAGCCTGACGCGGCTTCCGCACTTTCTGTGAGTGATGTCTCAGGTTTGCGAGCTTGCTCGGCTTGCGCAAATTATGTGAAATATGTCTCGCGTTCTGCGACCTCGCTCAATCGTCGCATTTTGCGTGGCAATAAACACGCAAAGATAGGCACGCAGAATCCACGCTCAATACTTTCAATAGGGTAGTACTATCAATAGAACTATCGATATACTATCAAAATAACTATCGATAGCGCGCTATCGATAGTACTATCGATAGTCTTTTTTACCATCGATAGTTTGACAGTGACTCAACAATCGATAGTATGGATAGTACTATCGATAGTTTTGCCTCACTATGTAGTCCCTTCTTGCTATGACCGGCAGCAGCTTTCTCTTTCCTCTCCTCTCCGATAGCTGCTTTCGGTGGCATCGCGCACACCTTGCACAAGCAGCCGCCGTGTCTCTTCCGGCCGCATTGTTCGTATCGGCCGGCACACCCAGCATGGCGCGGTCGCAGGGAAGTGAGGTGGAGGCCCCGTACGTCTCGCGACAATCCGCACCGCTGCCGCCAGCCGTCGGTTGAGCGTGAAGGGGAGTACCAAGAGTTGCGGTACGAACCCCGAACGAGGTGGTCCTGCATCTCCTCTCCGACTAAAAAAAGGGAGTCGCCAGGTGAAATTCACGCTTTCAGCCTCCCGCGACGAAGGGAGGGAGAAACAGGGGGTTGTAAATCATCGTCGAGGCAGCTGAGAAACAATGAAAACAATACTTTGGAAACAAAGAGCACGGGTGGTCCCGTTGTTATTCGAGACGTAAGTGGGCTGCTTTCAACCTGGATAGGACGCTGACGAGTTAAAAAAAATATTCAGGAATTATATGGTCTCGAACGAAGCAAAATTGAAGAAAAGAAAATTTGTCCATTAATCATGCCCAAGGGGTCGTAATTAACGCGGAGCCCTCGAATACGTAACTCTCTTTTCCTTTCTTCTTTAACTTCCTCCTTTACCTCTTCCCTTACAGCGCAGCACGGGTCTCCATCGAGATACGTGAGGCAGTTACTGCTCCATTTCCTTTCCTCCTAACCAATGTTCAATTTTCGAAGATTGTCCATTGGCATACCATAAGTAACGGCCATGAGTCAGACCAGTCCTAAACCTGTAAACCTCCCAAAGCAGACGAAAACCCACACTAATGGGACTGGGCGGGCGCCAGTACTTTCACTCTGTTGTTTAATCGGAGGTAGTGCTATTGCAATGGCACCCTTTTTTTTTTCGCGCACTCAGAGCCAAAGCAGACTTCTTACGGCGTACGTCCCCAGCGCAAGTGTGAACGCGCTCGTAGCAAAAACATTCGGACACTGAAGTAAGTTACATAGCACAACCTGAGGCCTCTGTAATTATGAGAGGAAAGGCACGAGATAAGCGCGTGAAGACGAGAGTGGAACGCGTGTGATACACTTGTAGGTCACGTACACGACACGTGGTGAGGCCAAGAATGGCGTTTCTATCCACGATGTCACTCCAGCCCCGGTCTCTTAGTCACTTCGTTTTTATGGAGGGGGGGGGGACGTAAGTCTTTGCGGATCGTACTAGGCACGCGCCGCGTAACACCCGTTCATTATCAATTGGCGAGGCTTGACAAAATTTGTTCACTGTTATGCCGGTTCGTCAAAAAGCATCTAATGGTCTGGTGTACCAGCCACAGACTACCTTGCCGCATTTGCTTGCAACTAACTCAAAAACAGCGACTAAGGGCAGTGACATTTCCCCACTTATCGCGCAGTTGCATATCCAGTTCAAAACGGCAGCTGCATATCGTTGCACATTCGATGAAAACAATACCATTCGGTTAGATTTCGGTAGTCGTGAAATAATACCATATTAAGTAATCGGGAGCAGTATTTCGCAATTCGACTGTTTTCGTGCCTTAACAACTTCAGAATAACTTAGAAATAGTTACATCAAAAATTTCCTGCGGCTTAACTCATGTTAAACCTGGAGTGATGCGATATCTACAGCTGGGTGAGTGTACCTCGCTGAGTCGAGTTGCAAAGCCAGTCTTTCGCCGCTCCGTTTCTGTGGGCGTTCCTTCTTTATCTTCGTCCCTGAGCGTGGATTCGCTCTCTCCCTCTCTCCCCTTTACCACTCCTCCCCTCTCAATTTCGCCGCAGTGCCGCGCCGCCGGCATCTGCGCCGCAACACGTGACCAGCCACGGCGCCGCCACGATGAAGGCTGGAAATGCTAGCGTAATGTAAGCGTGCGGTGCGCACTCCAGCTGCGTGCTTCGACGTCACCCCGTGCATGTGAACAACTGACGTCACTCCGAACATGCGAACAACTGACGAGGCGGGCGGCGTCTGCTCCACCGTCGGCGCAGTGGCGAGGCGGGCTGCGCGCACACCAGCAAGGGCTACCCGTCACTCCTCACATGGGCACTGCTGGCGGAGTGGTGGTGCCATGGCTGAGCGCCACACGTCCGACCGGAGCAGCAGCGCCCGCTTGGCAGCACTACCGTAAGCCGTGGACGTTTAGCTGGAAGGCTGGCGAAGATGTAGAAGATTGGCTCACCAATTACCCGGTCGAGCAAATACAACCATTGGGATGCCACTCTGGAGCTGGCCAATGTCGTTTTCTTTCTGGATGGTACCGCTTTAACATGGCTGGCAAACAATGAAGCCTCTTTAACGAGTTGGGACCGCTTCGTGGAAGAGCTCCACAGCTGCTTCGGGGACACCGTTGCGAAGCGAAAATGCGTTGAGTAGTCTTTTCTTCAGAGAGCGCAAGTGCCTGGATAGACCTGGAATACGTACATAGAAGAGGTGTTGCAGCTGTGCAAAGTCGTTAATCCCAGTATGTCCGACGAAGATCGCGTTAGCGATCTCCTCAAGGGCATCGCAGAGGACGTCTACAGTTTTCTTATTAGTAAAGAAAACCTAGACTCCCCCATGGATGTCATCAAGGACTGTCGCACCTTTGAAGCTCTTAAGCTGCGGCGAATTCCTCCCAAGTTCGGCCGCCTGCCTAGCGTCGCCACTCTCGCCAGAGTGGATTTCCACGAGCCTGTGAAGATGTGACCCTTCCTGACGTCATTCGTCATCTTGTGCGCCGCAGTGACTTTTCGTGTGAGAGCTGTTCTCTGCAGGCTGCTCCGGCCTACCGCTCATCCCCTTCGAGTTTGTCCAGTCAAGCTACTACCAGTGCCACTTGCATCGACTACAGCGACGCTCCCCGGATCACTCGCCCCAACCCCAGAGCGGCAGTTCGTCCGCAACGCCACCTGCGGCAGCCAGAGTACGATGGCCACTTCGACACTGGATACGAAGAGTGTTATTTCGAGTGTCCCCGTGACCCACCTGTTTGTTACCGATGGGGTTGATCGGTCACATCTCCAGATTGTGCCGTCACTGGGCCCTGTTTTCCCGCTACCAGCGCCAACGGTCGCACCCCCATCCCAGTTCCAATGCGCCTGTTCATGACCGTGTCTTTACGTCACCTCAGCCCCCATGCAGCTACGCGCCACTACAGAACGAGGCCTCTCACCGTAGCCTCACTCCACCTCCGCACCGCTCTCGCCGCTCGCCTTCTCTCTAACGTCGTTCCCCATCGTCACCGGGAAACTAACGTGCGCGGCCGATGCAGGAGCAGGTCGCCCGGTCATCGATATTGCCAATTCCTCTGGCAATTGTTATGTTAAGGAACCGCATTTAAGTTTTAGTGGACGGTACTTGTGTCGTGGCCTTAGTGGACACTGGTGCCACAGTGTCGGTGATGGGTTGAAAGTTGAAAGTTGTTGAAAGTTTATTGAGGAATACAATAAAAGTTGCAATTGTATACAGCGAGAGGTCCCATGGTACAAGACCGCGGGCGGGACCTCCCATGAAAATAAATTTCAATATGCAACATAATATAAAATACACAACACATTAATTAGCGACGCAATAGAATAAATATATGCACATAGTGTAATATTAGTTACTGAAAATATTGAAATACAAACAATGTAATGCACGATAATGTACAATAAAACACTCACAGATGCCGCGATACATAG
Organism: Amblyomma mixtum; assembly: GCF_055824585.1. Lineage (NCBI taxonomy): Eukaryota > Metazoa > Arthropoda > Arachnida > Ixodida > Ixodidae > Amblyomma > Amblyomma mixtum. Next base: position 161,014,900 of record NC_143013.1, read on the forward strand.
ATTCAATAACAAAAAAAATCAGAAATTAAGAACAAAAAGCTTTAGTTTGACCTTGAATAAAGAAAGCGTATTAGTTTGTTTGACGTCTATGTTCAAAGAGTTCCAAAATGATAAGGATGAAAAATGAAGGCATTGTTTCCCGTAGTTAGTTCTGACCTTAGGTAGTAAAAAGTTATTACGCAGCGCAAAACGTGTGACGATGTTGCTCATGATCGGGCCGGCAGAAAATATGCTTAGCGGGAGATAATGATGAAGAATCTTAAAGAATAGGATTCCAATGTTGTAAAAATAAAGGGCCGAGACAGGTAGAACGTTTAAATCTATGAACAAAATGCGGGAGGGTGACATTCGAGGGGTATTGGTTATGATGCGCATGGCTTGCTTTTGCAGTTTTATTGAAGACCAGAGATGAATATGATAGGCGTTACCCCAAGATGAGATACCGTAGTTTAAGTGGCTGTGGATGAATTCGTAGTAAAGTGAGAATAAAGTTTGGACTGGAAAATAGCTTCGGGCTTTAATTAGTGCGCGTAACCCATAAAAAAATTTTCTTGCACGTTTCAGCTACATGATGATGGAATTTTAAGTGAGGGTCAATGATAATACCCAGAAAAGAAACTCGATCTTGCGGCGAAATATCAGCAGAATTGAGGTATAGAAGTGGTGTGATGGGCAATAGCTTCTGAGGGGGATGGCAAATCTGAAAACAAGTTTTAGTTACGTTCACGGACAGGCGGTTAATGTGGCACCAGCGCTCAAGAGAATTAAGATCATTCTGTAAGTTAAGTATCAGCTGATTATTGTCCGGGTGCGATGATGCCCAATTGAAAATTCCACCAGGCCGTATGTGGTGTTAACACCAGAGTGGAAATTCAGACACGGTTCTGGTGTTCCCGGGCTGGTGTTTCCGGGCTGGTGTTTCCGGGCTGGTGTTTCCGGGCTGGTGTTTCTGGGCTGGTGTTTTTGGGGCTGAGAAACCCACGAGGTTGTGCCTGGTGTTAACACCAGAAAATACGGTTTGGTGTCTCCGGGCTGGTGTTTCCGGGCTGATGTTTATGGGCATAAAAATCCACCAGGCTGTGACACCAGACGACGTTTCCATGCATGCAGGCATACAGGCTCGTATCACGAGCCTGGCATGTGCCCTGCTGCATTCGGTATGTATGGTGAGACGTAATGGTGCATTATATGAAGAAAGTTGCATAGGAAAAAATCCCATGCCACTTCTCGGATAAAGAAACATGCAATTTTCTATGCTTACGCAAGATGTTTATTTCGGGGGCCTCTGTCGCCGTAGCTCACAGGCTTTTTGTGATAACCACATTCGAATGTTCTTCGAGGCCTTGGCGACGTCCTCCTCTCCGTAGCCCTTTCTTGATGCGTAGTGCGTGAAAAACACTGCGTTGAAAAGAAAATGCACCATGAGTGTTAGAATGCCGCACATTTGGATCTCCGCACTAGTTAATTTAGCTGCGGTACATTAGATGGCAGCTGTAAAGAAACAAAAAAAATTTGAGGGGACATTTAAGCTCTGCGGCTCACAGTTTTCTTTATTTCACCGCCACCTCTCACAACCAATCATTAATTTCACTGCTACCTTCCATGATGGGCAGTTTCCTCACAATCCAGTGGGGATGTTGTGATGATGCCACAACATATGGTCCTTTCTTCCACTAGCTGTCAAATTATCTGCTATCAAAATTCCTGAATTGCTTTCCCACTGTGAACAATAAACCTTTCAGGCATTATTTTCTTTTAAAAACACTTAAATATCTAATTTCATGGCTGAAGGTGGAAGCACAATATCAATCACACAGAATGTTTAACACCAACAGCAATCAATTTTTGCGGACACAGAGCACATTGAGTGAAAACTTTAGTCTGCTTACTAATAAATTTCAGAGTTAAACTGCAGTTAAATTACAGAACTAATAAATTTGAGAGTTAAACTGCAGTTAAATCACAGAACAGAGAGCAAGATGATCGCGTTCACCTTTCAGTGCATCAACTTTGTGGGGGGTGAGGGGCTGTTGAGGCGGCTTCTCTCCGCCTTGGGCGGCGAACCGGTTTGACAGTGTGCCCGTCACACTCCGCTTAGCCAGCACTTCCGTCGACCATATGGCAGTCGCGGCTCGCTTCACGAAGTGTGAGTCCTTGGGCACTGTCAGCAAATGGTCATAGAACTCTTTGGTCAGATGTACCCCATTGGCCAGGTGAACCTGCATGAAATCAAACCAAACTACTTTCAACACCACTTCATAATGTGAAAAAACACACACAGCCATACAGCCCATAAAAACAGCTGCTTCAAGGCAATCTGTGTTCAGTGCAGGTTGGACTATAGCAGTTAATGCAGCACAAAAAAAAGGTTACGTCACTTTCGTATCTGCCCTCAGCTCATGACAATATTGCGGCCCCTGGCCAACTAATAAAACAACAAAACAAGAAAAAGGTAGGCTCTTCCAAGAAATAACAGTTATCAAAATTGGCCATGTTACGTCCACTGCAACACAAATGCCTCTCCCACGGATTTCCAATAACAAACCTGAGGAATTCACAGCCCCAAATATTTTCAGAGTGTGTCCTCTCACTAGCTGTCGAAGCTTTCACACTCGCAGACAACCAGCTATATACCACACATCTTCCCTAAATCAATACCCAGGTCCCATGCAAGTCTATTGTTAAGCTCGCATATTCCGAACCAAGAGTTGTGCTTCATTCCACACTGCTCTTGTCGCACCCGAGTGCACCTGACCACCATCTGGTTGGATTTTTGTTTGACTTCAATGGTTTCCGGCCTGTTTCAAAGAATGCCCTCCCACAAAAATTTTCTGTATTGACCATTTAATATTGGAGATATAGCTATCACAATCAAGAAATTTCGCTGCCTTCTGTTTTGGTTCCAGCAACTGAAAAGTGCAGTATTACCAAAGCACGCACACTTATACTGCAAGCCATGAAAAGATGGAAGTACAGGTGTGTTTTTTTGTTGCATTCCTACACTATCATTTAGAGGAACACACAATATAAATTTGAGTTGGCATGCATCCCGTTATATTCTCAAAGACCACTATCATCCAAAATGTGAGCTTTTATCAGCTAGAAAACACCAAAAAACGATGTACAGATGTTGGCACTAGCGGCCCAATTTATACAGAGTACTTGTTTGTTTGTAATCTCTGAACATGGTCAGGGGACCTTTAATGTTGTGGCTGTCACTGAAGGAATGAAGCTGCCTAAATAGTAATAGCCCGGCAAATTTGTTGCTTGTGAATGTACTCTGCTTCTGCCACCTTGCCAGTATCTGTGGCACAAGACACAAGAGTTTCATTGTCTCGCCTTCGCTATTATGTGAAACAACTAAGTAGTAACGTTAATACTAATATTAAATATTGTTAAGCTGTATCTTTAAACATACCCTCCCAACCTCTGCTACTGTGCACACTTGTGTGCCTTCCCTGGTGGGGCCTTCCTCCTGGCTACCCAAGCCCTCTGTGAAGACTACATGAGCCAGGGCTCCGGGAATGGAGCTCGGTGGAGGCTCAGAGGTGGCTGCAGGCGGAGAGGAGGGAGCTGATAACACTTCAGCCCAAGGAGCATCTATTCCAGGCGCCCAGGTAGCAGCTGCCGATGTAGGAGCCATCAGTGAAGAAGCTGCTGATGCCGCAGGTGCCAATGCTGCAGGTGCCAATGTCGCAGGTGGAACAGAAGCAGACGCCGCAGGCGCAGATGCAGCAGAGGCAAATGCAGCATTGGCAGGTGGAGCAGAGGCAAAAGCAGCACGGGCAGGTGCAGCACTGGCAGATGCAGCCGCCACGGCCGCGGAAGGTGCAGACGCAGCAGGCAGCGCTGCAAAGGGTGGCACAGATGTAGACCAATGAAAATAACTTCATCAACGATCATGGTTTTTTATAATGCGAAATTTGAGCACAGCTTAATTTTTTCATATATTGAGGCAGAAAACAGACAATACTTAAGCTACCCTCAAGAGTACAATATGGAGCACTCCCGCTTTATCCAGTGCAAGGCCTCTAAACTACAACACTGAAAGAACGCTCCTCAGAGGTGCGGAGTGGAGCAGTACAACCCTTGCCTGGCTGCAGCGTCCTCTCCTGTGTTTACTGCTCTTTGCAAGAATGCATTGCAAGTTGGTCGCCTCAGTGCTTCAAAGAGAAATGTTGAAGCCACAGAGGACGAGTCTTGAGTCTTTGTTAGGAGCGGGCCGCGAGGCACATGTCCCGTATATTTATAATATTGTGTGCCTGTTCTCATGGTAAACGCCTCGCACTCCACAAACAGCCCTCATACACACTCATGCATGTGCTCGTTGACAATTCGACTGCAGATTCATACCCGACTCAAGTTTAGACGCAGTTTTGTGGTAGATGTTATACTGATTCGAACATAATCAGCCATGCACCTGTGCGAAAAGTGCCTCCAAAATAAGCTCAACTACAACCTTATCTACCGTTATTCCTTCCCATAGCTGGGGATTTTTGCGGCATGGCTCACTGCTGTGCCAAAAAATCTATCAGTTCGTGTAGCCCACAAGAAACTGCATGTTTAGATATGGCTTTGTCAGGTATTTATTATTTTTTTTCTAACACCTGAACTAATGAATTTTAAGATCTGACATTAATGGAAAGCTTGGTCTTATTGAACAAGCCAACATGACTGAGTGAACTACTAGCGTGTTGACTTTGTGAACAAATAAAAAATTGTGATTTATGGCTTAACCACAATTTACAATTAATCCATGTCCCGCAGCGACACACAGGCTATGAGGGACACCGCAGTGGAGGGTTTGGGAATAACTTTGACCACATGGGGTTTTTAATATGCAGACGTTGCAGAGTACACGGACCCTTTTTGTGTTCTGCCTCCTTCAAAACGCCGCCACCACGGCCAGGATTGAACACAGGTGTCCTGGCTAAGCAGCCAAGTGCCCTGACCACTCAGCCATTGAAGCAGGTACAGCAATTATTGGTATGGTGTTTTAAAGCAAGGGAAGAGAGTAAAAGAGTAACACAAAAAGATTTGTCGGCAGTCATGGCTAGGTTAAATCCTTCAAAGTGAGAGCAAGTTGCTCTTCAGTCCGCAGATTTCAATATGCGCCGTAAGCTATTCCCCCCCTCCCACCCCAACACACACACACTTCCTTCTTAAACCACACAAAACTTTTTCCCAGGTTATGTGACCTGAAAACATTTAATCAATAAGCTTGCACAGCAGGAAATACCGAAAAAAAAAACTGATTATAAGGAGTGTACCATCAGCTGAGAGGAAGCGCAAGAGCTGGTGCTGCAGCTTGATGCTCAGCTGGCGCAGCTCCTCGTTTTCTCTTCTCAGCTTCTGCACCTCTTTCTCTGCTGCTGTCTCTGTGCCTCTGGCCATAAGGTCGTCCGTTGCGGCCTGCTGCGCGATCATCCGCAACTTTTTGATGTTTCAAACCTGCAGTAGTTAACACAGTGTCAAAACACATATTCACCCATATTGTCTTTAACATTATAAAAAAAATTAAATTTCTTTCGATGCAAACTGCAGAAATGCTTGCATGTGACACAACGTTACTGAAAACAGATTAAACATCACATTTCATTACAAGGTTCGGGTTTCAATTGCGCATACATACTTTATTCTGTGCCAGGTCTCGGGCGTTTTGCGGGGCGCGCGACTGCGCCACGGTGTCATTGACCAGAAATATGTTGGTCCATTTCTTCTTTGGATTCTGGGAAGAAAAGAAATCTCTTTTAGGGGTATGTTCGCACAATTTTCCATATATTGATTGTAATGATAAAATGCAAGATAATGTTTCCTGCACCAAGCCTTTTGCAGCAGCTTCTATTCTAAATTATTTAATTGACAGTGCCTATCTGGCCATCAGCCAGAATTGCCCCAACACTCATCCGAGAATACAAGCGAACCGTTCCCGCCTGTGTAAAGTGTCGTACTGTGGGACACCGCACGGACACTTGCCCCACTCCAAATTCATCTACGTGTGGCCTTTGCGGCCAAAATGTTACTGTGACGCAGGATGGCCCTGCGCCACATGAGTGCAACCCAACATGTGCAATCTGTGGACTAGCCCACCCCACGGGCTCGAAAGATTGCACGGCGAAATTCCGCCGACTTCATCTTGCCGGTGTCAAGCCCTCTCGACATGGAGGATTCGAAAAGCCAGAGTCTGGAAACAGACAAGATCCCACCACCGGCGGAGCCAATGGCGGCGCGGTACGTGGCAATAACGCCACCGGCTCGCTCGAGGAAAACGTCAACGCGGCTTCCTCATCTCCCGGACTGAAGTCAACGGGAGAGAAGAAGAGAAAGAAGAAAAACAAGAAGAAAAAGCAGGCACCGCCACCGCCCTCTAGCGGAGACTACGCCAAGAACTTTCCCACCCTCAAACCAAGTGGCGCTGCCGGAGCCCGGGCCCCGGCGCAGCAACAGCACACTCAGGTGAGCAGCTGGGCAGGGGTCGCTTCCTCTCCTCCCTCCCCTTCGTCCACTTCCCCCTCCTCGGCTTACGGCGTAGATGTCGAAAGCCGCCGGCAAAATGAGCAGCTTAGAGCACAGATCGGGCAACTGCTCGCCAAAATTCAAAATTTAGAAGAAAAGTTAGCTGCCGCGACGGGTATCCCGAGTTCCGACGCCATGGAGAGTGAGCCCGAACTGCCGCCCGCGTTCGCGTCGGCAATGGCCGCGATGGAGGTGCGTCTCACTTCCCAGCTTGAGAAAATGGTGGAAACGGCTATGAACTGCATGGAGTCCAAATGCTCGGCATCGGTCCCTGCAGCCATAAGCCGCTGCATGAAATCAAAAACCACCCGGACCAGTCGGCGGTTCGAGGGGATCCGAGCCTTCAATACGCACAAGAAAATTATCTGCAATCCCAGAGACGCGGTATCGCAGGACTCCAACGCCACACCCCCACCCAGTGCTGGCTCTAGGCCAGAGTCCAATCAGCCCCCGTCTCTCACCTCTAATCCTAATGATGGCGGCACGGCCTAACAAGCGTTCCCCTCCTCCGAAAACACACACATTGGTAACCGTAACGCAGTGGAATTGTAGAGGCTTCAAGTCTCGGCAGAAACGCGCGAACCTGCGCCTCTACCTAGAAACTTTCGAGGCTTTACCCGCCGTGGTCGCCCTCCAGGAGCCAGGAGCGGCGGCAAAATTGACTAACTACGTGACGTTCCAGCGAGACCCCTCGTCGTGTCTCCTCGTACACAAGTCGTACACAGCCACCGAAATCGACCTCGATCTCAACATACCGTACTCGTACGCTATGGTAAGGATACTTCCCCTTCGCCGATCGGATGCTCCCCTGCACGTACTTAATGTATACTGCTCCCCGAAAGTGAAGCGAGTGACCTTCGCGGACCTCTTTAGCCGTGCACTTAAAGAGGCGGGTCGCGACCCCCTATTGATTGTGGGCGACTTCAACGCCCCTAGTCAGCTATGGGGCTATCGTAAGGAGGAAGTGCGCGGACGCATGCTGGCGGAGCTGGCGTCCACACTGCGCCTCACCCTCCACACCGACCCGGCATTTCCTACCCGCGTAGGCAACTCGGTGACCCGAGACACATGCCCGGACCTCACCTTCACTCGTAACATAAGACACGCAGACTGGATCAACACCGAGGATACCCTCGGCAGCGACCACTGCATCATCAACACCACTGTTTATACACGCCCCCTAAAGCGCCCCACCACACTAGCACGCATCCCCAATTGGACCACCTTTCGCAAAAATTTCCCATCCGACACCAACACGACTATCACAGAGCAAGGATACGCAAACTGGTCCCGGTCAGTCATATCGCACCTTCGCTCCCACGAGAAGCAGATACAGCTTACAGAGGTGGTCACGGACGCGGACAACCACCTCCTCCACCTCTGGGAAGCGCGCCGCGGCCTCACGCGCCGCTGGAAGCGCCAGAAACACAACAAGAAGCTCAAAGCGCGCATTGCGGACCTCACCCAGCAGGCAGCAGAGTACGCGGCCCAACTCGCTGACTCCAACTGGGTAGATCGCTGCAACACGGCGGCGAGGCAGATGTCGAGCCGCAACACTTGGCGGCTCTTCCGAGCCCTCATCAACCCAACACATACCCGCACAGAAACGCAGAAGCAACTACACAAAGCCATGCACGCATTCCAAGGAAATACAACGCAGTTGGCACAGGCACTCCGGGATCGCTACCTGTGCACAACGCAGGACGCCCGCAGATCGGCCTACTCCTACGCCGGCAGGGAAAACTCGGAGTTGGACAAGCCTTTCCAGCTTCACGATCTGCGGGCGGGTCTGGCCAAAATGAAGAGGGGCACCACGCCGGGCCGGGACAAGGTCACCGTCAAACTTTTGGCGAACCTTCCTGAATCAGCGTACCAGTGCCTTCTAGAATACATCAATGCGATCTGGACGGGGGAAACTCCGCTCCCCATAGACTGGAAGACGGCTCTTGTCACCTTCATCCCGAAGGCCGGCAAACCGATCGACACGGACAACCTCCGCCCCATCTCTCTCACCTCGTGTGTGGGAAAATTGATGGAGACGATGGTGCGGGATCGGCTGTCCGAGTACCTCGAACAACACAACACCTTCGCGGACACCATGTTCGGATTTCGCCCACATAGATCCGCACAGGATGTCCTGCTCCAACTCGACCGCGAAATCTTGAACCCCATTACACACCCCCACAACGATAAAATTGTCCTTGCGCTCGACCTGAAAGGAGCGTTCGATAACGTAACTCACGAGGTCATACTCACACATTTGAGTCAAACTCACTGCGGCACCAATACCTTCAATTACGTTAAACAATTTCTAACGGACAGACTGTCCTACATCAGAATACAGGACGAAGAGCACGGACCTTTCTTGCTCGGAACGAGGGGGACTCCACAAGGCGCGGTGCTGTCCCCTCTGCTATTCAACATTGCCATGATGCGCCTACCCGCCCTGCTTGGTGCGGTCGAAGGGGTCCAGCACGCGCTATACGCCGACGACATCACCATCTGGGCTACGCAAGGACGCCTGGGGGATATGGAGACTAGCCTGCAAACGGCCGCCAGCATAGTGGATCGCTATGCTCGAGACTGTGGTCTGCAATGCTCCCCGCAGAAATCGGAATTCGTGCATTTACGTCCCTCGCGCACATGCTCGACCCAAATCAATCTGTCGTTGCAAAGCGGTCCCATTCGCGAATCCAAGGAAATCAGAGTCCTTGGACTCTTCATACACAACCAGCGACGCTGCGACACAACACTCGCCAAGCTCCGGCAGGTGGGGGACCAGGTGGGCCGCATGGTCCGCCGGGTTTCCAACAAGCGCGGTGGGTTACGATGCAAAGACGCCTTGCGGCTGGCGAACGCATTCGTGACCAGTCGAATCTTGCATTCGACTCCCTACCTCCACCTGCGGAAACAGGAGGAGGATTCCCTCGAGGTCATCCTCCGCAAAATCATGAAACGAGCGCTGGACCTCCCAGTTTCTACCTCTACCAGCCGCCTTATGGCACTGGGAATGGTGAACACTTTTAGGGAGCTTCGGGAGGCCCACCTCAACAACCAATACACTCGTCTCACAAAGACAGGGTCGGGCCGCCGCCTTTTAGCCCGACTACACATCCAGCACACTCAATTCACAGAGGAGAGATGCCGCCTTCCCGTACACTGGAGACGCGCCCTCCACGTGCGGCCTCTCCCCACCAATATGTCCAAAGAGGATCATAATGGCAGGCGCCTGGCGCGGGCGGAAGCCTTGGACCGCCATTTTCGGAGCAAACCAGGAGTCTTCTACGTGGACGCGTCCGGCCCGGACTCTAGGGGATGGTACACGGCCGCGGTCGTCCACGAGGGTAAAACAGTAGACGCCCTTACTTTCAAGGCCCAGTCAGCAATTCACGCAGAAGAGGTTGCCATCGCTTTGGCAGCCTCTGACACCTCCTCCAAATACATAATCACCGACTCACGAGGGGCTTGTCGAAACGTCACGCAAGGGTGGGTTACTCCCCTAGCTTATCGTATTTACCAAAACTGTAGCCGAGACTCGGATCCCGCGCACCGATCTATCGTTTGGGCTCCAGGTCACCAAGGCGTCCACGGAAATGAGGCAGCCGACGCCGCCGCCCGCGCGCTCTCTCTCCGGGCATTTCCCACGGGACCCGACGCCGACCAGGACTTCCATTTCAATACGATTTACACTTTTAAGGAAATATGCGATTATTACAAATCCACGCACCAAACTCTTCCCACCCCATGCAAAGGGCTGGGGAAGGACAACGAGCGGGTACTCCTGCGCCTGCTCACCAACACGATGTTGTGCCCGGCAATTCTAAAGCATTTCGATCCTAAATTCGACGGGCGGTGCTCACACTGTGGGGAGGTGTCTGACACCTACCACATGGTGTGGGCCTGCCAGCAGAACCCATCCCTACCCCCTATCCCGAACCCCACCCGAGAGGACTGGGAGGCGACCCTGTCCGGTTGCTGCACCCTCGAGGCCCAAAGGGCCTTAACGCAGCGCGCCCGGGCTGCGGCAAACGCCAATGGTGTGCCTGACTAGGCATCCCACCTAGTGGTTGTAAGGGCGTGACCCTTCAGGTCACGACCCCCAACACCTCTCTCTATGATTAATAAATGTTTTCACCACCACCACCCACACTCATCAGAGACTGGCTGCTCAATTGAGTAGTCTGTCCTTTTTTTTAGAATGAATCATTTTCGCCACTGTTCAGCAGCAGTAACAAACATTGCTATATGAAACTGCAGCCCCAGGTTTTTTTGTTTATGGGGGTTCAACGTCCCACAGGAACTCAGGCTATGAGGGATACCGCAGTGAACAGCTTCAGAAATTTCGACCTCCTAGGGTTCTTTAATGTGCACTGACCGCACAGTACACGGGGCCTCTAGAATGTCGCATCCATGTCAAGTTTTCAGGAAACAATGCAGAATCGACACTTCCTTCCTAGTGTGGCGTGAGAACCTCTGTCACATTTGGCAGCTTTCTCGGCTACAGAGGCCTTCACAGTTTAATACTCAATACACGCTGCTAGGACATGGTCATCAACTGAGCTGTAACCGAGAGCAGTGAAGTATATATTCTATGCTTCCGAACTAGTCCCAAGTGATACACACAACCCCCCCCCCCCAAAAAAAAAAAAGCAACGGATTCACCCTGGGAAGACCAGCCACTCATCACTTGTACATAAGACAGTTCATTACTACAACTGAAGAATGCCTGGAGGGGCACCAGTGAGAAAAAAAAACGTATTCACGAGGCCCAGTTGATGGAGGTGCCGGGAGAATTTCAGCCGGGCGACTCTACCATCTACCGGACACTGCCAGATTAATTTCGTTACATCCATCACCATGCAACATGCTGCAAACAGGACGGAATTCGCAAACCTGCAAGTTGAACGTGAGAACTGCACAACAGCGGTGCGCGTTACGAAAGGCAGAAAAGCTCAAGAACACATTCCTATAGCCCTGACAAGCAAATTCGAGTGCTGTACCGCCGTCAGCACGCTTAACAGGAACGCTCGCTTGAGCGTCCTGCACTGATATTACAGCCTCTGAGCGCTGGGCGCAGAGTCCAAGACCATACTGCACGGTATGTTCGTGGACGTTGGAGACAGCTCGTGCCCTGCTTCCACTTTAATTTTGTCTCAGACGCAGCGGCCGACGCCCAGCGGCACTAACGTCAGTGAAAGACAATCGCTCGAGCGTCCGTGTTAAGCGTGCTCACGGCGGTACATACATAGAGGCTGAATGAAGTTTCAATATCAATCAACGCCCTACGTAAATACAAGGGTAGCCACAGCTGCCGCAAAGTAGAAATTACAAAAGTACTCAGACAGTAATAAAGGTGTTCTTACCTGTCATCTGTAGGATTTCAGCGTCGTAGTATCAGCCCTTTGTTTTGTCATCTCCCTCCCAATAAACCTGATAGATATTTCCCGCCGCAAAATCTTCCGTGCTCTTTGGGTGGAAATCTTTCACTAGAACCGATGAAGTGACTTTTTTCACGTTGTCAAGCAGAAACTTTACATATACGTAAAACACCATTGTACTGATGCACACTCGGGAGCAAGTCACCAATGTCGCGCAGTATAGAACAAAAAGGATGTTGGAACGGTTGGAACAAACTCTACATGATGTTTTCGTAATGGTGTGTGTGGCGCTGCAGTCTTGTCAAACAAAAAATTGCATGCTGATGAGACTGCACACAGCTTTAGCGCGTTGCTAAACAGATTATTATCTGTATTATATGTTCCAAATGTATAGTAGTTAACTTTGTAAGCGCCACTTTCTTTTTGGCTACATTGTAGCGTTTGCCTTGCTGGGAGAGGCGGGCACGCTTTGAAGCACGCTATAAAACAAAAAAAAAGGAAAGGAGAGGCGGGCGCGCGGAATTTCCCGCGCAGTCTGTCGTCGCCTCCTTGGCTGTGCGTTCCATCTGTCTTCAGTGTCGTTCTTGCACCTTATTCAAGCCAACGCCTCATCTACTTGTACAAGCCTGTTACAAGCGTGCAAAGGAGGTGCTCCAACATACCTCCCAAAAAACGCTACCGCGCCTATTTGGAGCCAAATGCGCTATCACCGAAAATTCCGCGGCAGACGACATGGAGCCGGCTGCAACGTCTCAAGCACCGCAGGTAATTCACCGACTTGTTTACGTCATATGCTAGGGCCCATTCACTTTCTGCGGAGAAAAGGTTTACATTCCATGAACTCATAAAGAATGCGCAAGTGTTTTTTTTTTTTTTCCGAGCTGTGCAATGTTGCAAAAGCGACCTTTGCCATTAGGCTTGTGAGCCGCGAGGAGAAGCCCGCTTTTCAGTGAGTTCTTGAAGCAAAACGCGGGGCGAGCAAGTGCATATTTGTGGGTGTGGATGCGGAAAGGAGGTACGGGTCGCTGCGAAATAAAAGGCATTGCAGAAGTTGAGCGAAGTAGGGACAGCAAAGAAGGGCAAACGGGTGCTGGAGCTGGACAGCTCGAAGCGCCGAGCACCGGCGGCAGGGATCATGACGGCACGGCTGCTGCTGTGCGATGTGCTTGCATTATCGACCTATTCGTTTATTCTGTATTTCAACTTGCCCCCCCCCCCCCCACCACTTTTTTTTATTTGTGAAAGGGGTGGGGGGGGGGAGAAAGCTAAAGTCAGATTTTTTTTTTTTGCGGAATCGCGAGAACCTAGGGTCCTTACACCCACCGCAGGCAGTGGTCATGCTCTTGCCTGCGCGGTAAGCATCTAAAGAGAGTTCCTGAAAAGGCGGAGCTTACATGGCCTTTCAACGTCCAAAACATTGTCTGTGATGGATGCAGACGGCTGATAGCAGAACGCAGCATGAGAAACAGGGCAAGGAAACGGAAATGATGAATTCATGCGGCATAAACCATGGCAAAAAAGTTTGTCGGTTCAAAGATTGCGGCCGAAGAGAGCAAGGCAGCGCGGGTGTACAATGATCAGGAAAAAAAAGCACTCCACAGCATCGAATTAAGAGGAACAAGAAACAGAAGCAGAAGGAGACTGGTGAGGTGAAATGTGGATCGAAATATTGCGTTGTGAGGGCCTTTTGTAACATAGCCAGGCTGAAATACAGCCAAATAGCAGCCAAATTGGATGTAGCCGCCATCATTTGGGGACTTGAGCACAGGCGCCAATGAAAAATGCTGCGTATAGAAGAGTTCATCAACATAAATGCAGTCAAACACGAACTCCAACTGAACACTATAAATGTGTGAGAGGTGTCGACTACATCGGCATACTATATGTAGATGTGGCAAACATGAGTTTACGTGTCGTACATTAGCCACCACCTGTCATTTCTCACCATCCTAGGCGATGGTGTAAAAGACATCCGAAGGAAATAAAGCTTTGATTACTGACAGCACTTGGTTAAGTATGCAACAAATGCCGAGAAGTATGCATGCAATTCTGCTCTGACATCATCTGTGAGCAGCACGGATTGCACTGATACTTTTTAAAGCCCGTAGTAATTTTTATGGAAAATTCCTCTGCATACCAGTAAGAATGACAAAAAGTAAAAACACTGAGCCCTCAACATAGCGGATCTCTCAGGTCTCTCTCTTTGTCCAGCAGAACACCGGTTCAGACAAATCTTCTCATGTCAGTGTGTGAAGCTCACTTTATAGCACTGTGAGAGCTGGAGCCGGTCACTTGGTCAACATCTTATCACAGCCAATGGCAGAGTTGTGTGCAGTGGACGCAATTACAACTGCTGCCCTCTCACATCCATTCCCATTTCATCAGCTGGAGTAGTCCCAAATGCTCAATCTGGGTAAAGAACAAGCGGTGTGAGGATGGAGCAACAATTCAGCATTAATTGGGCTCACGTCATGCCATGATAAGATGCTGACCCACTAATCGGCCAGATTTCTCAAAGCATGCCACTCGGGCTTTCGTCACTGTCTGATGTAGCTAATACATTCCTCTTTTGTTTATTCTTTGCAGTCAGCTGCAGTAAATGAGATACCAAGAGGGGACGCTGAGGTTACAGACGAACAAACTGAGAGTGAAGAATGTCTGCTGCCACAACCTCAGCTCTCTGAACAAGCAGGAAGTGCTGCCTCTTTTAACCAGAATGCTGAGCAGGGAGACCCTGATGTGTATGAGGAAGCTGACGACCCAGATGATGATATTTCTGATTTCATCGCAGCCAACTCAAAGACGACTCTTCCTGGCCAGTCCACAACCCGACTGCAAGCCGTGCTCCTGATATTATCATTTGTTGTGGCAGCTAAGCTACCAAGGACACAAGTTGACAGCTTGCTCAAGCTTCTGAACGCCCTCTTTGCTGAAGAGGTTTTTCCTTCAACCAAATATGGCTTTCGAAAACTGTGGAAGCTTCAGCAGTCAAAAATGGTGAGCATTCATGCCTTCTGCCCGACTTGCCAGTTCTTAATTGATGGCAATGGTACCAGCCACTGGCGTTGCCGAATTTGTTCAGAAGTTGCAAGCCTAGGAGAGGTTTTGAAGAAGGGGAGCTTTTTCATCACTCTTAACTTGAAGCGACAACTGCTACAGCTCCTGCAACGCATGGGCAAAATAGTTGGAAGCAACCTGCGTCAGCTTGCTTCATCATGCCCAGAGGCTCTCACCGATATCACAGATGGCCTGCTCTACAAGAAAGTTCGCAGTGACCATGAAATGAAATGGAGCGACCTAACTTTGACGATGAATACTGATGGTGCACCGGTATTTAAGTCAAGCAAAGGTTCTGTGTGGGCGATACAAGTTGCCCTCAATGAGCTTCCCGTTCCTCTGCGATGGAAGAATATTTTGGTTGGAGCAGTTTTGTTCGGCAAGGAGCATCCACCTGCACATCTCTTTATGAAAACCTTTGTGGACAAGTTCCAAGAGGTTGGCAGCCTGATGTGGACCTTTGCTGATGAAGGTGTGGAGTCTGCAGTCAGAATTGTGGGGTGCTGTGTGGACTCACCGGCCAGAGCTGCTTTGCTCAGTGCAAAGCAGTACAACGGGTACTACGGCTGCACTTGGTGTCTTAACAAGGGAACTTTAGTTGACGGTGAGACTCCTGCTTTCATTCAGTCTTATGAAGGACACAGATATACAGCAGATGTTTTACATGGCAGATTGGTTGCCAGCGGTAAAAGTAAGGAATAACAGCCTACTTGGCTAGTTGGATGTTTTATATTTTGCCGGTGTTATATTCATGTTTTTAATTATTTTCATTTGTTCTTTACTACTGCTTTGATCTGTGCGGCATGAAGTCAATTTTGATTTTAATGATTTGTTGTGTTTTTGTTGTAGGCACAGTAAAGCACACGTTTGAAGGTGGTGCCATGGTTAAAAGGTCCCACGACACTGTGCTGTCAGCCATGTCCCTTGCAGTTACACGAAAGTGCTCTGTCGATGGAGTGAAGGGGCCATCTCCAGTTACGAAGCTAGGTACATTGGACTTGGTCTCGGGCTTCACTCCCGATTATATGCATTGTGTCCTGGAGGGTGTGACTGCACAAATGACAGAGCTTTGGCTGTCTGCAACTGGGAAGCCTTGGTATGTAGGAAACAGAATTGCCGAGCTAAATCAGAGTATATTGAAAGCACGGCCACCAATAAGCTTCTCGAGACTGCCAAGACCAATTTCAGAGAGGGCATTCTGGAAAGCCACAGAATGGAAGTTTTGGTTTCTATACTACAGTGTGCCATGCCTTCAAAACATTCTGCCAGATAGATATATTAGGCATTTTTCATTGCTGGTAGAAGGCATTTTTATGCTGCTGAGAGAAAGTGTTGAACGCAGTGACACTTTTATTGCAGAAAGGTTGCTGAAACAGTTTGTGGAGGAAGTGAAAATATTTTATGATGAAAGTGCGCAAACGTTCAATGTTCATCAACTTCTACATCTGGCGAAATCTGTTAGGATGACAGGTCAACCTTCCCATTTGAAGGGGGCAACGGGGACATCTTGAAGCTTGTGTCTGCTGCGAAAGGGGTTCCTCGGCAAATACCAGAAAGATTCATTATGAATGGAGTTCTAAATTCTTTGAAACGTCTGGTACATATTCCTCCATTTTTGAAAAAGCAGCAGGAGCTAATTTCAGGTACAATTTCTAAACAGCGCAAATCTAGTGTCTTAGGTGCAGCTTTGCCACCTTGTGTCTATGAAGAACCCATCCAAATACTGTTGAGGCAAAACATTGGTTCCGAGGCATGTGTAAGTGAGTACCTTAGAGCTCGTGTCAAGGGGTTCACTGTACACAACGCCCATTACCAACAAGCAGAAAGAACATGTGCATGCTACCTGGAAGCAAATAACGGCAAACTTGCTAAAATTCTCAAGGTGTTTGCTGCTGACAGTAAAATCTTGCTGTTGTGTCAAGAATTGATTACTGAAGTGTTTGAGCTGCCCTTTTTGTTCAGAATCGAGCACCCTCCATTTGGCATCGCTCTCTGCATGCTTTGCGAAGAAAGCGTTGTTTCATCTTGTGTGCTTGTGTAACAGGAGAGCACATTCTTAGTGAAGATGCCTAATCTTCATGAAAGTGATTAGTCATTTTCAGTACCATGAGGGAACAGCATGAAAATATTCTTAAGTAAGACACTTGTATCCCACTTGCTTCAAATGCTGTCAAATGGGAAAATGCTGCCCCTGTGCACCATACTTTTGCATGCTGGATACTACCGAGCTATGAAACAAACCTTTCGGCATATTTTTAACTTTTAGGCCTCCTTGGTGTTATGTTTTTACAAGCACGGGTGTACAGTTCGACACGGCCCACTTTTGCAGGGAAACAAAAATTTAAACTTCTTCAGCTTTTGAGCTTTTTTCATCGGTGAACTGCATCATAATACTTCTTGAAGCAAGTTTCAGTGTACATGCAAGTCGTCTTATACATCCAAAGGAATGCGGGGTGGATATTTACCATATTTGAGGTCTTTTTATGAAGTGATTGCTACAGCTCTGTTCCTCTTTTTTTTTCTACAAAACCAGTGGTCAAAACTGCTTCAAAGCGATGTCATTCTGAGCACAGTTTTACGATATGTATGCAGCATGTGAGACACAAATACAGCTTTGTGAAAAATGCAAAAATGATGATGCTGATCTTTTCGACAAAGACAAAATACCCTTTGCCCAGTCTGTTGCACATCTTCCTCATAGCAGTTTCACTCATCCACTTTTTCACTGATCTCCATTTATGAATGTGGCCAACTTGCTATTGCGTTTTACAAAATTCAAAATGTCGTGAGACTTGACAGCACATTGCAAGGTACCTAGTTAGTGTTGTTTGAGGTTGCAGCGTGTTGCATTATCATTAACACACTGTCTTGTTTGTTGTGCATGTTCACTGTCACATGGCAGTGGCATCCAGTACACTGTCTTGTGCATGTGCAGCAAGAAAATGTTTCGATAGGCTTGTTTTTCTTTGCATTTGCCAACACGTCAACACATACATGCTTCAATGGCAGCTTAGTAAAAAATTCACATACGTACATGCCAACTGTCTCCATCAAGGGAACACGTAGCCTTAAAAATTGAGCCCGCTGGACAGACCAACCAAAGCTCCTGCAGTGCCGCGTTTCACATGAGGTTCGGAACTTAGTATTCGGAGAAGCCTTTGCCCCACAGTATATGCAGTTTAGCTGATGATTTCTCTGCAAGATATATCCCTATATATATGACTTAGCAACCCGAATGAGCCAGCTTTTTTGTAAGTGTTCATTTGTGTTAAATGAACACACTTATCAGGGACTGTTATCTCTGTGTTTTCAATCTGTTCCGAGTACATGAACAGTTCTTTGAAGCAGTTCTCATGCATTCGTTTATATCCAGTGAAAACTGCACCCATTTATTTTTATTCTTTGCTTACTTCAGCTTGATAACCTGACTGACATTGTATCCTGTGATATGAGCCCTTTTTATATAATATTGTGCCTTATTAAGTAATGTCAAGTTGCGGTGTACTGTCTTGTGCATTATTTGTTGCTCTGCTGCTGAGCACGAGTTTTCGGTTTCTTGTCCTTCATGCTTCGAAGTAGGCATTGTCGTGAAAAACAGCAACTCATGCTGAAGATGTTGTCTACAGTGTATTTGCACTTCCTTTGCACCTTTCCATAGCCTTCAGTGGTAATGTACAGCGGGGAATTTTTTCAGTGCATGTAACTTTGGAAGGGCATTGTTTTTCAAGACCCTTTATATAATGATATGTAAAATGTGTTTTGCTTGTTTTTTTTACCTACATGTGCTGACCTTGAGACCTTGTTTGGCTGTTGATGAAAAAGTTGTCTGGGGCATCTCTCCTAGCCGGTGTTAAAACAAGTAAACTACAGTAGCAAAATGCTCCTTTTAGCAGCTATGCAATTGGTGATGTTTGGTCAGTGCACGAAATAATCCTCGGCCATTTAAACTTGATAGTTCACATTCTCTTCTGCATCTCTTAACAATGTACAACTCTTATGTCAGTCAGAAAATTAAGCTCTTACAGGCAGAATCTATAGCACAGAGGGAGCTTAGGATGTTTTCGGCTGTTTTGCCGTGTGGCACTTTTCACTGTTGCCAACTCAGCCATGCCTGTTTCTGTCTTGCTGTTCCTTATGGTTTCTGGCGTTGCGTCGATGAGCAAATGCACAGTGCTGTGTGAAGTTGTCTTCAAATGCCCTTGCAAAATTTGTTATCAACTCAGCTGGCATTTGCTGCTGTGCTTAATGCAGCTGGCAACACTTCAGTACTTTCCCACCTGCCCGTCAAGTGTTGTGTCTGCACAAAAGCCCACCTCCTTATCACCATTCCGATTCCAGTAATTTCATTGCCTAGATCACTGTGAAAGGCACTGGTAAGCACTGGGGAAGCTGCCTGGCTGTATGAAAGGCCCCACATTGCTACAATTCAGGGGAATGAATTGATGGTGTTCTTTTGTGATGCTTTCAGGGGCACTTTCCCAAATGCCCATTTCGCGAAGGCACTACTGCAGCCCTGAAACGAAGGAGTTCTATGCTGAATTTTGTGAATAAACGTGTTTTAATTTCTTTCAAGCTTTTCAACCTGCTGTCATGCCTTTATGTTTTCATAGTCACACCAGATACAAATTTTTTTATTGTCCTGGCTGATATGAGCATTTAACTATACCTGGAAGCTAAAAAAGTGTGCCTTTTTGTCCACATAATAAACAGACTGCCATTCATCCTTAGTGTAATAGCAATAAATACTAAATTATATGCTGTATGATATGCAAATGCACCTCACAATTTACCTTTGACTTTTTTACGGTTTGACTGTGGTGTGAAGACATGAACACCCATAGTTGCAACAATGGACTATGCAATTAAGCAGGACAGAAATCTTTCATTAATCTCAGTAAGTACCAAACCAACCTACATGTTGGTCAGTGCATGAAATAATCATTGGCCACATGTCTGGCATGTGCCTGAGATTGTATCTGGTACATCTTGCATGCAAACTAGAATGAACCGAACAGATAGATCTTTTTGGTGGCGCTCGGCTCCCGCACATGAATACAGCAACAGGTATGGTGTGCTTGAGCTGGATCATATACGCCAGATGACTCGAAACCAGTCTAGTGTACGTGCACACCAGACGACATGAAACCAGTCTTATGTGCACACCAGACGACATGAAACCAGTCTGGTGTGCACAACAGACAACACCACACCGGTCTGGTGTGCACATCAGACAACACCACACCGGTCTAGTGTGCACACCAGACACCACCACACCAGTCTGGTGTGCACACCAGCACTACCAGGCTGGTCTGCACACCAGACACCACCAGGCTGGCCTGGTGCCCACACCAGCCACACCAGGACATCCTGGTGTTAACACCAGGACACACGAAACCCTTCTGGTGTATTTTTCAACTGGGTAGCATGGTAGAGTCATCTGCGTATAGTATGTATAATATTGTAATTCTTTAAACAGGATGGTAAATCATTAATGTAGAGTAAAAACAATACAGGGCCAAGAATTGAGCCTTGTGGAACACCCTTGTTAAATAAAGCTATGTTAGATGTATGGTCATTAATAGAGACTATGTGCTCTCGGTCACAGAAAAAGCTCTTCAAGAGCATTAGGGGAGGTCCAGTGATACCATAAGATTCCAATTTGTGAAACAAGGTGGAGTGATCAATGGAATCAAATGCTTTTCTAAAATCTATGTAAACTGCTCCTGAGAACATTCCTTTATCAATTGTTAGCCTAACGTAATCTTTGAGAGACGCTATTGAAGTATCTGTAGATAGTCCGCACTGAAAGCCGTGTTGACTACCTGTCAATACGTTAAATATTTCAATATAACTACACAACCTTACTTCAATTAGTTTTTCTAAAATTTTGTCAAAAAAAGGAAGAATTGCAATCGGTCGATAGTTATTTGACAAAGCTCGATCACCTTTTTTTGAAGACCGGTATTATTTTCGCTATCTTCAACTGCTTGGGATAACTTGCAGATTTAAAAACTAGATTGCAGATGTGGCTGAGGACTGGTGCAAGCAATGATCGGATACTTTTCACATGCTTTCCATGGATATTTCAACGCCGGGGACGGTCGTCTTTCAGTTAGCAATTACAGATAGAACTTCGTCTGGACACGTGGGGGTAAGAAAAAAGGAGTGAGGGCAACGCTCAAGAGAAGGTGTGCATAACGAAGAGAAAGGATAATTAGCTGAATTGAAAAAATAATTGCTAAATATATTCGCCATTTCCACGGGATCAGATAAAGTAACACCACCGTGGAAAATAGATTTAACTACATTATGTGACTTACGAATACTCAGAAATTAGTCAAGCAGCTGCCACTTTCGTTTAGAATTGTTAGTATGCCTGGATGACTTGTTTTCATAATAACATCGTTTAGCTTTCTTTAGAAGCGATGTTAGTACACTGGAATACCTTTTATATCTCAATTTAAGACGAAGATTGAACGGCTGGTGTTTAGTTTTCTTATACATGTTTTCTTTTTTCTTCAGAGAGTTTAACAGAACAGTAGTTATCCATGGGGAAATGGGGGTAACATATTTTCTCGTGGATGATTGGAGCAATGCGCATTTATTGATTGCTGATTTCAATTATTTTCGACAGCTCAAATACAGCCACTTCTGGGTTCGAGAGTCCCAATATATATGAAAGATCAGTATTAGACATGGCTTCAAAATATTTTCCGCTATCAAAAACTGACTTCCTTGTGGACATGTTGTTACTACAGCGAGATGATAGTGCGCAAAGAAATACCGGAAAATGATCAGTGACATCACATTCTATCACGCCAACTGGAGGAGCAGTGGGAAAATTCGAAAGAATATGATCAAGTAATGAATGCGAGCCATGGTCAGTACAAACCGTAGGCGTGCTAATTAAATTTGCATAACCATAGCTGTATAAACAGGTCGTGTAGTCGACACAGATGGGATTAGTCATGTCTACCATATTGATATTAAAATCTCCCATAATGAAGACGTTTTTATTTTCGAGAGATAGTTTATGGAGTGCTAGTTCATAAGCCCGGCAAAATTCAGACGCATCATTTGAAGGAGACCTATATATAGCGCCACATATAACCTTCTCTGTGCCACCAGTAGATCGGCAATCAATTTCTATCCAAACCGATTCGCATTTACTCACATTCAAACACAAATCAAGACGTCTTTTGTAAGCAATGTGCTTTGAAATGTTGATAGCCGAACCACCACAGGGGTTATCAACACGGTGTGCGTATTCGCATGAATAGCCAGGAAAAGCATAGAAATCTTTATCAAGGGATGATAACCAAGTTTCAGAAAATGAGATGATGGAAAATTGATGCTGAAGGGAAGTAAGCAAAACGGTTATGTTATCGTAATTCTTCCGTAGGCTACGAGCATTGAAATGTATGGCGACAGACCTTTAGCTTCGGATAAGATCGAACGAGCATCTTCCGGGCAATATGATGCCGTGATAGCGATTAGAAAGATGTAGAACGCCCGCACCCGTATGTCTATTCACGGAAAATTTCAAGGTCGTCTACATTATTTATCCGAAAGACTGCGCTGTTCTGCTCCTTCCTAGCTAGAATAACACAGTTCGATGTCCACAACAAGGCCCATTTGTTATCTTTCTTAAGCTTGTGAGCCTTCGAAAAAAGGTCCTTGTTGTCAGGTGAAAGATGGTCGTTGACATAAACAGGAGCCTCTTGCGTTTGAGAAAAACCCAGGCATGTCGTTGTAGGATGTGTTTTCCTAGCTTTTGCCAGGAATTCCGCCTTCTTATTTCGCGAGAGGAAACGAACAATTATGTTTTTTTTTTCATTCTTGTTTCGTGTTGGAACCCTGTGCACGGTATCCTGAATTTATGGGCAGTCAATCTCGCTGCCGAGAACCTCAACGATCTTGTTGCAATCTTCGCCCTGAGTCACAGGGACACCTCTAATTTTTAGATTGTTCAGACGCGAATATTGTTTCAGGTGGGCAACCCTGCGCACTAGGGCCTCATTGCTCTCGTGTAGTTTCTTGTTCTCGGCAGTAAGACTGGCGTTCCGATTCTTTATGGTTTCAAACTCCTTGCTCATGAACTCAAGAGATTTTTTCATCTCTTCAACCTCATTTTGAAGCTTCTTTGCAGTATCATCACTGCGCAAGGCGACGGAATTTTTCACAGTGTCAAGTACATCAGCTTTCAAAAACCACCTGGGTCGTAAATAACGTTCGCTTGGTATAGTACTGTCATATTCCGTGGTGTACGCGGAGAATCATTGCTTCCGATTGCTATTTGTTCTGGCCACGTGTTCCTAACTGAATTCATGGAGCTTCCTCGTTCTACGGAGATCACCCTAAGTATTGACTTTCTGCAGCAGTGAGGCGCTACCCTCGACTTCGGCAGTGACGGCATATCATTAAGTCCTCGCCTTCGGTCAGCTCTCATAGAAAATGCACCGGTGGTTGCCAAAGTGTTTTCTGCCTCCGCAGATACCGTCGTTCCAGCGATGTCTGCCATATTCGTTCCCGTTGTGTCGTCTAGCGCTGTTTCTGATGCCTTTGATGCTGTGGTGGAACCTGGTTCCCTTAACTGCGCAAAATAAAGTGTGCTGGTACCCCGCGGCCTCGTCCATGTGACCAAGGGCCATGCCACTGTTTGGACTGTTAATCATTCCAACGAACTCGCCGTGTTGTCATGTGGTTTAAAACTTGCCGGCTTTGAAGAACGCGTTTCTGTACCAGTTGCCGTGATCACTGAGAACGTGTCTCGTCCAACTAGACGCCGCGATCTGAGCGATTCTCAATTCCTAGCCATGGTCAATAAATGCCTACCCACTAGCGACCGCCAGGTACTAGTGGCCGTTTTTATGAAGCATGCGGACGTGTTTGACTTCGGTCGCGACCAACCACCACCGATTCCAGCTTCCCGTACCCATCACATTTCTTTATTTTTATTTATTTATTTTTATTTATTTATTTCCGATACCCTCATGGCCCACAGGGCATTATTGAGGGGAGCGGTACATAGATATAAAATGAAACTTACAAAAAAGGGGGGTAACGCATACATAAACATGCGTACAAAAATGATACGCATGATGGAAAAAAGAAAACTAGCTGCAAGAAAATACAGAATTCAAAAAAGCGAAAGAACACAATAATTAGGAATACCATCACCGAAACAAATAAATTCACAAAAACAGTCGAAAAACGTCGCAAGTAAACACAAAGATATGAACAAGAACATCACCATTCGTAGAAACATTGTACGGGTACGCTGGCAGAAGGCTATTAATGAAACAAAGTGCATACGAAAAAAAAAGAACAGAGCTAAATACACAATCTTCAAAACGAAGTGAACCAATTGAGGCTATGGTAAACCATATTGTAATGACAACAGTGTCCTAAACTCATCAACGTCCTTTGAAGCTACAATATGTGGTGGTAGGTGGTTCCACTCCGACAAAGTTTTTGGAATAAAGGAATTTATGCAGGATGTTGTCCGGCAACGAGGAACGCCAACTTTCCGTGAGTGATCGATGCGGGATGAAACATATGTTGGTGTTGGGATCAATGCATCTTTAAGAGTAGAGTTCATGCTGTAAATTTGCCGCCGCGGTGGCTCAGTGGTTATGATGCTCGGCTGCTGACCCAAACTACGCGGGTTCGATCTCGGCAGCGGCGGCTAGAATTTATTTGGAGGAGAAATTCTAGAGGCCCGTGTACTGTGCGATGTCAGTGCACGTTAAAGAACCCCAGGTGGTCGAAATTTCCGGAGCCCTTCACTACGGCGTCTCTCATAGCCTTAGTCGCTTTGGGACGTTAAACCCCATAAACCAAACCAAACCATGCTGTAAATTTAAAAAAAAACAGACACAGACGGGATACTTTTCTGCGCAGAGCAAGAGGGGTTAACGATAAACTATATTTTTTATTTCTGTGACACTAGAAGCACGATCATAGTTGCGCACAATAAAAGGCGCTGCTCTATTCTGCACAGTTTCTAGGGCGTCGATAAGTGTGTTAGTGAAAGGGTCCTATACAGACTTAACATATTCTAATTTTGAGCGCACAAGTGACTTATACAGAAAAAGCTTGACAGGGGTTGGTGCTAAGTAAAAATTGCGCTTAAGGTATCCAATCATGCGGTTAGCGGAAGCCGTGATAGAGCTGACGTGCGCTTTCCAAGTTAGATCTGATGTTAGAATGACGTCGAGATATTTATAAGATTCCACGGGTATTAGCAAGGAAGTAGAAATAGTGTAGACAACGGGACTGGAATTTTCGCGACCGGAAAAGCGCATTACTTTGCATTTAGTCGTATTAGGAGTCATTTGCCATTGTGAACACCAGTTAGAGATAGTGGTTAGGTCTGCCTGAAGTAATTCTACGTCATTCATATTTTTTATTTCGTGGTAAAGGACACAATCGTCCGCAAAGAGTCCTACTGAAGACGTTACATTGTTAGGCAGGTGATTAACATATACAAGGAACAGCAAAGGACCTACAACAGAACCTTGTGGGACGCCGGAGGTCACAGGAATTGATGACGAGTTAAAGCCATTAGCGTGTACATACTGCAATCGGTTAGACAAAAAGACAAGGTAGAGCACCGGACGCGTAATTCGGAGGTCGTGGGTTCGGATCCCACCGGCGGCAGTGGTTGTTTTTTCTTCTGCTTTTCTAATCAATTCGCTTTAACCGATAACATATTCAGTAATATTCTAAATTAATCAACACCACAAAATAAATAAACAAATTAAAAAAAAATATCCCCTGTGCCACTTGGTTTCTGTGGCTGTTGGCTTCTTTCATATTTATAACGAGCTCCTCATTCCCCTTCCCTTGTTTCCTTAATTGCTTAGCGAGGGCCTCGGTTCTGGCAGCCTTGACGCCATAGGAAGCATAAGAGGGTTCTCACGCAGCTTCCACCCTCTCCGTTCGATGACGTTCTACGTCACACCTGCGGTAACTCAGGACGTTCTACGTCCGCCGCTTATGAACGTGGGTGGCGCTGATGAACACTCTCAAAGTTAGGTTACTTGTAAACATAAATACCCCCGAAAGCAGAAGATTTGACAGCCGTCGCCGTAGCTCAGAGGTAGAGCACCGGACGCGTAATTCGGAGGTCGTGGGTTCGGATCCCACCGGCGGCAGTGGTTGTTTTTTCTTCTGCTTTTCTAATCAATTCGCTTTAACCGATAACATATTCAGTAATATTCTAAATTAATCAATACCACAAAATAAATAAACAAATTAAAAAAGCTTAGCCTCTCCCGTAACCGAGAGTAGAGTAAGCATGAAATGTTTACGGGCCTAATGTCATCTTGGTGGACACCCGAACCGCACCGCACAGGAAGGGAGGAACGCCACCACCCGTTCAGCGCGATGCCTTGCCATTTGAACGCAAGGTTTTTTGAGGAAAGGAAATGGCGGAGTAATTCTCTGCCATCTCGGTGGACACCCGAACCGCACCGTAAAGGAAGGGAGGTACGCCACCACCCGTTCGGCGCGATGCCTTGCCCTTTGAACGCAGCGCTTCTCCCCCGGGCCCCTGTCCGCCTGCGCGGCTTTGCTTCGATGCGCGAAGCCCCTAAGAGATCACGTACGACAACGAAGTGTATCGTGGCATTTATGTGCTTTTTGCACGCGTTATTAGAAATCGGAAATTATAATTCCGTGCATTATCAAACCCACAGCTCCACTGATATCTTGATAAACATTGAGAAGGCACTGGCAGCAGTTATTTTTTGTCTCGTTTGGAGACCAACCGGCGCTTGCATGCCGGTCGCGTAGGAGGGCTTAGAGAGTCTCGTTAAATCTCGTTAAGTCTCGTACGGTGCCCGGATGCTCTCGTTTCAGAGCCCGGATGAGTGGAATTCAGTGCCCGGATGAGTGGATTTCAGTCCCCGGATGACTGGAATTCAGTGCCCGGATGAGTGGATTTCAATGCCCGGATGAGTGGATTTCAATGCCCGGATGAGTGGATTTCAATGTCCGGATGAGTGGATTTCAATGCCCGGATGAGTGGATTTCAATGCCCGGATGAGTGGATCTCGGTCTCGGCGTGACGTCACCACACTGCCGACAACGGGGGCTAAAAGCATTTCATGCTTAAAAAAAAAATATCCCCTGTGCCCCTTGGTTTCTGTGGCTGTTGGCTTCTTTCATATTTATAACGAGCTCCTCATTCCCCTTCCTTTGTTTGCTTAATTGCTTAGCGAGGGCCTCGGTTCTGGCAGCCTTGACGCCATAGGAAGCATAAGAGGGTTCTCACGCAGCTTCCACCCTCTCCGTTCGATGACGTTCTACGTCACACCTGCGGTAACTCAGGACGTTCTACGTCCGCCGCTTATGAACGTGGGTGGCGCTGATGAACACTCTCAAAGTTAGGTTACTTGTAAACATAAATACCCCCGAAAGCAGAAGATTTGACAGCCGTCGCCGTAGCTCAGAGGTAGAGCACCGGACGCGTAATTCGGAGGTCGTGGGTTCGGATCCCACCGGCGGCAGTGGTTGTTTTTTCTTCTGCTTTTCTAATCAATTCGCTTTAACCGATAGCATATTCAGTAATATTCTAAATTAATCAACACCACAAAATAAATAAACAGATTAAAAAAAAAATATCCCCTGTGCCCCTTGGTTTCTGTGGCTGTTGGCTTCTTTCATATTTATAACGAGCTCCTCATTCCCCTTCCCTTGTTTGCTTAATTGCTTAGCGAGGGCCTCGGTTCGGGCAGCCTTGACGCCATAGGAAGCATAAGAGGGTTCTCACGCAGCTTCCACCCTCTCCGTTCGATGACGTTCTACGTCACACCTGCGGTAACTCAGGACGTTCTACGTCCGCCGCTTATGAACGTGGGTGGCGCTGATGAACACTCTCAAAGTTAGGTTACTTCTAAACATAAATACCCCCGAAAGCAGAAGATTTGACAGCCGTCGCCGTAGCTCAGAGGTAGAGCACCGGACGCGTAATTCGGAGGTCGTGGGTTCGGATCCCACCGGCGGCAGTGGTTGTTTTTTCTTCTGCTTTTCTAATCAATTCGCTTTAACCGATAACATATTCAGTAATATTCTAAATTAATCAACACCACAAAATAAATAAACAAATTAAAATAAAAATATCCCCTGTGCCCCTTGGTTTCTGTGGCTGTTGGCTTCTTTCATATTTATAACGAGCTCCTCATTCCCCTTCCCTTGTTTGCTTAATTGCTTAGCGAGGGCCTCGGTTCTGGCAGCCTTGACGCCATAGGAAGCATAAGAGGGTTCTCACGCAGCTTCCACCCTCTCCGTTCGATGACGTTCTACGCCACACCTGCGGTAACTCAGGACGTTCTACGTCCGCCGCTTATGAACGTGGGTGGCGCTGATGAACACTCTCAAAGTTAGGTTACTTGTAAACATAAATACCCCCGAAAGCAGAAGATTTGACAGCCGTCGCCGTAGCTCAGAGGTAGAGCACCGGACGCGTAATTCGGAGGTCGTGGGTTCGGATCCCACCGGCGGCAGTGGTTGTTTTTTCTTCTGCTTTTCTAATCAATTCGCTTTAACCGATAACATATTCAGTAATATTCTAAATTAATCAACACCACAAAATAAATAAACAAATTAAAAAAAAAATATCCCCTGTGCCCCTTGGTTTCTGTGGCTGTTGGCTTCTTTCATATTTATAACGAGCTCCTCATTCCCCTTCCCTTGTTTGCTTAATTGCTTAGCGAGGGCCTCGGTTCTGGCAGCCTTGACGCCATAGGAAGCATAAGAGGGTTCTCACGCAGCTTCCACCCTCTCCGTTCGATGACGTTCTACGTCACACCTGCGGTAACTCAGGACGTTCTACGTCCGCCGCTTATGAACGTGGGTGGCGCTGATGAACACTCTCAAAGTTAGGCTACTTGTAAACATAAATACCCCCGAAAGCAGAAGATTTGACAGCCGTCGCCGTAGCTCAGAGGTAGAGCACCGGACGCGTAATTCGGAGGTCGTGGGTTCGGATCCCACCGGCGGCAGTGGTTGTTTTTTCTTCTGCTTTTCTAATCAATTCGCTTTAACCGATAACATATTCAGTAATATTCTAAATTAATCAACACCACAAAATAAATAAACAAATTAAAAAAAAAATATCACCTGTGCCCCTTGGTTTCTGTGGCTGTTGGCTTCTTTCAATCCATCTTAGTACGTTATGGTCAATGTTAAGTTTACTTAGTTTGTAAAGATGTAAGTTGTGCGACACTGTGTGAAATGCTTTGGGAAAGTCTAAATAAATACAGTCAGCCTCGTTGTCATGATCAAGTATGAAGTTAATATTGCTTGTAAGACTTATTAATTGTGTTTCGCAAGAGAAGTATTTTCTAAAACCATGTTGTGCACAGTTGAAGAACAAAGATAACTCAAGAAAGTTAGCTAGGTGAGACAGGATGACGTGCTCCATTATCTTGCAAGGAATGCTGGCTAATGATATTGGTCGATAGTTGGGTGAAAGGTGTTTGTCGCCTGATTTGTGGAGTGGAACCACGTTACCTAATTTCTAGTCATCAGGGAGTTCACCGTCTTGTAGGGATTGCTGAAATAATTTTGACCGTATTATGGCAGAATATACTTAAGTATTTTTCAGAATTTTACTGCTGATATTATCTGGACTGCAGGAAGAGCATAATTTCATGTGATCTATGATACTTATGATGCCTTCAAAATCGAAATGAATACTGGGTAATGAATACTGATCAATAGTGGGTCTGCACAACCGACTCGACAGAAGCCATACCGCGTCTCCCCTTCTGAACGTCAGATAACCGATGAACAAGTCCGTGACATGTTACGCCGCGGCATTATTCAGGAATCTTCAAGCCTGTGGGATGCTCCAGTGATCCTCGTCAAAAAGAAAGATGGCACATGGCGATTTTGTGTCGACTATCGCCGGCTTAACGCTGTCACAAAGAAGAATCTTTACCCGCTCTCACGCGTTGATGATGCCATTGACTGCCTCCACTCAGTCTCCTACTTTTCCTTGGTGGATCTGCGGTCCGGATACTGGCAAATGCCGATGCACCCGATAGACAAAGCGAAGATGGCGTTCTTGACACCTGACGGGTTGTATGAATTTAATGTTATGTCATTCGGCCTTTGTAACGCTCCTGCCACTTTTGAACGATTTATGGATACGCTTTTACGTGGCCTGAAGTGGGAAGTTTGCATGTGTTATCTGGACGATGTTGTTATTTTTGGAAGGACCTTCGCCGAACATAACAGACGCTTAGCCGTTGTCCTAGACTACATAGAGAGAGCGGGTCTCGTAATGAACTCCAAGAAATGTCGCTTCGGTGAATGCCAAATTACTGTGCTTGGTTATCTCGTTGACAAGGATGACGTCAGGCCCGACCCGCAGAAGGTTAAAGCTGTAAGCAGTGTCAAACAGTCCAGATCAGTGAAAGAGCTCAGGAGTTTCCTAGAGCTTTGCTCATATTTTCGGCGTTCCGTTCCCAAATTTTCTAATTTAGCCTACCCGCTCCAAAATTTCCTGCAGAAAGACACTCCTTTCCACTGGACTCCCGAATGCGACTCCGAGTTTCGCCAGCTCAAGTTTCTCCTTATCTCGCGGCCAATATTGCGTCATTTCTGCCCGACAGCACCCACTCAACTCCGCACTGACGCCAGCGGCATCGGCGTGTGTGCTGTGCTTATCCAACGCCGTGAGGACAATCAACACGTTGTCGATTATGCAAGTCGCGCCCTAAGCAAGTCGTAACGCAATTACACTGCAACAGAGCAAGAGTGTCTCGCCGTTGTTTTCGGCGTACAACGGTTTCGTTCGTACCTTTATGGACGTGCTTTTACAGTCGCTACAGACCATCATTCTCTGCGCTGGCTTGTGAACCTACGCGACCCCCGGGGTCAGTTGGCCCGCTGGGCATTACGCCTGCAAGAGTTCAACTTCAAAGATTCTTACAAAAGTGGCCGCCGACACGCCGACGCAGATTATCTCTCGCGGCTACCGCTCACGGCTAACACTTCCGATGATGAAAACTATGACTACAATTTCGCTACCGGTTCCCAAGAGTTTCCGGATCTTGGCACTTTCCAGGCCGAACGACGCAAGGATCAGCACTTGGTGCCACTTTTTGCTGAGGCCCGTTACCCGACATCCGCAAGTACTTTCTGCATTCGCGATGATTTGCTCTATAGAACTCATTACTCGCCTGGAGGTCCACGCTTTCTCCTCGTCGTTCCGGCTACTCTGTATTCCTCTCTTCTACACGAAATGCACGATGACGTCACTGTTGGGCACTTGGGGTTTGCCAGACCCTTAACCGCACCAAGGAACGTTTTTACTGGACAAAAATGCATCGCATGGTTCAGCGCTACGTGGCCACCTGCGTGCAGTGTCAGCGGTTAAGCTTTCCACAACTTCTCCGCCTGGAGGCCTGCATCATGTGCGACATCCAAGCACACCATATGAACAAGTTGGTCTCGATCTTCTCGGCCCGTTTCCGCGCTCGTCCAACGGTAAGCGCTGGTCATTTCTTGTGCGTTGATCACCTCACACGTTACTGTGAAACCACCGCCCGAACTTGCGCCACCGCTGCTGAAGTCTCGCTCTTTCTTCTTCATGCTGCCATCCTCTGGCATGGACCTCCTCAAGTTGTTTTCAGCTCCACCTACGCTCAGAGAAAAAACCCTTCTAACAATAAAGTTTTTCATTCATTCATTCAGTGACCGTGCTCGCCAGTTTACGGCAGACGTTGTGGAAGAGCTTCTGCGTCTTTGTTCATGCTATTTTCGCCACTCGACGCCGTACCACCCCCAGACGAATGGACTGTTGAACATACCAATCGGACACTTACGAACATGCTTGCCATGTATGTCGATTCCCGCCATAAGAAATAGTACGACGTGCCTCCCTTCATTACATATGCCTATAACACGTCGAGGCATGAAATAACTGATTACAGCCCGTCCTTCCTTCTTTATGCCCGTCCGCCTCGAAGCTGCCTCGACAGCATCTTACCTTTCTCTCTCGACACCGAGCCTACTATTGCAAACACTCTATGTCGCACCCAAGAAGCACGTAGGATTGCCCGGATACCACCTTGGCATCACAGGATCGCTCTAAACAGCGTTATGACCACCGGCGCAGGGATGTCTGCTACCTGCCCAGTAACGTTGTATGGTTGTGGACGCCTCTACGCTGGCGTGGTTTATCACAAAAGCTGCTGTCCCACTACAGAGGCCCGTTCATCTTTCTTGCTTGCCTCAATGACCTGAACTATGTGGTCTCTCCAGAATCTACGCCTGGACACCGCTCAAGGAAACCCCAAGTCGTGCATGTCGCACGGCTAAAGGGCTTCCACTCTCGGGACCCAGATTGGTTGACTGGCCCAGAGGGCTTCGTTTGCGAACGGGGAAATGTCACGAACTACGCATGGGCCCTGCCGAACAACGAAGAACTGTGCAAGAACGAAGAAAAAGATGAAGTTCGGTATCTTGCCGCTGACGCGCCAGGCTCTGGTCGACCTGCCTGTGTAAATAACCTTTGTAAATAGAAGCTGTAACAATCTAATTGTTTTTTTGGGGGTTGCGGGGGACAAAGAGGAAGTTCGGTATCTTGCCGCTGACGCGCCAGGCTCGGGTCAACCTGCCTATGTAAATAACCTTCGTAAATAGAACCTTTAACAATATAATTGGTTTTTTTTGTGCTTGCGGGGAAAAAGAGGATGTTCGGTATCTTGCCGCTCAAGCGCCAGGCTCGGGTCGACCTGCCTATGTAAATAACCTTTGTAAATAGAACCTGTAACAATTGAATTGTTTTTTCTGGGGTTGCAGGGGAAAAAGACGAAGTTCAGTATCCTGCCGCTGACGCGCCATGCTCGGGTCGACCTGCCTATCTAAATAACCTGTGTAAATAGAATTTGTAAGAATTTAATTGCTTTTTTCTGGGGTTGCGGGGGCAAAAGAGGAAGTTCGGTATCTTGCCGCAGACGCGCCATGCTTGGGTCGACCTGCATATGGTGGGTCTGGCAGCGGCATGGCGAACGGTTGTTGCAAAGACGTGTGCTTCATTTTGCACATAGCCGCAAGCATCGCTGGACCATACTTCCTGAGCAATGCTTCCTCTTCAAGCTTTCTTCATGGGAAATGCATGCTCACGGACCCTCCATTCAGTTCCTGCCGTCTACCTATAGATGGCAATGCAACCATGGCCTCATCTTCCGTCGATCTTGCTTGTCTCGACCACGCATGGCACAACCCCGGAACGTCGTGGATACGGACCCGACGGGATATAAAAGCGACACACCGACCAATCCTCTTCAGTGGGTCTGGCAGCGGCATGGCGCACGGTTCTGGAAAACACGTGTGCTTCATTTTGCATGTAGGCCACAAATACGCTTTCAAATGTTATAGCAGCGATAATTGTTTCTGGTTGCTGCTGCCAGACCCTAGCACTTTGCGTGTATTTTTTCTTGCCTACTGCATTCGTTAAGAATTTTGTTGCAGCTGTCCGGCGATGTCAAGACAAATCCAGGCCCAAAGTCAGAGGAAATGCTAACGGAGCTGCTAGCTGGACAAGCACGAATCAGCGCACAGCTTTCCGCGCCCAACTCTAGAATGGCTACCTTTGAACAGCGTATTACGCACATAGAGGCGTTGGCTTCAACTGCTAACGATGCTCTTCAGCGTGTTCATGATCTTGAGATAATTGTTGAGAACCTTAAAGATGTCATTACCAAACTTGACCGCAAAAATTATGACCTGGAAAACCGATCCCATAGGAATAACTTAATCATCTATGGCTTGAAGGTACCATCAAATGAAACTTCTGAGGGGCTATTAGCTTCTGTATCGGAGTTAATCCATTCCAAGCTTGGAATCCATTGTGAAGGTATTGAACGCTGTCACAGGCTTGGCACGCAAACAACTGAAAAGACGAAACCTGTCATTTTTAAACTGCTAGACTTTAGAACCAAGCTTTCCATCCTTAAAAAGGCCAGAAAAATAAAAGGATCTGATACGCACATTAGTGAAGACTTTTCTGCGCATGTACGGCACATTAGGAAGGCTCTCTGGGACAACTCGGTTGATATCCGCCAAAAAGCAGATAATTATAGGTTGCAATACGATTCCCTGATAGTCGACAGTGTTCGTTACACTTGGGATGATGTCAAGGCTGCACGTGCTGCAGTGCCTAGGAACACAGAGTGACTCGTTAATGAGCAGAAAGGTAGAAATGAGCAGAAATAAAAGCAGAAACTGACTGTTTCTGCTTTTCTGCTACGGACGGACGGACGGACGGACGGACGGACGGACGGACGGACGGACGGACGGACGGACGGACGGACGGACGGACGGACGGACGGACGGACGGACGGACGGACGGACGGACGGACGGACGGACGGACGGACGGACGGACGGACGGACGGACGGACGGACGGACGGACGGACGGACGGACGGACGGACGGACGGACGGACGGACGGACGGACGGACGGACGGACGGACGGACGGACGGACGGACGGACGGACGGACGGACGGACGGACGGACGGACGGACGGACGGACGGACGGACGGACGGACGGACGGACGGACGGACGGACGGACGGACGGACGGACGGACGGACGGACGGACGGACGGACGGACGGACGGACGGACGGACGGACGGACGGACGGACGGACGGACGGACGGACGGACGGACGGACGGACGGACGGACGGACGGACGGACGGACGGACGGACGGACGGACGGACGGACGGACGGACGGACGGACGGACGGACGGACGGACGGACGGACGGACGGACGGACGGACGGACGGACGGACGGACGGACGGACGGACGGACGGACGGACGGACGGACGGACGGACGGACGGACGGACGGACGGACGGACGGACGGACGGACGGACGGACGGACGGACGGACGGACGGACGGACGGACGGACGGACGGACGGACGGACGGACGGACGGACGGACGGACGGACGGACGGACGGACGGACGGACGGACGGACGGACGGACGGACGGACGGACGGACGGACGGACGGACGGACGGACGGACGGACGGACGGACGGACGGACGGACGGACGGACGGACGGACGGACGGACGGACGGACGGACGGACGGACGGACGGACGGACGGACGGACGGACGGACGGACGGACGAAAGGACGGACGGACGAAAGGACGGACGGACGAAAGGACGGACGGACGGACGGGACGGACGGGACGGGACGGACGGGACGGGACGGGACGGGACGGGACGGGACGGACGGACGGACGGACGGACAGGAGCGCCCCCTTTGAAACGGGGTGGTGGCAATTGCCACCATGCTCAGCTTTTCTTCTTTAGTTTTTTTGTTTACTGTGTTGGCAGTTCTCATTAAGAATCGCCACCATCTTTACCTACGGTTTCCTACAATTCTAACCTTATGCCACATCTCTGCTTTTCAGCCACCAATCCTCGAATCGCTTTTTGCTGACTTCCACTGCAGATTTATTTACACGACCATTGTTATATTTAAACCCTAGGGCCTCAGGAAGAGTGACTCCGCCTGCATCGACATCCGGATGGATACCGTCACATTTGATTATGAGGTGTTCAATTGTTCCCACAGATCTACCAGACACTGCACATGTGCCATCTTCGTTAAATTTCTTTTTGTAGCTGCGCGTTCTAAGACACCCTGACCTAGCATCAAAAAGTAGGGCACTGCCTCTTGAGTTATCATAGAAAAAATCTTTCCTGTTCTGCCTTTTACAGCATCGATATAGTTCTAGGCTATGTTTCTTTTCCATTGAATTCATCCAATTTTTAACTTCCGCGTTTTTAACCTGTCGTTTAATGCTCTTTGTTTCTCCGTCCTCATGACCTGCATACTTACTGGTTAGTTTTCTAGTTCTTTTCCGCCACTGAGAGTCAACGCTCTTTCTGTATAAATATTTAAATACCTTAGCTGCCCACCTGTTATCGTCCAATTTCCTCAGGCGTTCTTCATATAGTATTTTACTCTTAGCTTCCCGTGCTTCGAACGATGCCCAGGCCATATCCCCTTGTACTGCCTCGTTTGTGGTTTTGGCATGGGCACCTAGGGCTGATCTTCCAACCGCTCTCTGATTTACGTCTAATCTCGACTGAACTTCTACCCTTAAGCACAGAACCGCATTGCCGAAAGTAAGTCCCCGCACCATTATTCCTTTCCAAATACCTCGTAGTACCCCCATAATGCCCTATGTTTCATTATCCCGGCGTCTCTTCGTCCTTTTGTCCTAAGAGCCCGTTCGTGCTTTTCCGTGTATATCTGCCCTTTGGGCCACTTTGGGTATTTGGTGGCCTTGTATTCTAAGCACCTGGTCAGTTGTATCGTTAAAAACCATCACACCTAATTTAGTTGAGCTAAAATTGAATCTTAGAGCGTCTCCTTCGTCTCCACAGCAATTAACCAATGTTTGTAAATCTTCCTGGCTATCTGCTAACAGTACAATATCGTCCGCATACTTTAAACCCGGGAGTCGCTGCTCAACTACATTTCCGCCTAATCTGTATGACAGATTATAAACTAGATTAGTTTCTTCTAGCCTTCTTTCCATATTTCTCACGTAAAGCATGAACAGCAGCGGTGATAGAGGACAACCTTGCCTTAATTCTTTGTGCACCCCCACAGTTGTGGTAGTTTTTTTCCCTTCCCATGTAATTTCAGCTTCATTATCTCGGTAGATTTCCTGTAGAAAATCAATTACGTCATGACCGATACCTAAATCTTTCACTATGCTCCACAGGAGTTCCCTGTTCACGTTATCGTATGCACCGCTTATGTCCAGAAAGGCTAAAAACAGAGGTCTGTTTTCCGCCTTAGCTATTTCTATACATTGGGTAAGCACGAGCAGGCTATCATCTAAACGCCTACCCCTTCTGGACCCATTCTGAAGTTCTCCAAGTATCCGATTACCTTCTACCCATGCCTGCATTTTTAATTTCACCGCCTGCATGGCCAGCCTGTACATAACAGACGTTATCGTAATCGGACGGTAGGATTTGATGTTCATCTTATCTCCTTTCCCTTTATAAAGTAAATTCATTTTACTCTGTCTCCAGCTGGGCGGAATTTGCTGATTTGTTATGACTGTCTCCAGTGCTTTTATCAGCGCTTCCTTGCTTCTTGGGCCATGTTCATTAATCAGCTTAATTGGAATTTCTCTATCCCTGCGGATGTGGTTTTAGGAATATTCGCTTCCGCCTTTTCCCAGTTAAGACTAGTCAGTTCTAAGCTGTTCTCTGTGTCCTGTGTTGCCGCCTCACTTGGGAAGATTACCCCATTGTCGTTGATAAAAGACGCAGCTATAAATAATGTAATGTAGTTCACAGCATCGTCTCCCTCTAAACATTTTCCATCAGCATCTACAATCTGTTCCTGCGTTCTTTTATTTGTTTTTCCCAACCAGCTTATATGGTTCCAGAATTTTCTTGGCCCCCCTTTATTTGCCTCGCGAACTTCAGCCAGCCATTTATCAGAGGACTGCTTCATTTTAGCCTAGACTAGCGCCTGAACTTGCTGTTTCTTTTGTCGATAAGATTCCCATTTTTCGCCTATTTCCTCTTCAGATAACTGCGCCTTCTTTGCTTCTTTGTGTTCCCTTGAAGCCACACGTCGTTGTTCGATGGCCTCCTTGATTTCCATATTCCACCAGCTTCGTGGCTTTCTCTTTCCTCTCCAGCGGTTTACTCCTTTCACTTCTTTCATTTTTGTAGCGATGAGCAGTTCTAACTGATTATAATCCCACTTTTCCATGGGGCGTTTCTCGATTACTTCTTCTATTTCGGCTGATATTAGTGCTATTTGTTCATCGTTTAATTTTGCGTTGTCTTTTTCACTTCGCTGCATTTCTCTTTTGACTAGGGCTCCCAACTGTAGACTAATACGTTTATGATCACTTCCTAGGCTGTACTTCCCCTCTTCGTCTATTTCCATTATTGCGAGCTTGCTATAGATGCCCTGCGACATTAGACAGTAGTCAATGGTTGTTTGCCTGTTACGGGATTCCCACGTGATTTGTCCCTCACATTTAGTTTCTCTGTTGACAATAACTAGGTTGTGCCGCTCACACAAGTCTAGCATTAAATTCCCGTTACAATCTGTGTATCCATCCAGATCCTCGATGTGGCCGTTCATGTCTCCAAGCAAAATAATATCGACACCGTCTCCAATCTGCTTTATATCGTCATTGATGCACTTAACTAGATCCTTGTTTTCTTGCCTGCATTTGTCCCCGGTCCCTAAATAAACTACCCCTAGCCATGTCCTTTTGCCAGCAATTGTACCTGATACCCAGACATGTTCTTTGCAAGTTGATTTTATCATTTGCCAATTTGTTCCTTGATGTATCAGCATACCTACTCTTCCTCCCTTCTTCTCCGTTGTTGTTCTGTTGCACCCTTCCCAGATATAGCCATCGATTAAAGGTGGATCTTCTAGATCCCTCAGATGTGTCTCGCATAGAGCGTACACACCTACTGCTTCGTCCTTTAACTACAGTTCTATTTCTAGCCATTTCGCTCTCTTTCTACCCCCTTGCATGTTTCTGTAACTGATCCTGGCGTTAAATTTTTTTTTCGTAGTTTTCTTTCTGGGCCTCTTAGTGGCCATTTTGTTGGGCTCAGCCGCCATTGTTACATTTACTACATCGCTTCTACCTACCCCTACGCCCTGAGCCACCGTGGACCCCCTAAAAAAGCTACCGCTCGGCCTCCCAGGCGCCCGCCTATCTCTTCTCCTACCCTTCCACTGAAATGGATGTCATCTCGTCCAAAGTCTGCCCAAACCTGCTCTGTGCACTTCCTTGTTTATGTCTACCACCTCAAAGCCCTTGTCGAGGCCTAACTGCCTTACTCTCGATTAAGATTCACAACGTCTTTAGCAACCTCTACATTCCTTTCTTGTACCTCGGCACTGTACACACCACGATCTGCGCTTGCTGTGCTATCGCCCTTATACCGTCAACTCCCTCAGCTAATCTTTTTCCTACTTGTGCGCGTTACCATTCAGGACATCATTTAGCCCCGCCGCTACCACTACCAAGTTACGCCTTGCAGCCTTCTCGGAAAGTTCACTTTTAGTCGCTCTCAGAACATCGTCTAATGTCCTTCCTGGAAACACCCCGACTGCTACCCGCCTAGCACCCTTCAGTCGGTCGAGAATAGCTCTTTTGCAGCGCCCCATGTTTGAGTCACCAGCGATAAGCACTAGGGTACTCTGCCCCTCCCTCCTAACTTCCGGATCTTGCTGCCTCTTACCAGCCACTGTGACCTCATTTCCTGGAATTAGCTCGGGCCCCTTCTCAGTATCGCCTCTCGACTTCCCACCTGTCACCTGTTCGTAGCTGTTCCTGCCTGAACATATCTGACATGCTGGCTTCTCGCTGTCCATGCCAGTGCAAGCCCCATCCACGTGGCTGGCGCTGGAATGCCCGCCAATGTGGCTTCCAATGGCGGTGTAAGCCGTTTTTAACTCCAACTGACAAAGCTGTTCTTGAAGCTTACGCTTCTCTGGCCTCTCTATCTGTAACTCTGTTTCTAGAACATCCATCCTTATAGCTAGTTCACTGTTCGCCTGTTAAGCCCTATTCAGGCGTACACCTAATACGCAGAATTTGCACATAAAATCTGCGCCTTCGGCCTCCTCCACCGAATCGAACCGCGTTTCTTTTAAATTCATCGACGCCTCACACTCCGTACAACTAACCTTCAGTAGCTTAACCATCTTAGCAACACTCGATTGCTAAATAACTACAGGCTCAAGACAAACACACTTGAAAACGCGTGCACAAATAAAATAAAATTCTGCCTACCGCAAATGCCGATCTATCACTTAGAAAAAAATAGGTATCTCTCTAAAGGATAACGCACAAAAAAACCACTGGGAAAAAAAAAACCTTCCGGCCGAATAGTCCCGGCCGAATATAGGTCACTGACCTAAATTCTATTCCTTAACAGGCACTTCCCCTAACAGCCTAAAAAAAACTAAGCACACTTCTAAAACTATTAAAGGAAAGTACTCATTTATTTTACGCAGTCGCTCTCGCAGTCGGTGCGGTCCCGGTCTCCACGCGGAGGAACGAAGGAACGGAGGGCGAAGGAACGGCGGTGTAGCTGCCACTGCCGACGCGCGCGCGCTTGTTCTACCGCTACTGTGGGACGTCATGGTTGCTATGCACAGCTGCGCCCCCCCCCCCCCCCCACTGGCGCGCCGGTTGCTAAGGAGGGGAGAAGGTTGCGCTTTTACTTTCTCCTTTACAAGCTCCCGCTCCATTGCTTTCGCAGCTTAAAGGGTGTCCACTGCTGGTTACAGCGGATAACGGCGACGGCGACACGGCGAAACGCAGAAGCGGGCGCCTAAGAGCTGCGCTCTAAAATGCCGATGGGCTTCAGAAAAACGCCTAGTACAGGGTGAGTGGGTTTGTTCTTCTGACAGCAATTCAAGCATCTCTTCAGAGATTGTGTCACTTACCTCAAGGGCGATGATAAGGTGCCCTATAAGGCAAAGGTCGGCAAGGGTGATCTTGTCACCGACGGCAAACTACGTCCGCACAGCACTGCTGTCAACTGTCAACGGTTATCAGAAACGACAGGCAGTTTGCTAGAGGAGGGGGCGTAGCTCTGTTCATTAGAAAAGGCATTGAAATTTTTGTATTGCCAGAACTTCCGAATACTGAGTCTGTTTGGTTTCGGATAAACATTTCTGGTTTCGTGACAGTTGTGGGTGCTGTGTACCGTCCGCCCGGTTCGGAAAACATTTTCTCGCACATTACAGAATACATAGCGAAACACAGGCTCCACAAGTATAAAATGATCATTACAGGTGATTTCAATGCTCCTTGTATCGATTGGACGTTGTTAATTTCAACAAGTCGTGACAAGGCTGTTTGTGAATCCCTAATTAATATGGCTATATCATTTGACTTAACACAAGTCGATGAATGTCCAACTCGAGTAAACTCTGTTCTTAACCTTGTTTTTGTTAAAGGGATACTGAGGCGGTTTTATAATCAGCTAATTTTTTAGGGTTTTGAATTAGTGTCATTGCTGATCACGTCTGCGAAATTATTTTTTCGATTTTTGCTGAAACAGTGGCGCAATCACCAATTAAAAACGCGATGTTCAAATCTCCCGCGCCCCGCGCGAGCGTAGGAGAGGAGAACAGCGGAGAGGGAAACCTCGTCCATGTCGGCCAACGTGACGTCACGTTGAGGAGCCGGGGATACTTCGGCGCTCCCGAGCGAGCTTTCAGCGCGCGTTGTTTTTCGTACTGTGTGTGTTGTGACGTACAAAGTGTGTCAGCCGACATTGAGAATCAGATTCACCACGAGGTACTACTCTTGCGTTCGTGTCCATGAACAAATACGGCCGAGACTGTGTCGTCTTCCACTGTTTTTCGCAAGATCATAAGCTCGCAGCGCAAGCGCTCGCTGCTGTGACGAAGAATTCAAGTTGACCAAAGCAAGCCTACTCTGCTCGAAGCACTTTCGTAAGAGCGGCTACATGCAGAGCTTGTCCCTAATGTGACCTCTGGAGATTTCTGTCGAAAAGGCGCGGCTGAACCATGAGACAGTTCCTTCGATTTTCTCGCGCATGAGAGGCTTGTCACCATTCCGAAGAAACGCCTCTTCTAAAAGTAGAAACATGCTCACTTAGCCCCTGAAGAAACCTTATAGAGGCTTAAGCATGTGTCGCTCTCCTCAGCTTAGGTGCGGCCAGACCACCTGAAACGTGCTCAGCATGGCTCGGTTAGTAATTTTATACTCGGTTCCATGTGTCCAAGCAAGCAAGCAGAGGAAAGCAAGCAAGCATCGAAGCTCTTCATATGCGGCATCTCGTTTAATCGTAGCTAAGCAATTAAAATGAAAGCGTTCGACGTTCTGATTAAAGATGTAAATTTATGACAGAAATGAATGCCAACTGAGTTCTTGCAAAAAAACACCGCAACCTTACTCGGTTTCTTCATCAAGTTGTGGCAGCCGGCGAGTTGCAGCTAGCTTGGGTTTTAAACACACATATAGTTGGCAACTACTTCACTGAACCTAAACTGCAAATCTAGGAAAGGAGAACGTTCCCGAGGCAGCGATTAATATTTTCTGGCATCTGCTGAACGCGCCACGAGTGAAGCAGCAGCCTTGTGCGCGTATTTGGCTTGGTTTCCAGCGCACAATGATTGCGTCACTATCCTGTGGTCACATGCCTCGCAGTGCTTGGCTACTGCGCTTCGCTAATTTTGACATCAACTTTGTGCTCCTTCATCGTTTCCTTGAAATACTTTCTGGCCCCCACCTGCAACGCCGGGTACAGGGAACAGGATTTTTTGTACACAGTGCTTTGGGCCTCTTCTTTAGAATGACGCTCTTCCGGGCGAGCCAGGAGGCGTCCGGTGGTGGTAATATACTTGAGTATTGTTCGCACCGCTTCTTTTCCGAGAATACGAGCCGAGGTTGTGCTGGCACCTTTTAAGCATGGTCTGCATCGCGTCTTTGACGCTGATGTATGCTTGTGCTAGGCGTAGAATTTCTTGCTTGTGTCTTTTTTGGTTTCAGTCGATACGTGGAATGAGCAAACTGTAGTATCCTTTTCTTCGGAGGTCAGTAAAAAAATAGTCACCGTATTTGCTTTTACAACGACACGGAAAGCTGCGATCTGCACTCAACGCAGCGCCGGATCCGCATCGGCAGCTTCTCCAGTCCTCAAAGTGACGTCACGACCTCTCTTGACCAATCACGGGCGGCGGCGCGCCGCGCAGCGTGCCCCGCGGCACAGGCCGCATATCTCGGCTAAAAAAGGCAACTCGCGCTTATTTTTGCCTTATTTGGATGCGATATTCCAGTATACAGCATGAAAAACTATTGGACGCCGCTGCCAACCTGATTTTCAAAAAATGTGCTTCAGTCTCCATTTAATGAACTGTTGCTACAATACAGATTTCAGTGTGATGTAGTCGACGGACTGTCAGCTCACAGGTGTGTTTTCATGCAATTTAATGTGGTTTGTGAGCCCCATAAGCCGAATTTCAATATTGTTAAAGATTTTACCCGTGCCAACGACCGTGCTATTACTGAACTGCTAGCGTCTTCTTTGGAAGATTTCGTGACAGGCATTGCCACGTGTGGTGTTGATGCTTTGTTAGAGCAGGTTTATTATCTAGTACATAACGGTGTGCTTCATTTCCTCCCCACAAAATGTGTGAAACATAACCCCAAGCATCCGTGGTACACAAGAGACATAATTCATCTCATAAGACGCATCAAGCGCTTGTGCAAGCGCAGCCGGCCAGGAAACGAAAGCCGCGACTCACTACTACTTTCACTCAAGTCGGAGCTAAAGAGAAAAATGACGCAAGCTAAACACTTTTACTTCAACACAACACTGTCTACATTCATGGAAGAGAACCCAGCGAAATTTCGGAAAACAATATTACCCTCTTCCTATGACTCTGTGCCCTTCATTATCAACGAGCATCCTTGCACTGGTCCCGTAACCATTTCTGAAGCCTTCAATAGCTACTTTCACTCTGTCTTTCATCTTGATGATGGTACCAATCCTCCTTTCATTCATAGACCGGAACACCAGTTACCCAACATCGAAGTAAGGTACGCTGGGGTTCACAATCTGTTAGTAAAAATTGACACAACTAAAAGTGCGGGACCAGACGCCATACCCAACATGTTTTTAAAGAGGTGCTCGTAATGGAGTGCCCGTTACCTTACAGTGATTTTCAACAAATCACTGACCACATCTTCCGTTCCCCAGGCTTGGAAAATTGCCAATGTCATCCCGGTGTTTAAATCTGGCGATAAACAACAAATTAGTAATTACCGACCGATCTCCCTAATTTCCACTTGCTGCAAGCATCTTGGGCACATTAGTCACTAGCACCTTGTTCAGTTCTTAACTTGTCATAATCTACTGTCACACTGTCAGCACGGCTTTCGATCTGGTTTTTCCACTGTCACTCAGCTCATTGAATTTACTCACGACATCGCTTCCGCTTTAAATAACCGTGATCAAATCGATGCAATATTTATAGATTACTCCAAAGCATTTGACATGGTCTACCATAATAAGCTTCTTCG
Source organism: Amblyomma mixtum (assembly GCF_055824585.1). NCBI lineage: Eukaryota > Metazoa > Arthropoda > Arachnida > Ixodida > Ixodidae > Amblyomma > Amblyomma mixtum. The sequence goes on from NC_143013.1 coordinate 161,058,955, forward strand.
TAAACTACGCACCATGTTTAACGGCAATAAGTTACTGGACTGGATAACCGACTACTTATGCTTAAGATCCCAGTTCGTCACTTTTAACCATGCTCAGTCATCGTCAGTCACTGTAACTTCAGGTGTGCCCCAAGGGTCGGTGCTTGGGCCTCTACTCTTTATAATTTTTATTAATGATGTAGCTAATGTTACTAACGACACCGCAGTGAAGTTACGCCTATATGCCGGTGACTGTGTGCTTTACCGCAACGTTGCTAACGCCGATGATCAACAGGAACTAAACAAAGTGTTTGCATTGTTCTGTGAATGGAGTAACGCATGGCAAATGAAAGTTAATTTCACTAAAACTGTTGCAATCACCTTTGGTAACAAAAAGAATCCGCTGCATTTCTCTTACAGTAACAACTGTAACTGCTTGACCCACGTCAGTGAGTTCAGATACCTGGGCGTTATATTTTCGCATAACTTAAAATGGAATGCTCACATAAATAAGATATCTGGGAAAGCACTTCGCAAACTTGGTTATCTAAAACGAACCTTAAAAAATGCCAAGAAGGAATGCAAATTTACTGCTTACAAATCAATAGTTCGGCCCATCCTGGAGTACGCCTCAATTGTCTGGTCCCCTCATTACGCGCGCGACATTGACCGTTTAGAATCAGTTAAAAAAAAAGCAGTAAGATTCATCTTCGGCCGATATGATCGCAAGTTTTCACCTTCTTCCCATATGCACAGTTTATGTTTACAAATGCTCACATAAATAACATATCTGGGAAAGCACCTCGCAAACTTGGTTACCTCAAACGAACCTTAAAAAATGCCACGAAGGAATGCAAATTTACTGCTTACAAATCACTAGTTCTACCCATCCTGGAGTACGCCTCAATTGTCTGGTCCCCTCATTACGCGCGCGACATTGACCGTTTAGAATCAGTTAAAAAAAAAGCGATAAGATTCATCTTCGGCCGATATGATCGCAAGTTTTCACCTTCTTGCCATATGCACAGTTTATGTTTACAAACTTTAGAACATAGGCGCCCACGTGAACGCATCATTATGCTGCACAAGATCGTTCACACGTCATCTGGCATTCAGGCACCCTTAATATTTGTGTCCTCAAGCGCACGCAAACCCGACGGACCCACCCATTAAACATTGTTCCCTTCAAACCACATATAGATTGTTTTAAATTTTCCTTTTTCCCTCTAACTATTGAAATTTGGAATGGATTGGACGGCTCACTTCGTTCATTGCCAATTGAAGAGTTTGTTGTTGAGTTGCCTGACAATTTGACCCGTTGATCTGTTTTTGATACTTCTGTGTTATCTATTAATATGCTACCCATGTTATTTGTTTTTACTCATGTATTTACCCACTCCTGCTATGTCTCTCCTCAGATACAGCAGAATTTGTAAATAAATAAAAATAATAAAATAAATAATAAATAATTTGAACTTGTAACAATTTAATTGCTTTTGTCTGGGGTTGCGGGGGAAAAAGAGGAAGTTCGGTATCTTGCCGCTGACGCGCCAGGCTAGGGTCGACCTGCCTATGTAAATAACCTTTGTAAATAGAACATGTAACAATTTGTTTTTTTTTCTGGGGTTGCGGGGGAAAAAGAGGAAGTTCGGTATCTTGCCGCGGACGGGCCATGCTCGGGTCGACCTGCCTATGTAAATAACCTGTGTAAATACAACTTGTAACAATTCAATTGCTTTTTTTCTGGGCTTGCGGGGATAAGAAGAGGAAGTTCGGTATCTTGCCGCTGACGGGCAAGGCACGGGTCGACCTGCCTATGTAAATAACCTGTGTAAATAGAACCTGTAACAATCTTATTGTTTTTTTCTGGGGTTGCGGGGGAAAAAGATGAAGTTCGGTATCTTGCCGCTGACGCGCCAGCCTCGGGTCGACCTTCCTATATAAATAACCTGTGTAAACAGAACCTGTAACAATTTAATTGTTTTTCTGTGGGGTTGCGGGGGAAAAGGAGGAAGTTCGGTATCTTGCCGCTGACGCGCCAGCCTCGGGTCGAGCTTCCTATGTAAATAACCTGTGTAAACAGGACCTCTAACAATTTAATTGTTTTTTTCTGGGGTTGCCGGGGAAAAGGAGGAAGTTCGGTGTCTTGCCGCTGACGTGCCAGGATCGGGTCAACCTTCCTGTATAAATAACCTTTGTAAATAGAACCTGTAAGAATATAATTCTTTTTTTTTATGGGGTTGCTAGGGGGGGAATTGGAGGAGGGGTTTTCTATTCTTATCTGCGCGATATAGGTGCCGGCCCACCGTACAGTAAGGCAGCGATGGATCCATAGGTAGTGCATGTTGCGCACATAAGGTTTCTATTCTGATGGACGTGTATTATAAGGGTGGTCTACAATGTCCTTTCTAAGGCCCTTAGAAGTTGAAAAGAAATTGAAAGCAATGTTGCTGGCCTTTTATCTAGAAATGACAAGGAGATTAAAAGCACTACTCGAGATAAATTCTTAAATACAAAAAGCGGTGGTTTTTAAAAACTAACATGCACTAAAAAACTAACATTTCAAACTAAAATGCCCTGTGAAGGTTTAGGCGCCATTTCCCATTCCTGCGGGAGTGGTGGTCATGAGAGGATTAGTAAAAAGAACTGAACGTGTCTAAGGATCTCAGCACTTCCTTCTTTGCAAAACAACAGGAAAGTGCCTCGCGAGAATCGCAAGAAGCGGACGTGAATTCTGGCGTCAGAGATGCAATGGTGGATTTTCCGCACTACTTACTAACAAGGGCACAACTTCAAAAAAAAAAAAGTTAACGGAGTTTTAGCTTCGGTTGAACCGAGTGAGCAGCGGCAGCTTCACGCTTGTTTAGCCGGCCGAAATCTTCTTATGCTGTCGGTTGGTCGTTTCTTTGGTATCTTCCAGGCTAACCCATCGCCAAACTACCACTTCTCACACGATTTAGTCAAAGCTAAAGTGCCGCTTATTTTTCATGCTCAGCTGAACGCGTGACGTCACGTCCTAGCACGCGAACATCACATGTGAAGTACGCGCGAAGGCGCGGCCCTGCTAACGATCGACAACCTTAGACTCGACTGCAGGTTAAGGAACATGTCCCTTCACGTTTAGGAGCCAGGGGTACACCACAGGACGCGGTGCTCTCCCCTTTTATTCAATCTGGCTATGATGCACCTACTGACCCAGCTGAGCTCTGTCGCCGGTGTGCAGCATGCGCCTACGCCGATGACATCACCCTGTGGGCCACACAGGGTTCCCTCCGAGACGTTGAGGCCAACGTGCAGGAGGCGGCAAACATAGTGCCGTTATGCTCTATTCTGCGGCCTCCAATGCGTCACCCAGAAGTCTGAATTTGTGCACACACACCCGTCACCAAGATGGACAGCCAGAATTTCATTTTCTCTTGAGACAGGTCTGCCCCTGAAAATATCGAAGTCCGGGTACTGGAGCTCTTTATACATCAACACAAAAGCTCAGGAACGACATTGGCCAAACTCCGTCAGGTGGGGGAACAGGTGAGCCGCTTGGTCCGCCGTGTTTTTAACAAGCGCTGGGGTTACGATGTCAGGACGGCTTGAGGCTGGTACATTCATTTGTAACGAGTCGAATTATAGAATCGACTCCGTACCTCCACCTGCGGAAGCAAGACGAGGATGCACTAGGAGTCATCCTGCGCAAAATTATCAAGCGGGCTCTGGACCTCACCGCGAACATGTCCAACAAGCGCCTCCTGGAGCTGGGCATGGCGAACACATTTCGGAATCTCCGGTAGCCACTTGACCAACCGATACAAACATTTCTCGAAGACATCGTCGGGTCGCCGACTCCTTGCCCGACTACATATCCTGCACACCGCTCTCATGGAAGAGCGCCTACGCATTTCATCCTGGTAGAGATATGCCCTCCACGTTCACCCCCTTCCCACGAACATGAACCGTGAGGATCGTAATGACTGGCGCTTGGCGCGGGTGGATGCCCGGGCCCGCCACTATGGCTCGAAACCCTGCCTATTCTACGTGGATGCCTGACGCCCCCACCATGGGAAATGGTACACGGCCACAGTCGTCCACCAATCAAAACAGTGACCGGCCTTTCTTTCCGAGCCCGTGGCATAACACACGAGGATGAGGTCGCCACGGCATTGGCAGCATCTGATCCCACTTCAAAAACAATTATTCCGAATCACTCAGGACCTGTCGGAACGTCCAGCAGGGCTGGGTACCGTACCTAGCCTACCGCCTTCTTCAAAACAGCGTCTACACCGGGGACGCCGCTCACTGGCTTATCGTTTGGGCTACTGCTCACATGGGCCTTGAGGGAAATTAGGCAGCTGACTCCGCCTGCCGCGCGCTCTCCAGCTGGACATTTCCCTCCGACCCCGACGATCATGAACTCAACTTCACTCCAGCTTACTCCTTCAAAGATATGGTTTTATTATATAGATCCGGCCCTGGTCTTTATCCCCGCCCGTGTAAAGGTCTCTCAAAGGTGGAGGAGCGGCTTCGGCTACGCGTGTATACTAATACTTTGCTGTGCCCGGCAGCTGTCAATCACTTCCACCCTTACTTTCAGGCAACTGTTCGCACTGTGCGGGGAAGTCTTCGGACATCTATCACATGGTATGGGACTGCCCCTCCATCCGTGCTAACCCCCATCACCGCAATACAACCCGGGAGAACTGGCAGGAGACCCTGCTCGGCTGCTCTGACCTGCAGGCCCAACGGGCCTTAGTCGGGCGAGCCCGGGCGGCGGCCGACGGCACTGTGGCCCCCTTATAAAAATTTCTATAGACAGTCCATAGACTGTCTATAGACTTTAGTCTATGAAGTCTATAGACTGTCTGTAGACAAATCCTTTAGACTGGTCTATAGACAGTCTATAGATTTATGGCCATACACTTTTAGTAGACTTGTCTATAGACAGTCTATAGACAAATGTCTACTGAAAGTCTATAGTTCTATAGGAAGTCTATAGACACAGGTCTTGTAGACAGTCTATAGACGATCTATAGATTTATGGTCATACATTTCCTATAGAGTTGCCTATAGACCGTCTATAGACACTTGTCTATAGACGACCTATAGACTTATGGCCATAGACTTCCTGTAGTTTACTGTCTATAGACAGTCTACAGACAAAAGTCTACTGGTCCAGTAGACATATATCTATAGACTGTCTATAGACATTTCATTGGTGTGTGGCGTGGCAGTGGTACAGACCTTTGTCTATAGACAGTCTATAGACTTCTGTCTACTAAATTATTAGTAGACCCTCATCTATAGACTGCCTATAGACAGACAGTCTACAACCGTTGAAAAAGGTCACCAGACAGAGTTCATAAATGACACAATCAATATGCTTACAAATTTAGTTGATTTCCAAGCTATCCAGGCTGGGAATATGCAATACATGCACCATAAGAATGCACCACAGTAACATAAATGTTGAAAGTAACAGTCCGGCTAGTTTCCTCAGAAGCATTCCTGCGGCCTGTTGCCTGCAGTCAGTCATCCGGGCATGTTCACCTGTACAGCACAAAGGAAAAAAAATATAAGTGGAACTGAAAAAAAAATCCCATTCCATCTCTAAGCATGTGCTTTACAATGCAAGGCATATCCTGGCTATGCCATTCTGGAAAGGCAATCTTGATCTTTTGGTTTTATGGGGTTCAAAGACCCAAGGCGACACAGGCTACGAGACTCTGAAGTGGAAGGCTGCGGAATAATTTCGGCCACCTATGCAGAATACACAGGCATTTAGCATTTTGCCTCTATTAAAATGCGACCGCCTAGGCCGGAATCGAACCTGCATCTTTCAGGTCGCCAGACGAACATGATAGCCACTGAGCTATCGCGTCGGTTTAATCCTTTCAGTAAATACACGACAGATTAGTGTCTTCATAAAAAATTGTAACAAAGCCCCATAATCCCTGGAGCACTCTACTCTTAATCCAGTACTGATACTGATTTCTGTATTGCAATACTGCTACAGCCAATACTGATCTCTGTATGGCAATCCTTTTACTTTTATTTATTTATTTTATTTATCAATAATGCAATCCCCTCTGGGGATTTTAGCAGGGTGGGATACAATGAATACATAATGAAAACCATATCACAGACAAAGCGTATCATACCAATTAGATCCATGGAGCGTATAAACAGTTAAAGACAACACGTTTCTAAACAATACCTTAAACAAATGCCGATAGTGATGGTTTGGAAATTTGATTATTGGTTATTAGATTCCATTCAGTTACTGTTCGGGGAAAGAAATTATTTAAAACAGTTATTATGGGTGCTAAAGGCGGTTATTGTGCGTCTATGTCTCTGCCTTGTAGAATACCCAGATGAAAATCTAATTACTCCCTTGAGGTCGGTTTCATAATGACCGTTAATAAGTTGAAAGAGGAATTTTAGTCGTGATACACGATTTCTTTGCGTTAATGGTGGCAGGTTTGCTTTCATTAGTAGTTCGGTTACTGATGTACGTCTAAAGCTATTATACATGAAGCGAACTGCTTTTCTTTGCACCATTTCCATCTTGGTGATGTTAGTCTTGGTGAAAGGGTCCCAAATTACACATGCATAGTCTAGTATCGGCAGAATTACACTATTGTATGCGAGCAGACGGACACAAGGGGTGGAAAGTCTGAAAGCTCTCCTCAAGAAGAATAATTTGTGGTTAGCATTAGCTACTACATATTCAAGGTGCTTAGTCCAAGTGAGATCATTAGTGATCCAGAGTCCTAGATACTTGTAGTGTGTTACTTCGGAGAGAAATATGCCGTTAGTAGCATGTGGATATTTAAGCTTGTGCTTCTTGCGTGTAATGGACATAAAAAGTTTTTTTGAAAATTAATTGACATTTGCCAAGCTTTCCACCAGGCAACAACTTGTCCTAAGGCATTGTTCAGCAGTTCCTGGTCAGCGGCGTTCTCTATTTCCGAGTACAATACACAGTCGTCAGCATAAAGCTTAACCTTAACGGGAATACCATGCAGTGCATCATTAATAAACAAATGAAATAAAAGAGGCCCAAGCACCAAGCCCTGCGGGACGCCAGAGCCAACTGAAAGTCGTTCTGAATGGTGGTCATTAAAACCAACATTATTTGTAACAGAAGACTTCAAACAATTGTGCCACATATCTGCATTCACTCGCAAGGAGCTGTTAAGAATGTCACCTCCATAAAATACACATTCAGTGCACCTCACACAGGGATCCAAAAAGGAGAATATTCCAGCATTTATTCTTATAACCGCTATAGAAGAAGCGCTTCAAAATACCCTGCGTGAAGAATGGTACACCCGGCTAAATTTTTAACTGGCTCGGGTGTTGCATCGCTAAATGCACCTTGTAAAAAAGGTGCCTTTCGGCTACACTGCTGGCATACTCATGCAGTAATTTGACGATTGAGATGGCATTTCGTGGTTCCTTTTTGTTCATATAATGTTTGAGTGCAGTACTTGATTGTTTAGATCAACATTATCAGAAATATTCCTCTGCCACTACGAACAGCTGAAACAAGCGGCATACGCAGCAATGGATGTGGTCCATATGGCCTCATCCTCAGGGTAAACTACCACTCCTTTCAAGGCGGACAAGTCGTTTACCCAGAGTAAGTGCAAATGCGCCACCAGAACCATTGCTGCGTATTCCGCTTGTTTCGGCTCTTCGTAGCGGCAGACGATGAATATTTATTATAACTTCGATCTAAACACGCAAGTACTCCACTCAAACACTATATTAACAAAAAGAAACTATGAAATGCCATCTCACGCGTCAAATTACAACATGAATATGCCAGCAGTGTAGCCAAAAGGCACCTTTTAACAAGGTGCATTTAGCGATGCAACACCACAGCCAGTTAAAGATTTGGCCGAGTGTACCTAAGCCGATACTCAAACGGGCACGAGCTATACAAAACCAGCAGGCAGAAGCAACTAGTTCACCTCAGATTTGCGCCTATAACTTGAACCACAATGACAGAACAGCATGCTCATACATCAGCGCACGTTCTTAGAAACAAGCGGGTTGTGGCGCTTCCATGCCACGCTCATTATTCAGAAAACTCATACAGCACACAGAGGCTGCAGCTGCGCCGTTTCGAAAGCAGTCGCGAGGTTGAGACAACATATTACTGTCACGATAAAATACTGTCTGAAATCCACTTAGTTTTTCCTTCAAGTGCAGCCCCAAAAGCGCAGTAAAGACGTGCTTTCGGCGCTTTCGTAACGTAGCAGTCTGAAATCAGAAACACATACTTTGCCTCTCGCGCAAATGGTATTCGAGAAATCTGTGCACGCGTGAGCGGGATTCATGAACGAACCACTCGGAACGAAATGTAAGCCATCTCTTGTCGAGCCGACCTTTACCGAGCTTTCAAAATGAAGTGCCCGCAGACGAGCGGCGGCGGCCAACGGCTCTGATGACAGACATGGACGAATCCGTACGTCTGCAACGAAGAGGAGACGGGATGGAGCTCGTGGGTTTTTCGCAGTGTTTGAGCACGCCGGCCATTCGCTCTGGCAGCGAATTTTATTTACCCATCACACTATAAGCATTCCTCCAGCGCCGCTTGACTACAACTTTGACAAACGTCTCGCGCTCCAGACAATAGCGTTGCCAGACACCTTTGCTGAAACGTCGGCGTCCACGACGCGCACCGAGCGAGTGTCCATACGTAGCAAGCAATGCACACTACAAAAAGAACAACACTCCATGGTCCAGACAGGCGATAACACAAAGATTAGAAAATAAATGTATTCCACCACAGAACGAGAGTGTATGTAAGTACGTGTTCGGAGGTGCAAAGTAAATTGAGCTCACACGGCGCTAACTAACGCACAGTTTCATTTCAGCCGTCATTCACAGGCTAAACAACATTTCTGGCCGCAAATATACCTTGAAACACGAAAAATCTGGTAGACAGCTCGCGAGGAGCGGCTTATCATAAAGGGCATCGCACAAACTGCCTTTCCGCGAGCGGCACAGAGATAAGCGGCATTAGTCGAGAACCCGATGGCTTCCGCCTTAGAAACGAAGATAAGACGTTTGTCACTGCGCACATAATCTGTTCCGCACACACAGCTCTGCTTAGAGTGGTTTAGGGGACCAAATGTATAAAATATAAACGTGAGACTTACCGTAAGCGGACGATGAAGCTGGATTTTGAAGAAAACGTAATCCGCGAAAAACACGCCAACACCACCGATGCAGCCACGCGCAGGGTTGTTTGCAGCCTGAATGATTTTCCGCCGTCTCGCGGTAAAACGGGTAAAACGTGAAACAGAAACCCACTTTACGGTCGTATCTTTATCGCTCGAACTCTTGCCGTGTTCAGCTTGATCTGACACCCAGGACCACAGAAGGCAATTGGTTTATAAGCTTAAATTCTTCGCTTACCCTCTAAAAATCTTATTGTTTTCGTGAAAACAGAACCGAAATCTAACTGCTTGTCCATATACGCGCCGCATCTCCCACCGAATAGTATGTGGTACAATTCTCAAATAATAGTTATAATCTTGCATAGCATAACGTCCTTTTTGCGTGTGCTCGTGTTTAGAAAACTGATATGCGCGACATCTGCGTGTCATCGGCTCCGAAGCAACAGGTGCAAGGGTAGGAACGAAAAAATGCTGGCTTTGTGATTGTTGCGTCGCAGCACTTATTCACGTGAATACAAACTGCAAAGGTATAAATGGCACATGTTAATCGCAGAGAGGACCAGGCTCTTTGAGACTATTGTAAGGTGTTTCTAAGAGATGGGCGCTTCCTTGAGTTCTCACACCCGCCTTTCCCCCTTTATTTTCGGGATGTTTTAAAGAGAAATGTAGAGCGTTGATAAAATGTTTCTGATTTCAGCGCGTTGGGCAGGAATGATGGAAAGTTTAAATGGAATTTTGTCGAGCGATTCCTTTAAGGGACAGCGTATTCGTTCGATGTGGTATAATTTGCGGGCGCCCTTACTTCAAGAACGGCTGCCTTTCCTCGGCTTACTTGTTAGCATTAAATATTTAATTGTATTGACAATATACGTCCCGGTATAACGAAAAAGATCTTGTCAAGGCTCCTGAAAACAATATACAGGAGGGTGTTGTTATGTTCTCACGCCATACTTTTTAATTTCTGTAATAGCGACGGAGGTGGAGGACTCCCGACATAGTTGCACTCTAGAAGTAGCCTAGCCTTATCATTCCCGCTTTGTTATTATTTATTAGTGCCTGATAGGCACCGAAGGGGGGGGGGGGGGGGGGGCAAATCGAAAAAAGGAATATGCAGAAGGAAAAAATTACAATATCGGTACAAGAACGCGGTACAAGTCAAATACATGAAAGCAACACAAAATTTATACAAAACGGAGTTTTAAACAACATCAGACACGAAAATAGAAAGAAAAAAAAAGCGAAACACAAACATTTGAAAAAAAGAAAGGCAACCAGGGGCAACAGAAGAAGTGGTAAATTGGATAACGTTAAGAAAAAATGAAACTGTCGTACATTTCGAACATCAGTAGGGCAATAAATGTATACATAGATGTTTTTTAAACTCACCAGGATCAATGAAAGAGATTACGTTGTCAGGAAGATCAATCCAGAGTTTTATTGCTCTAGGTAAGGCAGAGAAATTAAATGGCAGGATCTTCCCATATATCTGGCTGAAGCTGAGTTGATTGTGTAAGCGTTGTGAAGAGCGGAAAGGTGATTCCAGAGGTAACAACGAAGGACGGGTGTGAACATATTGTCACAGAATTAGAGAGCACCACACAAAGTAAAAGGCAAGCGGACACAGAGTCAACGGCTGTTCTCAATGGAAAATCACACTCGAAGAAAGCGCGCGTCCCTAAATTCTTTGTCTTTCTGACGCCACGTGAAACCACCCGGTGGTATTACTCCCCGTCTGAAAAAAAAGGAATGCACATGATCACAGGGAATGTTTCAGATGCGGGGCACTGCGTTCAGCGGGTGTAGTACGGCTTCATGCGAAGTACATGCACTACGCCAGATTGGTGTTTTCGTCTGGAACATGGCACAGCTTGGTCTGCAACTTCATAATTAACATCGGATATTCGGTGCAGCACCCTGTAGGGACCAAAGTAACGGTTGTGAAGTTTTTCCGACAAGCCTGGGCGGCGGACAGGTGTCCACACCCAGACTTGGTCACCGGGCTGGTACGATACGTAGCAGTGGCGGTCATTATATCGGCGTGCATCTGTTACCTGTTGTTCCGTAATGTGCGTACGGGCGAGTTGGCGTGCTTCTTCGGCATAGGTCGTGAAGTCTTCTGCGTCAGGTGCAAGCACCTGGTCGTCAGCCACGCATAGCAGCATGGCTTCAACCATGGTCCGCACATCTCGTCCGTAGACTAGACGAAACGGAGTGAATGTAGTGGTCTCTTGGACGGCCGTATTGTATGCAAATCTTACATAAGGTAGGATGGCATCCATTCACTACGTTTCGTCTAGTCTACGGACGAGATGCGCGGACCATGCTTGAAGCCATGCTGCCATGCGTGGCTGACGACCAAGTGCTTGCACTGGACGCAGAAGACTTCACGACCTATGACGAAGAAGCACGCCAACTCGCCCGTACGCACACTACGGAATAACAGGTAACAGATGCACGCCGATGGCGGCGGCGGGAAACGGTAAACAACACAGTCATCTGCAAACAGGCGTAAGCGGGATTAAATGCTAGAGGGGAAATCGTTAATGTAGATTAGAAAAAGTAAGGGTCCAAGTACGCTTCCCTGTGGTACGTCTGAGGTTACGTCATATAGGGACGAGGAAGAACCGAGGTCCTCTGAACCGTGACCCGTGGTCGTCTGAAATCTTGCCCTACAGGTGCTGTCAAACCAAGCAAGGTGCCGCACGAGATTCGCATTTGTGTCCATGTTTTCTACGTTATTAGCATGCTCCCGAAGCCGGTTATTAATGCAGCGGCCAGTTTGGCCAGCGTATGAAGCCCCACAAGAGAGGGGAATGCAGTAAATCGCACCTATGACACCTTAAACGTCGAGGATCCCATGCTTCTTGTTGCAACCCCCGCATGCACAACCAGTGATACGAGGGCAAAGCTTAGAGACAGCTTGTTTGGCGCAGAGAACACGAAGGGCACATGGCGCCTGCTAGCCACTTTTTTCAGGTTATGGGAGAGTCCATGGACTTAAGGGACCACCGCCGGCTTCAACGAAGGGAGTTCAGTTCTCTTCCGGGCGACATTTTCTTTCAGCATCAGGGTTTCAGCGAGAGCTGAAATGGCTGGGCCAGGGTTGCCTGCTGTTAAGAGTCGCCAAACCTGATCGTTGTTTGTGAATATTGTGAATTTGTGAGGGAAATATTGTTGAATTTTGTGACGGCAAGATTTTTGAAGATCAGAATCCGAGCAAAGTGAGACTACAGCTTTTTTTGACACCACGGAATGTGCCGAGTCATAGCTGAGGAGATCTTTGTTGGCGTTGGGGAGTACACCCATCAAATATGGTCTCGGTAGAATATAAGCTTAAGGTCTAAAAAACGTAGCACCTGATTGCGCGAAAGTTCATGGGTAAAAACTAAACCTTTTCCCGGTTGATTAAAATTAATTAAAAGCAAAGAAACAATATGGTCAAGGGATGTAAAATAACCTGACTTTAAAAGAATGATGTTACTTGGTTAGGCATTTCCGATTGGATGAAGAGAAGTAACGTCATTTCTGGTCTAAGTGAGGTATTTCTGACGTAGTGACGTCATTTCTCTACAACCAATAAAAATTATAGTCGGGTGACGTCCGTTCTCTTCAGCCAATGGGAATTATCCGACATGATGACGCCACTCTCCTCTAACTAGTGGTCGCAAATTATAATCGATGACGCGATTATGATCGATGACGCGATGACTGGCTGTGTAGGGAAGGGGTCATTGCCTTGAGTGCAACTGGTTGCCCAAGGGGGGAGGGAGGGGCAATGTCGTAGGGGTTATAAAGGGAGAGCTCGCGGCGGGAATCTCTCTTGCCGCGGCGTTACTGCCCGACTGCCCCGCCGACCCCGCTTCCTGCCCGCGCCTCCCGGATTACCCAAAGCCGTTCGACGATGACTTCGTGAGCTACTGAACCTTATATTATTGGATAGAACCTTCTTCTGCAGTGTGCTTTGCCTTGCGCTAGGTTCATAGACTGTTTCCTAGCGTACTCTGTCGTTGCCTATTTCGTCCGAACCCGCCGTGGCTGTGACTTTGCGCCACGGGTTGGAGACGCGAGCCGCTTACGAGAACGCCCGCGCATAGCCGGCACGGAAGCTGACCTTCCCGGTCGGCTGGAAGCAGAGTGACCCCATAGTGTCAACGTTGAGTACACGATCCTTCCTGCGGATTTTATTACGCGTACCTTCCGCAGAAAGCATCTGAGAGATTGGCGTGCCTGTATGTTTAGATGCTGTATATTGTCACGTAGCAAGCAGTTGGTACAGGTAGCGACACGTCCAGACGGCAGAGGAACGCCAACACCGAGATGATGCCAGCGGACACCGAGACGGCCAGGATGGAACGTCGAACTTCGTCTTCTTCAGCAGCGAACCGCGTGGCGCACGAGCTGCGTGCCGAACAGCCGCCGAGCGGCTATTGTTGTAGACGCGGCATTACCCTCCCTCTCGGAAAGAGCATCGGCCCGATGCTTTAACAAGAAAATAGGGAGAAAAAAAACAGAGTAACGCACTGCACTTAGTCACTGAATGTCTCGCGAAAAATAGGGCTTCATTCGCACTACATGAACAATCTCTGGTCTCTGCTGACGGCGAGTAGTCCGGGAAGCCCCATCAGGGAGAACTTCATAGGTTACGTCGCTTAGCTGACGGAGAACTCGGTAGGGGCCGAAATACTGCTTGAGCAGTTTTTCGGAAAGGCCACGGCGTCGAATGGGGGTCCATACCCACACTTTGTCGTCCGGGGCGAACGTCATCAGTCTGTGGCGGCGGTTGTAACGTCGGGCGTCGCGGTCTTGTTGGTTCAGGATGCTCACTCTTGCAAGTTGTCGAGCTTCTTCTGCGCGAAGCGTGAACTCCTCGGCGCCAACGTCGGGGTCGCGGCCATCATGGGGCAGCATTGCTTCCAACATTGTCGACACTTCGCGGCCGTACAACAGACAGAAGGGCGTCCTCCGCGTGGTTTCCTGTTGAGCCGTGTTATACGCGAAAGTAATATATGGCAGGATATCGTCCCAAGATCGATGCTCAACGTCAACATACATGGACAGCATGTCGACGAGAGTTTTGTTGAGGCGCTCGGTCAGGCCATTCGTCTGGGGATGGTAGGCGGTTCTTTTCCTGTGAGTAGTGCCACTCAGCCGCATGAGGGATTCCAAGAGTTTGGCAGTGAAAGCGGTGCCTCTATCCGTGATAATTAGTTCTGGAGCGCCATGCCGGAGGACGATGCGTTCCACAAAAAATTTCGCAGCCTCGGCTGCTGTAGCGCGCTGGAGGGCCTTGGTTTCAGCGTAGCGCGTAAGGTAATCAGTGGCGACGATAATCCACCGGTTTCCTGAAGATGAAGTTGGAAAAGGGCCGAGAAAGTCTATGCCAACTTGCTCAAACGGGAGTCTGGGCACTTGAACGGGATGTAAAAGTCCAGCTGGCTTGACAGGGGGTGTTTTTCGTCGTTGACAATTGCGGCACGTGCGCACATAGTGTCGTACAGTCGCCGCAAGCTTAGGCCAGTAATAGCTCTTTTTGATCCGAGCCAGAGTGCGGGCGTAGCCGAGGTGACCTGCGGTGGGCTCGTCGTGACACGCCTGCAAGATTTCTTCACGGAGATTCGCTGGAACGAGGAGGAGGTAGTCGCTTCCGGTTGGAGAAAAGTTGGATGTACAGCACGTTGTTGCGCAGACAAAAGGAGGACTGGGTTCTTGCGAAGGGCTGGGGAACCTCCTCGGTACGTGCTTCCAGGAAGTCGATGAGAGGTTTCAGCGCCGGGTCCTCACGTTGCTGACTGGGAATAGTCGCTGCGTCTACGGCTGCGATGAGAGGAAAGTCCGGTTCGTCGTCGTTGCGCGCAGCCTCGACTGGATATCTGGACAAGCAGTCGGCATCGTTGTGCTGGCGCCCTGATTTATACACGATGGACATGTCAAACTCCTGAAGGTGTAAGCTCCAACGCGCAAGGCGGCCAGAGGGATCCCGTAAGTTCATCAACCAGCAGAGAGAGTGGTGGTCGGTTACAACTTGAAAATGTCGGCCGTACAGGTAAGGTCGAAATTTTGTCACAGCCCATACCACGGCAAGGCATTCTTTTTCGGTCGTGGAATAATTAGATTCAGCACGAGACAGAGTGCGGCTGGCGTATGCTATTACGCACTCAGCGCCGTCCTGCCACTGGACGAGTACAGCACCGAGACCCACGTTGCTGGCATCTGTGTGCACGAGAATCGAAATGACCAAGGACAGGCGTGGTTTGCAAGCGTCGCCGTAATTCATCAAATGCCTGCTGCTGCTGCTGTTCTGTCCACGTGAATGGGACTTCCTCTCTTGTAAGATGCGTCAACGGTGCAGCAAGTCGGGGAAAGTTGGCAATGAACCGCCGGTAATACGCGCAAAGGCCCAAAAAACGCCGGACCGTTTTCTTGTCCGAAGGAGTGGGAAAGTTGGCGACGGCAGCTGTTTAGCAGGATCCGGCCGGACGCCACGATGGCTGACGACATGGCCCAGGAAAAGGAGCTCCTCATAACCAAAGTGGCATTTCTCGGGCTTCAACGTCAGGCCGGCAGATCGTATAGCCTGTAGCACGGTCAAGAGGCGCTGGAGGTGTTCATGGCACGTTGGCGAAAATACAACAACGTCGTCCAGGTATACCAAGCACGTCTGCCATTTCAGGCCCAACAAAACAGCGTCCATCATTCTCTGAAATGTTGCCGGAGCTGAACACAAACCGAAAGGAAGGACCTTGAACTCATAAATGCCATCCGGCGTCACGAACGCTGTCTTCTCGCGATCCCGCTCGTCAACTTCGATCTGCCAGTAACCACTTTTTAAGTCCAGCGAAGAAAAGTAGCGCGCGTGCCGCAACCGGTCAAGAGAGTCGTCAATGCGTGGTAACGGGTAGACGTCTTTCTTGGTAACCTGGTTAAGCTTCCGGTAGTCAACGCAAAATTGCAGACTACCATCCTTCTTCTTGACCAAAACCACAGGCGAAGCCCACGGGCTCCTCGACGGCTGAATAACACCATCCTGCAGCATCTCTTTGACTTGTTCAGCTATGGCTTCACGCTCCCGCAGTGAGACACGGTATGGGTTTTGCCGAATTGGTCGGGTACTGTAGTCCGTAATGATGCGGTGCTTAGCGAGAGGCGTCTGTTTGACTGCCGATGTAGACGGGAAACAGTCTTGGAACTGATGCAGTAGGCCGACTAGGCGGCGTTCGGGGGTCTTCGTTATATCCGCTGTCAGCAACCTTCCCCCCCGAGGTCGCCGCTTTCAGTTTCCCCGGCGCGGGCTTGGAGACCGGCCGCGCAGTCCATCTGAGAAAGCCTGGCGGCTGGGCGACGTGATGCGTGCGGGAGACGGAGATCGGGGTCGGCGGTTAGAGGTGGTGTCATGGGCAGCAAGGTACTCCTCTATTTCGTGGGGTCGCTCAGCGAAACGGGGACAAGGAGCGTCACGTGGGAAACCCCGGAGGCCGATTTCACGGTATGGCCAACGGCGATACAGGTTGCCGGCTTCCCCGCAATGGTAAAAGAGCGTCTGCTGATCAGAAGTGCGCCAAACAGCCGCCTTCCGGGCCGGTGGACGCATGGCAGGTCCTCGCTGAGGCCGCTGGTAGAATGACGGTGGCGGAGCGGTTGGCGGCGGCGGGTGGTACGGCAAGCGTTGCACAGGTGGCAACTCGGAACGGAGAGCCGCGGCGTAGCTCATGGGGCGTGGCTCCGGCATGACTGGAGGAGGCGGTGAAAATGCTTGGCGAATCTCGCCGCGCACAACCTCGGTAAGAGCCGCAGCCGTCGGATCAGACGAGGCAAGGGTCAGTTTCTGCAGCTCTTCACGGACCACCGCGAGTATGAGCTCACGCAGCGACGCATTGTCGCTGGACACGCTCAAAGAAGCCGCACTGGCGCTTGGCTCACCGCACATTTCGGCGGCAGCGTTTCGGCGGCAGCGTTGATGCAAGGCCCGCTCAATGGCGGTCGCCTCTTTGATGAAGTCGGCTACCGTCTGCGGGGGATTTCGGACCAAACCAGCGAGAGTTGGTCCTTCACACCTTGCATCAGGTGGCGGAGCTTCGCGGATTCCGCCATATCTGGGTCAGCGCACCGACAAAGACGGGTCACGTCCTCGGCGAACATGGCAACGGTCTTATTAGGCTTTTGGACGCGAGCGTCCAGGAGGCGCCACGCACGATCCCGGCGGTCCGTGCTAGCAAAGGTGTCCCGGACCTGCTGGCGGAAGGTATCCCAGCTTTGGAGATCAGCCTCCCTGTTCTCGAACCAAATTTTGGCTCCATCTTCGAGGGCGAAATACACGTTCCGCAGCTTCTGCGCAGGGCTCCATTGGTTGAAATCGGCAACCCGCTCAAACTGGTCAAGCCAGTCTTCAACGTCTTCGAAAGTGACGCCATGGAAGCTGGCTGGCACGCGGGGTTGCTGGAGCGTCAAGTGTGAAGCGCTAGCCTGAGCCATGGTGGTATGCTCACCAGGTCGATGAGTGCGTGCCTCTTTTGGGAGGAGACCAAACTCTGGGACCAGTCCCAGGAGGCGGCGGCTGCTGCGGTGAACGGGCGTGCAGACAAGGGGTAGCTGGTCGGGACTCGATTAGCGGCTGTCTGAAGAGGTGTTGGACATGGGACGTCGGGCCCGCACCTCCACCAGTGTCACGTAGCAGTTGGTACAGGTAGCGCCGCGTACAGACGGCAGAGGAACGCCAACACCGAGATGATGCCAGCGCACACCGAGACGGCCAGGATGGAACGTCGAGCTTGGTCTTCTTCAGCAGCGAACCGCGTGGCGCACGAGCTGCGTGCCGAACAGCCGCCGAGCGGCTATTGTTGTAGACGCGGCAATATTTAGCTGTATCTTTAGATGCTAACTGTTGACGAAGCGAAGCAAAGCTGTTTTGTTATGCTTGGTGTAGCTCGATGGATATCGTTTTTATACGGGGGGAGGAGGAAAGAAGAACAGGAAGAACTTATAGAAGAAGATGATAGACTCCTAGAATACCACGCAGATGATGTGGCAAAGCTATACCAACCACTCTCGAATACTGGCGACAAGGGGACCGTCTCTGTCCTAGCCCGAACTTGTTAGGAAGAGCGGAGATTCATCGTAGCTGCTACTCTAATTGACATATGCTTCCTTATATGTGTTTACAATACTTCTTCCCAGTGAGAACGTAAATGCCGTGGACGTCCAGGAGATGACTGGGATGTCATGAGAACGTCCAGTCGAGTTGCAGTACCCATTAGGATATGACCTAACGCAAAGGCATTCACAAAGTTTTAGGCTTTGTACCTACGCTTTGCGCGGTCGGCACAGTTTCTGTTTTCGCGAAATAACAGCCTCGCGCAGCCTGCCGCTCGCACGTAGGCACGAAGCTAGACGAGCGTCTGCTCCGGCGCCTCCCCGACATCTCGCGGTTCGTCGCTAGGTGATAAATGTGTCTCCGCCGTCGCGCTAGAAATCTTGAGCGCGGATTCTCAATAGGCTGGGCGAATACTATACGTGACTACAGATAGCAGTTTCCCATGCAAGCTTATAACGGGGCAATGAACTATTTGGAATGAGAGGGCTCCCATCCGGTATGCGGAGGGCAGTAAGTAAAAAATCACTGAGTCGCGGGCACGCACAGGTTTCTCGGGGCACTTACATCCTCTGATTATGGCCATTCATTAAAAAGAAGAAACGTTCAATGAAAATTTTTGTCTGCGCTTGTTGGTTCGTTGTTTTTCTTCGGCAGATTACCATAGCGCAACGGAACAGACACACAAAAAGAAGACACGCAAGAGAGCCAGCGCCCGTCCTGTCTTGCGTGTCTCCTTCTTGTGTCTGTGTTCCACAGTGCTCTGCTAATCTGCCGAAGCAAAAAAACGACGAACGTTTAGAAAATATACAAGTCGGTCTGCGCTATTGTAATCTCTTTTTTGAGACGACAGTAGCCCCGTCTGCTACTTAACAGTCGGGGCTATAGTTGTGGTTTCGCACATCTCATCTGCTACGCATGCAGCTCGTACGTGGAACATGTCTAGCGGAGGAAAGCCTGCGCAGAGGTCCAGCCTGGTGTCTCAGACCGAGCCACTCACCCTAGCTGTTGTTTTGAAGCGACAGCTTCACACGCCAACCACTTTGCCTCGTTCAGCGTGGTCGCACCTGGGCCGTATGCCCGTGGCTGCAGCTGTGCGCCGGAGCCGCCGCAAAGGCCGTTGCCTAGCAACCGCCGCACCTGTTCTTCGCCGTTTGGTGCGTTATCTGGTATGACGTCATCTAGCCGCCCGGCGGGGGTACCTATATATAGAAGCAGTCATGTCTAGGAGGTGGGAGCTATGGCCGCTTATCTGTTTTTTCAGCCAGCGTCCGCTTTGCGGGACGCGGTTGTTGCTGCGACGCGTGTCTTTTCTCTCCCTTTTCTCTCTCCTGTGATCGTTTAATTATCTTCTATCTGCACGTGGCAGCGGTGGTGGCTCGGCTGGAGCCAGTTGACAGGCCCGAGCAAGTTCTTTTAAACCGAAAGCTTTACTACTCACACTTTCAAGCCTTTGCCGTGCGACGGCGGTGCACATGAAATGACCTTTCGCATGACCTCTGTGTGACGTCACGCCGAAGAGCTGGGCGACCACCTCGCGCCGTCTGCGAGTAGTGGCGGTGCCACCACCGGCAGCCTTAGATTAGATTGGATTAGATTAGATTAGATTATAATACATTATATTATATTATATTATATTATATTATATTATATTATATTATATTATATTATATTATATTATATTATATTATATTATATTATATTATATTATATTATATTATATCAGATTGGATTGTATAACCGATGCATCACCACAAGTCTAGCCACAAGCACCACCACCAGCTACACTACCAGTTGAACCATGGCGTAGGTACGGATATTGCTTCCGCAATTACCGGGCTTTACAAAGCTAAGCCAAAACGAATTTTTCATTCTTCTCTCAGTCGCAACAACATGAACACGGCTCGCTAATCAATCACGCAGTATTCGTCTGCCATCGCGGTGGACTCTCGAACCGCACCGTACAGGAAGGGAGGAAGTTCGAGTGAAAGAAGAAAGAGAAAGAGGGGCTGTAACGAAGGAAATGAAAATTGTATTTCAGGAAAAAAGTTACGCATTAATGGTCTCCCATATCTAGGTAGACAGCCGACATCCGTTCGTAGAGGAAGGGAGGAAGTGGGAGTGATAGAAGAAAAAGAGGCCGTAATGAAGAAAATGAATTTGAGGAAAGGAAATTACGCAGTAACTGTGAATCCACGTCCAGGGACGATGATGAAGAAGGAACGCCCAGCGAAACGCAGCGGCGAAACACTGACTTTACATAAAATTCGGCTCAGCGAGCTCCACTCGGCCACCTGTGGCCATCGCTTCAGTCCAGGTTTAACGACAGCTAAGCCACAACCAATATTTTTTTGGTTCATGCGGTGCCATAAAGCCGGTTTTTTTTCCAAATCAAATCAAATTTCTTTCATATTTACACCACAGTACGTGGTTATGGGGTATATATACATCAGGAGGCCCAAAACTCGCAACTGCAATTAGGACCTCCTATGGCTACATGAACAGAGTACATAAATTGATAAAAATCAATGGAGCGTTTCATTATGCTTAATTCCTCTCGCAAGTGATATTGTAAATTGGCAAATTGGTTTTTGGGGAAGGAAAATGGCACAGTATCTGTCTCATATTCCTCGGTGGACACCTAGACCGCGCCGTAAGGGAAGCGAGGAAGGTGAGAGGAGGAGGAGGTGGAGGAGGAAGAGGAGGAGGAAGAAAACTTTTATTTTTATTTACAGCGAGAGATT
The DNA here is from genome assembly GCF_055824585.1 of Amblyomma mixtum. Classification (NCBI taxonomy): domain Eukaryota; kingdom Metazoa; phylum Arthropoda; class Arachnida; order Ixodida; family Ixodidae; genus Amblyomma; species Amblyomma mixtum. The sequence goes on from NC_143013.1 coordinate 161,079,945, forward strand.
GATGAGGCGAGCCGGAAGGGCCCGCTCCTTACAAACACTAGGATGGATCCCTAGTCCGGGATCCCTGTAGCTTCCGCAGCGGTCAGGGCTCTAGCTACCAAAGGCTGTTGGGCATGGAGTTCGGAGCAGCCCCGCAGGGAGCTTCCCAGTCCTCTCGAGTGGGGTGGAGGTGGGGTGGGCAGGCAGGACTGGAAGGGCATGGCCACACCATGTGGAAGGTGTCTGAAAACTCCTCCTGACAGTGTGGCCACGCGCCCGAAAAAGAATTGAAGTGCTTAAGTACTGCCGGGCACAGTACACTATTGGTATAGAGGCGGAGAAGCCAGCGCTCCTCCACCCTGGTGAGGCCTTTACAGGGAGGGGGATAGAGACCATGAAAGTTTTGATAAAGAGAGGTGATCTCTTTAAAGGTGATGGCCAGATTGAAACTGAATTCCGGAGCAGGCTGCGGATGAGGCGACGCCCGGTGAGTAAGCGCGCGGGCGGCAGCGTCGGCTGAGTCGTTCCCCTCAAGACCCGCATGAGCCGGAGCCCACACGATGGTAGGATGGGTCGGAAACCCTGTGTATTCGCATGCGTGGAGAATTTTGAAATCACGGTCTGCAATATACCCTTGCTCAACATTGCGGCAGGTGGCCCTGGATTCCGTCATCATAACTCGGGACTCTGGATCTGCGGCGGCCAGTGCGATGCCGATCTCTTCCGCAGAAGTAATGTTTGGGGCACGGAAAGTAAGGCCCTGAACTGTAGTGTTTTGGTGGATGACGGCCGCCGTGTACCAACCCCCATTGTGTGGGCCGGCCGCATCCACATAGAAGACACTTGGATTATGGCCATATTTTTGAGAAATAGCCTCCGCCCGCGCGAGACGGCGACCATCATGGGTGTCTGCAGTCATGTCTTCGGAAGGGGTCGCACCTGGAGTGCAAAGCGCCAGGCTTCAGGGATGCGGACCCGTTCTTCTGTCTGTGTTGCGTAGGATATGTGAAAGCGGGTCAGAAGGCGGCTCCCCGCAGGTGTTTTGCTCAGGCGCAAGTATTGATTGTTAACATGAGCTTCTCGTAACTCCCCAAAGGTGTTGGTCATCCCCAGACCGAGGAGACGCTTGTTGGACGTCGTTATGGGGAGGTCGAGCGCTGTGTTATAAATCTCGCGGAGAACTACATCTACGGCATTACATCGCATTTGCGTAGGTGGAGGTAGGGAGCCGAATATAAAATCCGGCTGGTTACGAATGCATTGGCCAGCCGAAGGGCATCTTTGCATCATAGTCCCCCCCTTTTACTGGATACCCGGCGGAGCATCCGACCCACCTGGTCCCCCACCTTACGTAGCTTGTTTAGGGTAGTGTCTATCTTGCGCCTACGGTGAATGAAGAGCCCCAGTATCCGGATCTCCTCCTGTTCGGGTATCGTGCCGCTAAGTAGAGAAAGGGCAATTATGGGTGTGCACTTAGAGTTGGGGCTTATGTGCACAGATTCCGATTTGCTCGGGAAGCATTCAAGACCACAGCGACGAGCGTATTTGTCCACGATAGCTGCCGCTCTTTCCAGGTTGGTCTCGATGTCTCCAACCGATTGTTGTGTTGCCTAGAGGGGGATGTCGTCCGCATACAGAACGTGCTGTACACCGGCGACCTCTGCCAACTGGGTAAGGAGCTTCATCATGGCCAGATTAAATAGTAATTTCGAGAGGACAGCTCCCTGTGGGATCCCTCGTGTGCCAAGTTAATATGGGCCATATTCCAGGCAGCACAAGAACATTGGCCGAATGTCGGGCAATTGTTGGCAAAAGCTGGCACGAACATTGCTCCTACAATTGATATTTGGGCCGAGCGGTACCATTTTGCACATTGGCCCTACTTGCATGCCAGCTTAAGGCCAACGTTCGGCCGATCGAGCGGCCAACGCAGGCTCGGCGTTCGTTCTGCAGCATGGGCCGGTAAAGGTCTCATACCGGAATCCCACTTTCGAATAATGACATTCGCTTGCTAATAATGGTATCCAGCTTTCGAGGTGCTGTCCAGGTGCCGTCAAAAGTAAACGAAAGGTAATATTAAGGAAAAAATTTAATCAGTGCCCGTTCAATTCATGCATCCTTGAATACATATGTGCAGACTAATTGTGGTCGCGCTAAATTGCACTCTGCACCAACATGGACCGTTATGCTTTAGATTTAATGAAATTAAATCTTTTTTGACAAAGTCGCCTTCTGTATAGCTATGACGGCGACTGTACCATTCTACCTAGCAAATATTCATAAATGAGTGTGCCAAAGAATTACAGAAAAAAGACCCGTTTATTGCTTTGAGTTGCAAGAATCACGCTTCTAGCGCACACTGGATGGCTTGCGCTACCACCAGCCACTCTGGGGAGTAAAGAAAGAGGTCCAAGAGCATGGTGGCAGAGGTTGTGGGAAAATAATTATTTTCAAGTTTGGTGCCTGCCGATCAGGTTGGACAAGCTCGGCAAGCTGCTGTGGCACGGCTAAGGCATCCATAAAGTTCTCAACGGAGCTGTCCCCCGGTGAACTGATCAGTCATATCCGAAGTAATCGTTGCACTCCACTTGCAAGAACGCCGTTGGACTGCATTCAAACAAATTCCTGGTCCAGCTCTTGCACGATGGCCTCACTAAGCGCCAAGCCTGCAAAGAGATGCATGATGTCATGGTAAGTTCAATTATGGCCATCACAGAACAAAAACAAAAATGATTAAATAACACCGAATTTTGTGAAACACAGTCTGCGTGAAGACACTAGCAACATATTTTACAGAATAAGCTTTAATTTATGCTTAAGAACCAGCACCACATCAGTTGCGCCAAGTGGAATTTAATTTAATAAACTTGCCTTGTAGCAAATGGTTCATTTTTAGTTTAATGCGTCGTGTCGCCCTCCCAGTAAGTATATTCAATGCGAGATAAGCAAATTAATGTGATATTGAAAACAGATTAATTTATTATTTTGTTTTAATATCATAACTCGTATCTCTAAATTGCAAGCTAACTTTTTATTCAAGTAAATAAGCACAGGTTGTAGCGTCTCTTCAACATGGACGACCAAACATAATTTTTGATAAGTTTTTTTAAATGGGGTTAAAAATACGGCTTGCCATTTTTTGCGAAATACGCTGAACGAAATAAACTCAGGGCACCTTTGTTTTACCTTACACGCTTCGCATGCATGATATAATTGGATTCGAAACTGCGACTTGACAACCACAGAAGAACACTCGTCTGGTAGTCCAGAGTAATGCCGTTTTTTCATTGCGAGACAACTTGGGCAAAAGCTTTAACCATAAATTGCGGATTTTCTATTGCGCCTGCAAGTGTAGAAGGCAAAAACAAGCAGTGCAGAAGTATTACACATATTATTACCAACTGGTCTGCAGTGGAAAATAAATTAGGCGGTTCTGATTCCCGTCGGACATAAGCGGTAAAGGACATATTTCCGGATGCATCCTGTCTCAGGTCATATGAATTCAAACCCGCTGTTAGCCAAAGTAGTGTAAGTTTTGTAAGTTCATCTCACCAAAGACGAAAAATTAAGTTCTCACCATTCGGCCACTTTTCCAATGCGCACGACGTCAAGCAAGCCATTTCGCAATGAGAGTGGGCACACAGATGTCGTCCTCGTGCTTGGGCTCGCTCTCTTTTCCTGCCGAAAAAATAAAGGCGCATGTAGTCAAAGCAACATTTACTCCTTTAACTTCCGGACGTATATCAAGATAAAAGAGTTTTAGTACTTACAGATAAGATCTTGCAGGCGGTACGAACCGCGTCGGGGCTCTCCTAATATATGAGTGTGGCTTTTCGCTTCCACACACTATGAACGGTGCTAGTTCGAGTGTACATGCATTTTCGTCGCGTTGGTTGTGCACGTGGTTGGGCTCCGCGCGTCGCGCGGTTCCAAGACGGCTGGAGGGGAGAGAGTAGGAGAGAGGGGAGAGGAGGGGAGGTGGCTCGAGGGGAGAGAGTAATAATCCTTTACACAGGTTTTGTGGTTCCGAGAAAAGTCGTCGAGCTGAAAGGGGGAGAAAGGGAGATCGTGGAAGGATGCACGAACGGCGACGCGCGTAGCTGCGCGCGAGGGAAAACAGCTTCGAGAAAGTGACAATAAAAAAAAAACGCTTCGCGGGGTGGGGGGCTTGCCCACTACCTTTAAAAGAGCGCGGCCGGGAGAAGTGGTGGGGAGATATTGGACTTGAAAGAGAGAGGGAACAGGGCCAAAACACATGAAAAGCGTTTGGAATTTCTGGAGAATGAGTCACATGGTCACAGGCAGTGCAGAAGGCAATATCAACAAGAAACCAGTGGATGGGAAACACGGAAGCGCCAAAGTACTGTTGCAAAGACGCAGCAAAAGCCTGACAAATTTGAAGTGAAAAACTTGAAGCTTCAAGATGAATTTCGCCAAACCGACTTCAGACACTCGCGTATTTTGCGACGCCGTAAGATGTGGCTTCTGTTAGATCAAGATGGCTTAAAATGTTACCACATAACAAAAATATAAGGCAAGAAAAATAGACAAACAGAATGCGCGCTCTTTATAGTTTCAAGTACCGTAAATGCGCCAAACAGGCTAGGTTAACATGCCTCTAACGCCAGTTGTCAGCCGATTTACTCGTTGGTCGTCGAAGAATCCTGAACTTCTTTTTTAATGTGGAAGTTTCACACAAAAAAAGCAAAAAACAAAAAAAGCATGTTGAATTGTGGTTCGCAGCTACTTTCGATGATTTTCGTCAATAAAGGTGATGTTCGAAAGAAAAAAATTCTTGCGAGTAAAAATGCAAAGACGTGAGCAAGAGCTATAGCTCGCAATGCAAATTACACAACAGAAGAATGAAATGGACAAAAACAACAATATCCAACACTACGATTTGCAGAAAAGGAAGGAAATAGCAAATCAGAAAACACGGGAAAGGCGCGATCACAGGGCACGACGTACGGAAGCCCAGGAATCGTTTAGCACGTGTCCGCGTGCGTTTATGAAGCACCCGCCTAATATTTCACGAGCGCAACGCATAATTAGAAATTATGAGGCGACTGCTTCCTTTCTGGACGTTGCCAAAACTGCGCACAAATTCGGTTTAGCGAATGCACTTGCACTAAGCTATTACGTTTGTATCGCGATCACCATGAAGCAGACACCAGCCGCGCACTGCGGCAGTGAATTCCTAGAGCGATTAAAAAAAGTGATTTTTTATTCCAAAAATTTAATCAAATGAAACTTTATTTTTATTCAAGGCGCATTTTGGCAATTTTTGTTCAAGGCGTCTCGGGTGTAATTAGAATACTGTTGTCTTTATTAGCAGTTCTTAAAATTTGTCTGCAACTTTTTTTTTCTGTCTTTTTCAATTTTGCTGTATTGAATTTTACTGCTAATGTACTTGCCCCCCCCCCATACAATAATGTCTCTCAGGGCGATGTAGGTGACTTGAATAAGTAAATAAAAAATAAATGAATAAAATAGATAGTTTTCTTAAACAGCATAGCCAATTCTGGCAAACAGGCGGGGAACTCTGGCTAACCTGGCCCATTATAGCCAGGATTTTGTGATGGCACAACCGACAATGGCAAAGAGTGGGAAAATTCTGGCTAACCTTGCCCACGATAGCCAGGATTTTGTAATGGCACAGCCAGTACTGGGAAAGCGATGGACAACCAGGGCCTTCATTGGATGCGGCAGTGAGTGGTTCAGCCAATATTGGAAACTCATTGGGAACTCTGGGCCTACCTAGGGCCATGCTTTGCCAACGGAATTCTAATTTGGCCCGCTGTCATGTGCTACCTGGGAGGATGGTGATGAAGGGACCACCGCACCTCCACCAAATGTTACGTGGCGGCCAGCCGAAGAATGAGGCGTGATGAACGATGGACAAGAGATGATTTAATGGCTGCTGGCCTAGCGCGAGCGCTCCGTCCCGCGCCACTGCCAGCTTCGTCTTCTTCGTAACAATATTATAAAGAAAATATAGTGATAATCATTTGGCACCTTAAAAGCAGCCTCTGCCGCACCACGTAGCCTAGACTCCACGTGACAATGAGTCCCATTTAGCTTGAGCCTTATGAACGATAAGGAGGATTATAGCGGCCATCGTGCTCTGTACTGGGGACAACGTTACACACGTTTGTACGTCTGTTCCGGTTCAGTGCTAAAACAAAAGTTGCTGAAGGCTCTCAGGCACTGAGGAGCCTGATTAAAGACATGAAAAATTGCGCACTTGAAGAGGAACACGCACCTGCTTGATTGGTCTGTTTCCTTGTGCGTTATCACTCACTTTGTCCTTCAAACGCCTTTCAAGTTCAGATGAGGTTGTACCAGCAGAACACCTGGCTGCTGTAAAATATCAGACAACCTGGGAACAACTTTTCTCTTGCGTAAAAATACGAAGATCACATGGGCAAACATAGCGTTGATCTGCAAAGGGTACTTTTACTGCTCTGCTAACATTAAGTCGAGTATAAAACGACCGGCTCAGGAAGTACGGCAACACGCGTCATAAGAACATAATTCAAGTTCTACATTGTGCTCTTCATGTAGGGAATCGTTTTACCTTAATTTCAGAGTGGGAAGCGGAGAATCGCCGGTATCGTTATGCTTTTTCGACCGAATACCCTGCACTAAAACAAATTTAGAAATGCGCATTTACGCATGTTTGAGTATTCATTTTAGACTATGCTGTAACGACTAAAACCAGAAAGCCCCGCACCTTCTGTAACGTATTAAATGCAAACATAACTGCCTCAGCTGTGTGATCATACTCGATTATTAGGATATAGCATGGTCTTTAAGCATAATTATGACTTCTGTCGGACTTCAGAGCCAATCATTTGTCGCGAAAATATTCTGAATTAATAAATGGCGTCAAACTCTACCGAAAAAGTTATCCTTCCTCCTTTATAACAGTTGCGCAAACCTATATGCACGCTCTAGGAGCCGCCACTGATCTTATCCATCGGTATAACATCATTTTCCGGTGGTGATTGTCTCTACTTCTCTTCACAAACTATACGGGCTTTATCAGTAATCTGAAGACAAGCAAACCATTCAACGCTGCATATTATTCACACCGCTGCTTTGTAGCGTATAATGCTGTGGCGGCGGCAGAAATATTTGTTGCCTACTAATACAAGATGAAAGCTGTTAGCTGGAACCCAGGCAGCACAAACCGTTGGCCCAATATTGGGAGTCTGTTTTCTATGCGTGGCCCTATACAGGGCCAATGTTGCCTTCATTGTCCCCATATTGGCACTTCCACAATGTGCCATTTCCAACATTTGCCCTACTTGTCCGATGTTTTCCCCATATTGGCAACGCCGCTTAGTTACACCTCCAACGATGGCCCTACTTGTCTGATGTTTCCCCATATTGGCAATGCCACTTAGTTACACCTCCAACGATGGCCCTAAATGTCCGCTGTCGTCTCCATATTGGCAGCGCCGCGTCATTACACCCGCAACGATGGCCCTACTTGCCCGCTGTTTTCCCTGTATTGACAGTGCCGCTCCACGACACACCCAAGGATGCCCCTGTGATTATCGGTGCTTATTTCTCTCAATCTGTTTTTTTTTCAATATTCGGACTTATTTATTTATTTATTTTTTATGACCAACAACAGCGCTAGCATCGAACTCTGACGCGAAATTACAATAAAAAGCGCGATGTAATTGGTCGCGCGAAAGTGAGCAGAGGTCAGATTCATTCACGAAGGTATACGAATTTTGAAAAGCGGTGTCTTTTGTTATTATGGTATGCAAAGCAACAAAGAAAGAGAGAAAGAGGTGCCAATATCAAGAAAATGAAATTTCGATTCGAGGAATGGTATAATAACGCACTAATTAACGTACTGCCTCCCATATCTCTGCGGACCACAGCCCCCGATTACAGGTTGCCGGTTCAAATTCGTGTCTCAAGATATAGGCTCAACTTGGCTAATAAGTTTATGCTGCACGAAACGATAAATCATATGACACAATCCGGAACACAATGCCTCACGCACAGGATGCTCACCCTAGAAGAAAACAAATAAATCGCTTTTTCCTCTACTTCAAATTAACTAGGTCACAAATTATTGCGTCGCGCATTTGGAGAGAAGAAACGATCTCAGTAAAACGGGATTTTGGTTTTATCGCAAATAAACAGTTGACGTGAACAACTTGCTGCACATTTACTGCGTGAAGAAGCAGCAGACGGGAAAGAAAATGTAAATGTATGTTAAATTAAAGAAAAAATAAGCGAACAAACGGCTCTGCTTCCTGAAGCCGCGAAGCTAAGGTGGCTAGGTTTTTTAATGTCGCAAATTGTTTTGTTATTCTGCTGTGCTTTTTGGGTATTCGATAACGACGGCTCTTGCATAAGTTTTTGCTTTAAATTATCACGTTTATCAAATTAAAGATCGGAACTTTTTCCCGGTCGCATTTCCACTCGTTTTTTTGCCTTTTCTTTGCGCGAATCCTTAATATCAATGAGCCATAACAGGTGCATTGCTGAGTAGCGCGTCGCGTCATTTCGAGCTAGAGCAGACACGCACGGGTGGGCCGCATAACTATGGCTTAGACCGACCTGCCTACACTGGTGTGTATAAAATGTAGGGTATTCGTCACTCTAGAAGCGAATCATTGGATTATATTGATGAATGGTGTTGCTTGGACGTATGTCATCATACTTTGTCCGCCACAAGTATCGTATATGAAACACTCAGAGAACACGCATTGTTCCCGCTCATTTTAGTTATTGTTTTCTATTTCCGGTATTTTCATAGTAACACATTTATCTCAGCTTCAACCAAAGAGGCACACGACCGCAGAGATTACGCTAATGTTTGAAGCCGTTTTGACGAAAATCATGCCCAAGCTCCACGTTTCCACTTCCAACATCTCCGCATTGTAGTTCCCTTGCCGCTTTTCACGTGCTCAACTGCCTATGGCGCATCCTCCGGGCATTCCTCGGTATTCTTTCACTCATTTCACCCCCCCCCCCCCTTTTTGAAGTTCCATACAGCCGCCTTTTGCCGGGCCGAGCCTCTTTCTTGGAAGAGCGCGGGCCCTCATCATGCTAGGAGTTATTTTTTCTTTGTGATTTTAGGTACACTGACCTTCTCTAACCTGTTTTCCCCTCGCGCCCAACTAAGCGCAACGCCGCTCATCCACCCTCCCTAGATTTTCTTCTACCCCTTTTCCAGCTGCCGTTTCTCTTGCTGCAGCAAATTCTCCGAAAAATATAAGAAACCTGTCCCATCGTCGTCTCCTCCTTTCCCGAACACTCGCCCAACGAGTATCGCCTGTAACTATAGCAAGGCGGCGAAAAGCCACACAACCAGCGTGCCGACGAAGCATGCGCGCTCAAGCTGACGCCGTTCGTTGACGAGAATCCACACCCGATACGTTTTGACAATTATGACGTAATTCAGTAGCCTGGCCTGCAAGATTCTATTTGTGAGTACCACCATACTTTTATCTTGAAATGTGTTGGAAATGAATATGGTTCATGGCGTAATTGCCGCTTTGACTCAGCGCCGACCTTTTTTTTTTCTCCGGCAGGAAAAGAGATAGCGACAAAGCACTGGCGCCAACTTCTGAATGCCAACTTTCACAGCGAAATGTCTAGCGCAAAGGCATGCACAGAATGGTGACAACTTTATTTTTCAGCTTTGACAAAATGGATTTACCGAACGTTGACTATCTCTTCAGTCACCGTGGCGGAGTGTTGTGTGGCCCGACTCATGTTGCGATCATTACGACATTGGTCGTCTATCGTTTGTGCAAGATAAGCACCAGAAGCGGTTATTCTTCCACTGCAGCAGTTTTCTGGCCGCGTGTAATATTCCCGTGCCAGGTGCCTTTGTCTTGTCCAGTTGCAGGCGCACGAGAAAAAGCAGAATTCCTGGTCCCAGCGAACTTCATCCATGTTGTCTCGGAATTAATCACCCATGGACTATCGGAAGAGTGATTTCGTGTGGTTTTCAAGTAAGGTTTCCGTCTGCCCTGTTACATGCATGCCAAGCGACATCGGTAATCTGCTTACTTTAAAAAAGTGTATTCAGTCTCCTGCGTTCAGCGCATTTCGCAAAATTGTGCAAGCCGTCTTTGCATGGAATATTATATTTCATAGAGAAAAAAAATGCTCACAGCTGTTCAATGGGGAGGAGATGCTACCACCTTTGCCATACTTTGCTGGAACAAAAAGGCAAACAACCAGCTCGCAATAGACATGTAATTTTGATAGGAAATATAAAAAGAGATTGTTTTGTATTAAACACTGTATTTATCTCTTTTTGTGACTTTTGATATGTATTTGATGCTGTGACACGGCAAATTGGGATTAGAATTTAGCAATACGGTGGAAAAAAAATTGTTAAATTCAATTAAACGTTTTGCTATTAGTGTGGGGATTTATATTAAGACTCATTTAGAAATTGTACTTTCAACATATGTTGCGAGTACCTTCTCGCACACTGCGCGCCACTAAGATCAATGTCTTATTTTATTTCTTGTCTTTTTTCTGCGATGGTTGTACTTACACTCATGATCACATCATGCACCTTTTTGCAGCTGCGATGTAGAGCCAGGTCATCGTGCAAGAGCTTGGCGAGGAATTTGTTTCAAGGCAGTGCAAAAGTTCTCTTACAAGAGGAGTGCAACGATTAGTGCCGATATGACTCATCGGTGCAGCGGCTCCGGGCACAGTGCATTTCACGATGTACTGGCACCGTAGTTGCAATAAATTTCGTTCTTGGAATCCGTTCCTTTTTTTTATGTCTGCTGTCTGCTTATATTAAAATGTTACACATACAAGCTCCGGCTGGTGGAAAACAAGCGGTATATGACTGCATTGTTGCTGGACAGCAAGTGATGTGGTACAAAACTAGGTGGGACCCCCGATCGCATACAATTTCCCACTGGCCTTGCAATTGATATGCCACCTATAAAAGTTAGATCAAGGGTGGAAAAGCGGGCACAAGTCGGAGCGAACCTGGGGCCATTATTGATACTGGCTGAATGTGGTCATACTATTGGCGCGAATTTCGGGCCATTATTGACAGATCGACTGAATATGGGCATACTATTGGGGTGAATGTCGGCCATTATTCATAGATTGGCTGAATATGGGCATAGTATTGGCACGAATGTCGGGCCATAATTAATAGATTGGCTGAACATGGGCATAGTCTTGGCATGAACGTTGGCCATTTGTGGATAGACTGGCTGAATGTTGGGTCAATGCTGGTAGCTAGACTGGCTGAGTATAGGCCCAATCTTGGCATGAATGAAGGGCCGTTGTTGGAAAAAGTCTCCGATTGCTCAAATGCCCATGAAGGACCAATATTCATGGCAAATTCCGCCACTCTTTTGCCACTGTTGGACCAATCATTATGTTCTGCTTGGGAAGAAATTATGCATTGCTCACTCTTTCACCAAGTATGCTTTTTGAAAAAGCTCGCTTCTTCGCTACATTTGGCATCAAGCCGCATCAGTGAGGAAGTCACACGAAATTTCCTGGCCTTTGCCTTCTCGCACAGTGTTTTTTACTGGTAACGATTTTTGTGATTATTCCTTCGTCGAGTCATTTTTTAGAGCGAAAGCAGTAACACTATACCCCGTCCCTCTTCTGGGATTTTGATGCGTGAAAGTGAAGGCTCCAGTCCAAACGACAAGCCTTCAAACTCCATACTTCAGCAGCAGCGCTATCAACCCGCCTACTCCCCATCGTTCTCCGTGGCTAGGGTACCGTCCATATGGCATCTACCCAGGACAACCCTTGATCCACAATCCTGCCCTACTCTAGCCCACCTTTGTCCTCCAGAAGCGCCATCAACCGCCCAGTCGTACAACTCTACCCCAAAGAAGCCCCGCCGACCCACACACCTCCCTCCTCAACAATGCTTTCAACCACTCCGTCCGCACATGGCTCTGCCCCGATATCCATTGGTCAGAATACTTTGCTGCCTACCCCGGCTTCTACAATGCTGAATGCAATATTGCTTGCACAGTGAAAGAAAACATTACATAAGCAAAGCTGTCTTCTTTATAATTTGCGAAGACATTGCAGCCAGCTGTGAGATTGTCTGCTGATAGAAATAAGAATGAATTTGCCCTAAACATACCATAAAAGGCTCTTCCAGACGACTTTAGATTTCTCTATGTAGGAAAAGCCAGTGCTCTAAATATAGAACACAGAAAAATAACGGTCATTGCAAATGTGGCTACATTTTTAGTAGAATTCATTTAAAAAGCTTACGTGAATTGTGCATATGAATTTCGGCCTTTGAAACATGAGCTCGTGGTGCTGTGTTTAAAGGGTTAATCCTGCATCGTAGGGATTAGCTGCCGGCGGCCTAGCTACCAAGCTACCGTGGCGAATACCGCTTAAAAACAAGCATGCTTACGCTGCTTAAAGCAGCGACAGAGACCTTAACGAGAAGGGACTCAATAGAACGGCACTTAAAGGAACTTATGTGGTCGTGCGAGCAGCGCCGGCATGTGCCACGCAATCTGAGGACTTCGACACAGCGAGCCCTAGTAAGGACGCGACTGCAATAAATGTTTGGTTTGGTTTGGTTTATGGGGTTTAACGTCCCAAAGAGACTGAGGCTATGAGAGACGGCGTAGTGGAGGGCTCCGGAAATCTCGACCACCTGGTGGTCGCCTGACTGGGGTGCTGTGTCTTTACACAGCACCACCGCTTGCTATCGGCTGCCAACCGGAGGGTTGGCTACCTGGCCACAGTCGAAAGGCTGCGGCTGGGGCTGTGGAGTACTCTGTCGCTCGCAGGACGGCGAACACTGGGAGGCGTAGCGCCCTCCTGTTACCTAGCGGGGTGTGATGGCACTGGCGATGAAGGTCCTGAGGCGTAACGCTGGGAGTAGTTGCGTACTCCTGTAATCCAGTCAATAGGAGGCGATGCTAATGCATCCCAGGATCTTGATCCTGGGAAGGGTCTGTGGTGATCCTAACCCAGGACTTAAAGCGAGAGAGTTCATACGCTGCGGCAGTCTAGGGATAGGCTGCTGCGGCTAAGTCTCCAGCAGATGTGCTGCAGGGAAATCCCCGCTGACTAAAGTCATCAGGGGTAGGGGCGTCCCGTGTAACCCGTGCCCAAAGATCACTCGGGAGCGCTGCTGGGGTCTGTCCTCGTTCCCCCTCCGGGAAACCAGGGCCATCTCTGGGAAACGCTGAGGCCTTCGGGCGTCTCAGTAGGCTAAGAGAGCGAGGGCAAAGCGAAAGCAGAACTGGCGCTTGCGTCCTGTGAGCGTCTGTGAGTAGTACCGTCGTGAGACCATACGGGTGTGGGATAAAGCCCACACTCGCACTGCGGGTACGTAGGCGGCAGGTCTTGCTTGCAGGGCCGGCGTCAAATCCAAGACGCATAATAAAAGTTGGTAGAATCGGGCTCCCGCTTGCAGTGCGGCGCGAAGGGATTACCCGAAGTCGAGGGCGCTTCGGCGTCTGGCAGGGGTGCACATCACAGAGGTGCACCACGGGGCGTAACGACCCCGCCTTTCCGAAGCTCATGGGTTGGACCCACACATGACCATCGGGGTGGCAGTAGTTCGTCAGTGCGCCACGCTCGATGGGAAGGCTTTCAAGCCCGAGGACGACCAAACCTAAATTGGTACTGGAGCAGTCTCTGGTGAGGGGGCGCACCAAGCACTTTGTGCAAGGGACTTGCACTTGGGAAGTGGCCTGGCCCTGGCCTAGTCTGTGTATGGCCGGGGGAGGCTGTTTTGGCAGGCCGAAAACTTCTTACCGAAGCGTGGCCTTGTGGTAGAGCACCCGCCTAGCATTCGGGAGGTGCTGGGTTCGATCCCCAGTGCCGCCGGGTACCCACCGGTTTACTTAATGGGTACAAGATTTTCCCTGGCCTGGTGCTCGGCTCTTCTAGGGTGAAATGCTTGGGAAAAGGGTCTTAGACCAAACAGTTGCCTTGACGGATGAGTGATAAGTTCCCCCGCCAAGCAACCATAAGTCCGCCTCGTGAGGCATATTCCCAATTTGTGGCCCTTTTTTTGACCGAAGCGTGGCCTTGTGGCAAAGCATTCGCCTCGCATTCGGGAGGGTGCCGCCGGGTACCCACCGGTTTCTTTAATGGGTACAAGGTTTCCCCTGGCCCGGTGCTCGGCTCTTCTAGGGTGAAATGCTTGGGAAAAGGGTCTTAGACCACAAGTTGCCTCGACGGATGAGTGATAAGTTCCCCCGCCAAGCAACCACAAGTCCGCCTCGTGCGGCATAAGCCCAATTTGTGCCCCTTTTCAGCTGGATGTTCGAAACAGAATACGTCCCCGAAGGTAATAGCGGGATCTACGGAGCCTCTTCCAGGACTGCACCCCCTGAACAAACCGTCGCCAGGTCGGGGGGAGCCTGTACCCATACGGTGGGTATCCGACGGTGGGTTTAGAACCTGCCACCTCCCGCAGCCGAAGCGGACGACCAAGCCACTAGGCCACGGCTGGGGTTCTTTAACGTGCACTGACATCGCACAGTACACTGGCCTCGAATTTCTCCTCCAAAGAAATTCAACCGCCGCGGCCGGGTTCGAACCCGCGTCTTTCGGGCCAGCAGCCGAGCACCATAGCCACTGAGCCACCGCGGCGGCTTGCAATAAATGTGGTAACTCTCATTCAAGTTACTCCAAGCGAATTCTTTTGCGCGCGCTGAAGCCAGCTCCCCATCTTCGGTGGTCGGCGCTGATCTTACGGGTCGCAACACACCTTGAGAGGCGCAGGTGGACGAGTGTGCTGTCGCTGGCTGTGACAAGGTAAGAAAACTGGCTGATGACGGAAGCTCCTCGCAATTAATGCGCGGCTTCCGCACTAATTGAAAACTTCTAGAACGCGTGACGCCTTTTGTTCGCCGATGATTGCGTCATTTATCGCTGACTAACCATTCTGACCAAGAACCCCTTGAGGCAGACCTGCGCCATGTGCAAGACTGGTGCTCCCAGTGGATGATGATGCTCAACTCTAACAAATGTAAGTGCTTGTCCTTTCACCGCCGTCGAAATCCTCTTGTTTTCAAATACACAGTCTGTAACTCCCCAGCTGACCTCGTCCAGTCATATAAACACTTAGGTGTCACCATTTCTAATGATTTATCTTGGCTTTTGCACGTGACTAACCTGATATCATCTGCTAATAAAACACTCGGTTTCTTAGAACGTCACCTACGGGAAGCCCCACAACACGTAATACTACAAGCGTACATCTCATTCGTTAGGACTAAACTTGAATACGCATCACCCATCTGGAGCCCTCATCAAGAATATTTAACACACGCTATCGAAGCTGTTGAAAACAGGGCTATCAGATTCATTCACTCCTCATACTCGTACTACGTGAGCATATCATCTCTCAAATCGAATTCAGGTCTAGCTAATCTTTCTACTCGCTGTCGCATAGCCAGTCTTGTCCTCTTTCACAAGTTCTTTTATTCACCACTAAAACAAGAACCATACATTTGCGCACTTCCACAACGCAGGTCCCATCGCATCGGTCATTCTCTTCAAGTTTTGCGTCCACGTGCCCGTACCACTGTTTTTGCCAACTCATTTTTTTTTCTCGTGCTGCAGCTGACTAGAACGGCCTTCCAGATAGTATTGCTGTCATAACATGTTCATCATCATTTTCAAGCACTGTTGATTCCTGCATTTTGTAAACCCCACCCCTTATGTAACACCCTGGAAAAGGGTCTTTAGGGAAAATAAAGTGAAGTGAAGGAAATGCATTTTATGCTTTTACGTGCTCCGGACGAGAATAAAAATTCGGAATTTTAATTTCCACTGGTGTTTCTTTGTTGCTGTGATGCTTTCGGTTTGATTGGACGCTGAGAGCCGCGAAAGTTCTGTTACTTAAGTTGAACAGCATCGCTGTCACACCAAGAACGAGCTTCAAGTTGCCACGTAATCAAGCTCCACTATCGGCTCCGTATACACAAACACAGATGACGCATTTTTGAGAATGGTCTCACGCCAGTGCATGTGTCTTCACGTCGAACTCAGCAAAAATATCTTGTTCTTCTGTATAACGCCGGAGTTTTGCTTATGATGCAGGACAGCGTCGATACAGTTTACTCCACAGCAATTCTCTTTCACAGATATCCCCGAAGGGATAAGGAAGCGCCGAATCCTCGCAGTGCTACACCCTGTCTCTACACTAGAACATACAGGCATGCAACCTGGAGGCCCGACGTGCAACATGCTCCAGTGCAAAGACTACGAAGAGTAATAGAGCTTTATAAGTCGCCGCCATGCTAGGCACAGCAGACTAGCTATATGTTACTGCTTCGCATCATATATGAGACAAGAAGCCTATCGAATGGCTGGAAGGGACTCAATATTATTGAAAATAAAGCGCGAAAAAACGGCAAGGGGAGATCCGCACCAGGGACGAATAGCTTTTGTCTCGCTTGTCGTTTGACCCGATCGGCCCTTTCATTTCAGCGCGCAGTTTTTACATGTAGAATTACCGACTTCCAACACGCAGTCTTTATTTTACCATAACTTACCGCAGTCGTGCACAGTGTTAGCGACTGAGTGTTTGAAGTACAAATCTGAAAAACACAAAAGCATGTTTGTTCACTCCAACTTAGTGATAATCGAGAGGTTAACAAAAAGGGCTTCGTCGGCGCGAAAGTAGCCTTAATTAAACCGGTGAGCGCGGCTGCTTTCAGGGCACAGATTGATGGCAGTTCCTTCCGTTGCTGAGTGCAATTGTTTCGGACTGAAAGCGTTGCCACGCAGTTCACGTGAAAGGCGGCACAGGGGTGTGTCACATGTGAAAAGAAAGTGGTGAAAGCGAGGGCCTTAGTAAGAGTTGAGCAAGGCTTAGACGGGGCAAAAGCTAGATCAAAGCTCACTAGTATCACGCAAAGCGAGATTTTGATGCAGATGTTAGTAGCCCCTTCGAAAGCCAAACAGACATGTGTTGTGCGGTTGGAATTCGCGCTACGCACGCGACCTAAAAGTGTTTTTTTTTTTAACGCAGCGATGCTAATTCGGGGAAAAAAAAACTCTCAATTGACAATGCATGTGTACTTTACTAAGATATCATCGCCGATTTGATGAATGGTATCTTTGGTATCTTTGAAAAAGAAGCAGCGATGGCGTAGAAGTAGAACTACCGCCTCGCGTGCAAGAGGACCGGGGTTTGAACCCCGGTGCCACGCAATTCTCCACCGGATAAAAAAAAAACCTCCGCGTGTCGATTGCATTGCATAACCAGGCCTGGAGTGCGGCCTGATATCGGTGACCAGAACCGACAACGCACTTCCTCACCAGAACAGGATTTGGCCACCCTGGTGTAGTGTTTGGCCGCAAATTTCTATGAACAAACCAATTATGCCTCGGCCCTCAGTCCCCAGCGTCTGCGGAGCAACGGACCACGGCGGCGGTCAGATCTGTGACGCAGCGTAGGATGCTAAGAATCTCTGCCTCCGGACAGGCCGCCATTGGAAACTCAGCGTGGCAACGTTTAACGCAAGGACCTCATCAAGTGAGGCTAGCTTAGCAGTGCTGTTGGAGGAATTAGCCGGTATTAAATGGGATGTCGTAGGGCTTTGTGAGGTTAGGAGGACAGATGAGGCGTATCCAGTACTAATAGGCGGACACGTACTGCGCTATCGTATATTAGCAGATAGGTGAGAACTAGGTGTGGGATTCCTCATAAATCAGGATATAGCTGGCAACATCGAGGAGTTTTATAGTATTAATGAGAGAGTGGCAGCTATCGTAATTAGGCTTAATAAGAGGTACAAACTAATGGTGCAGGCCTACGCACCTACATCAAGCCATGATGATCAGATAGTTGAAAGCTTCTATGAGGGTGTGGAATCGGTAATGACCAAATTAAAATCACAGTACACTCTACTGATGGGCGACTTCAATACCAAGGTAGGTAAATAGCAGGCAGGAGACCAGGCGGTAGGTGACTATGGCATAGGTCCTAAGAATAGTAGGGGAGAGTTATTAGTAGAGTTCGCAGATAGAAATAATTTACGGATTATTAATACCTTCCGAAAACGAGCAAACAGGAAGTGGACGTGGAAGAGCGCCAATGGTGAGGCTAAAAATGAAATAGACTTCATACTGTGCGCTCACACTGGCATCGTAGAGGATGTGGAGATCCTCGGTAAGGTCCGTTGTAGCATCTTCGAAAAACGTAGTGCGAAAAACAAGACACAGGAAAGGTGAAGACAGGACACGAGCGCTTTCTCACGACTGAATTTTTTATTAGGAAGGATAACAGAACATATACCATAGAAATGGAAGCGGAGAAGAAAGAAGGAAAAACTAAATAACAACTCAAAAAAAGAACAAGACGAGGAGAAAAAAAGCCGGCGATGGAAGCAGGTACATAGCATAGCAACATAAAACACGTGCACTGTTACTTAACAACCGATTGGAGGTATACAATCTAACTTTTTGTTAAGGCAATGGATGCGTCACTAATACACTTTTCCCCCCCTTTCGCGATATAGAACGCTTCAATAATCTCTCTTGTACATTGATAATATGCTTTGTCAAGTACTACAGTCCTATCGAAAAGGAGGCGACATTTACATTCTCTGCAATGCTTCGGTAAATTTTCAAGAGCTGTTGGCGTTAAAGAATTTCTGTGTTCGAACAGCCGGACATTTAGACAGCGCCCGGTCTGCCCTACATACTATTTTTCACACGAAAGAGGAATCTTGTAAATCACCTCTTTTTTACATGGCACAAACCTAGATTTGTGATTAACATGGCAACGATGATCACTTTTTAATCCCCCTGCTTTCGCTCTGACCACCGCACACAATCCAGATAACTTCACGGGAGCTGAGATTACTGTGCCCACCTCGTATCGATTGGCAACATTTCGTAACCCATGTGAAAAACGATGTACATAGGGCAAAACGACAGGTTTCTTTTTCGCGTCGAATAACATAGCCCTCTTGGCATCCTTGCCCTTGAGCCACAACAGGAGTTTTTCACAACTAGTGCTAATCAACGAAAGCGGATAACCGGACTTAGTCAATCTATTAACTTGTTCATGAAAACTTGTGGCTATTTTATCATGGCAAGACTTAAGTAAAGCAGAGCGTAAGCATGAGGAGACAATTGCATTTTTTACAACTTTAGAATGCCCAGAGTGAAAATGGAGTAAAGGTTTAGAAGACCTAGGGTGGTAGTCCCAGCAAAGATGCTATGTTATTCGACGCGAAAAAAAACCTGTCGTTTTTCCCTATGTACATCGTTTTTAACATGGGTTACGAAATGTTGCCAATCGATACGAGGTGGGCACAGTAATCTCAGCTCCCGTGAAGTTATCTGGATTGTGTGCGGTGGTCAGAGCGAAAGCAGAGGGATTAAAAAGTGATCATCGTTGCCATGTTAATCACAAATCTAGGTTTGTGCCATGTAAAAAAGAGGTGATTTACAAGATTCCTCTTTCGTGTGAAAAATATTATGTAGGGCAGACCGGGCGCAGTCTAAATGTCCGGCTGTTCGAACACAGAAATTCTTTAACGCCAACAGCTCTTGAAAATTTACAGAAGCATTGCAGAGAATGTAAATGTCGCCCCCTTTTCGATAAGACTGTAGTACTTGACAAAGCATATTATCAACGTACAAGAGAGATTATTGAAGCGTTCTATATCGCGAAAGGGGGGGAAAGTGTATTAGTGACGCATCCATCGCCTTAACAAAAAGTGAGATTGTATACCTCCAATCGGTTGTTAAGTAACAGTGCACGTGTTTTATGTTGCTATGCTATGTACCTGCTTCCATCGCCGGCCTTTTTTCTCCTCGTCTTGTTCTTTTTTTGAGTTGTTATTTTGTTTTTCCTTCTTTCTTTTCCGCTTCCATATCTATGGTATATATTCTGTTATCCTTCCTAATAAAAAACTCAGTCGTGAGAAAGCGCTCGTGTCCTGTCTTCACCTTGCCTGTGTCTTGTTTTTCGCGCTACGTTTTTCGAAGATGCAATTGCTCCGACTAGCCCAGTTTAGCTTACTTGTGCAGTTCCGTTGTAGCGACCGCAGAATGGTAAGGTCTCGTATTAGGTTAGATTTGAAGAGAACGGAAGAAACTAGAGAGGGGAAAGGCTGTTAACGAGTTAGCACTAAGAGGGAGGGTAGAGGAAATCAGAATATCGCTGCAGAACAGATTTTCCGCTTTAACTGAAGGAGACGACAGTAGTGTTAAAAAAATTAATGATAATCTCACAGCTATCGTTACAGAGTCCGCCGCAGAACTAGGTGGTAGGATGGCTGGACAGTATACCAGCAAAATATCGCAGGATTCTAATGATCTGATTAAGAAACGCCAAAGCATGAGGACGTCGAACTCCACATACAGAATTGAACTAGCGGTGCTAACGAAGTTAATAAGTAAGCGCAAGGTAGCCGACATAACAAAGTTTAACAAGGAGAAAATGAAGCATGCTCTAAGGAAGGGAGGTAGCCTAAAATCAGTGAAGAGAAAGCAGGGCATAGGTAAAAACCCGCTGTATGCGCTAAAAGACAAAGAGGGCAATGTCATTAGCAGTATGGATAAGATAGTTAAAGTAGGCGAAAAGTTCTACTCAAATCTATACAGTAGCGAATGTAATCAAGTTACTGAGAGAGGCAGTCGAGCACAGCTATGGGACATCCCGCCAGTAAAGAAGGATGAAGTAAAGAAAGCCTTAGGAACAGTGCAAAGAGGGAAAGCAGCTGGTGACGATCAAGTAACAGCACATTTGTTGAACGACGAAGGTGAGATTTTGCTGCAAAATCTAGCCACCCTGTATACGCAATGCCTTGTGACCGCGAGAGTACCAGAAGCT
Source organism: Amblyomma mixtum (assembly GCF_055824585.1). NCBI lineage: Eukaryota > Metazoa > Arthropoda > Arachnida > Ixodida > Ixodidae > Amblyomma > Amblyomma mixtum. The sequence goes on from NC_143013.1 coordinate 161,100,745, forward strand.
TGGAAGAATGCTAACATTATCTTAATTCATAAAAAAGGAGACTTCAAGGACTTGAAAAATTACACACCGATCAGCTTACTGTCCGTTGCCTACAAGGTATTCACTAAGGTAACCGCTAATAGAGTCAGGACAACCTTAGACTTCAGTCAACCAAATGATCAGGTAGGCTTTCGTAAAGGATACTCTACAATAGATCACATTCACACAATCAATCAGGTGATAGAGAAATGCGCAGAATATAACAAACCGCTATATATAGCCTTTATAGATTACGAGAAAGATTTGGCTCAGTGGAAATCTCAGCTGCCATGCAGGCATTGTGGAATCAGGGGGTGGAAGAGTGTTATGTGAAAATATTGGAAGATATTTGTAACGACTGCACAGCTACTATAGTTCTCCATAAAACCAGCAATAAAATTCCGATACGGAAAGGTGTCAGGCAGGGAGACGCGATCTCTCCAATGCTATTCACCGCCTGCTTACAGGAGGCATTCCGGGGCTTGAAATGGGAAGAGTTGGGGATAAGAGTTAATGGAGAATACCTGAGTAATTTGTGATTCGCTGATGAAATTGCCTTGCTAAGCCACTCAGGACAAGAACTACAAAGCATGGTCAATGAGTTAGACAGGAAGAGCAGAACGGTGGGGCTAAAAATTAACATGCAGTAAACCAAAGTAATGTTCAACAGCCTAGCAAAGAAACAGCACTTCGCAGTTGGTAGTGAGGGGCTGGGAGTAGTAAGAGAATATGTCTACTTAGGGCAGGTAGTGACCGCAGATCCAGATGATGAGAGGGAAATAACTAGAAGAATAAGAATGGGGTGGAGCACATATTGCAGGTTCTCTCCGATCATGAATGGCATTTTTCCAATATCCCTCAAGAGAAAAGTATACAACCGCTGTATCTTACCGGTACTCACCTATGGGGAAGAAATGTGGAGGCTAACACATTGGGTTCAGCTTAAGTTAAGGGCAACGCAGCGAGCTATTGAAAGAAAAATGATAAGTGAAACGTTAAGAGATCGGAAAAGGGCGGAGTGGATGAGGGAACAAATGCGTGTTAATGATATCCTAGTTGAAAACAAGAGGAAGAAATGAGCTTGGGCAGGGCATGTAATGCGAAGACAAGATAACCGCTGGTCTTTAAGGGTAACGGAGTGTATTCCAAGACAAGGCAAACGTAGCAGGGGACGCCAGAAAGTTAGGTAGGCGGATGAGATTAAGAAGTGTGCGGGGATACAGCGGCCGTAACTGCCAAAGGACAGGGTCAATTGGAGAGACATGGGAGAGGCCTTCGCCCTGCAGTGGATGTAGTCAAGCGCATGATGGTGACGATCTTTTGACCTCATAATAATTCTAGCCGTTTAATCTTGAACTGTCATCATCGACAGCCTGACTACGCCAAATGAAGGGCAAAAGCCTCTTCCATGTCTATTCAATTCACATTGCCCTTTGAAAACTGCTGCCACCGTATCTACGAAACTTCCTAATCTCATCAACCCACCTAATTTTCTGCCGCCCCCTGCTACGATTGCCTTTTCTTGGAATCCACTCCGTAACCCTTAAGGTTCAGCGGTTATCTTGCTTTCGCATTACATACCCTGCCCAAGCCCATTTCTTCCTGTCCATTTCGGCTACAATATCATTAATGTACGTTCCTTCCCTCACCCGCTGTGCTCTATTTTCACCTATCATATTGTCACGTAGTGGTGACTACAGTCCTGCGAACAGGAAAACAGCGAAAATGTCTTCGAAACGAAACTCCTTATTTGGGCTGACTTGCGCCCGCAAAGAACTGAATCGCTCGGCGGCGGCGTAGCAACTAGCGTGCTCGGCGGTCGTCGAACAGAATGCCCGCCGCTGTCGGCCGTGCTCTTTTTAACGCGGATAGCGAAGATTAAAGATAAAACTTAGGAAATTACTAGAAATTCTGGCGCAAACTGGAATCGGCTCCGTCCGGATGCGATCAATTGAGATACATCTAGGCGCGTCTTGTGGCACAAACGAAGCGATAACGCGATGCGTCGGCAGCCTTGAAGCATAAACAAAGAAATACTACAAAGGAACGCTACAAAGATTTGCGGCATTATTCCCCTATCAAAGAAGCATCGACTCGATGCTTTAGAACACAATGCGGCTATAAACAATCAAAAACAGATCGTGCAGAAATAAACACCGAATGTGGAAACACGGCGTCCTCTAGCGTGCATGATAGGGCTTTAGGCGTACGCTTTGACAACTTCTGGTTGTACGCGGCGTCGATGGCATGCAGTCATTTGGTAAGGAACGACTTCATAGTCATATTCACCTACCCGACGAAAAACCTTGTACGGGCCGAAATAGCGGCTAAAAGCTTTTCACTGAATCCTCGGCGGCAAGTGGGCGTCCAAACCCACACTCGGTCTCCTGGCTTGAATTCCGCGTTGCGTCTTCGTAGGTTGTAGCGTCTGGCGTCAATCCGCAGCGACGTCGACGTTATCTTCCTCGGTAACGTTCGGCAGCATGGCGTCCAGCGTGGTCATGGCCTCCCTGCCATGGACGAGCCTAAAAGGAGCCTCTGGGTGGTCTCCTGCACTGCGGTGTTGTAGGCGAAGACTACGTAAGGCAAGCTGACGTCCCAGGTCTTGTGTTCGGCATCGACATACATGGCGAGCATATCGGCGATGGTTTTGTTGAGGCGCTCGGTCAGTCCGTTGGTCAGCGGGTGGTATGCAGTTGTTGTCCGGTGTCTGGTTTGGCTGCAATGGAGAATGGCTTGCGTCAGTTCAGCCGTGAATGCTGTTCCTCTGTCAGTGATGAGCACATCGGGCACCGTGTCGCAGAAGAATGATCTCCACGAAAAATTTGGCGACTTCTGCTGCTGTTCCGTTCGGTAGGGCTTTTGCCTCGGCGTAGCGGGTCAGGTAGTCGGTCGCTATAATGATCCACTTATTTCCACTTTTTGATTTCGGGAAAGGGCGAAGCAAGTCAGTGCCGATCTGCTGAAAGGGCCTTGAAGGGGGTTCAATGGGGTTCAGAAATCCTGCTGGTCGGGTTCGAGGGGTCTTTCGTCGCTGACAATCTCGGGAGGTTTTCACATAATCTGCGATATCGGCAGACTGTCGGGGCCAGTAATACTTTTCTTGAATGCGGCGGAGAGTGCGAGAAAACCCGAGATGTCCAGCTGTCGGCTCATCGTGTGAGGCCTGAAGAACATATCCGCGGAGATTTACAGATACCACAAGGAGGTAGGCTTTCTTGTTCGCTGCAAAATTCTTCTTCAGTAGGACATCGTTCTGTAAACAGAACGAAGACAATCCTCGCTTGAACGAGGCGGGGGGTGAAGAAACCTTGCCTTCCAAGTATTCGATGAGGAATTCTATGTCAGAGTCCGCGCGTTGGTGTTGTACAAAAGATCTGGAGCTGATGGGTCTCAGGAAGGCGTGCACATCGTTGTCCGGCGGTGGTGCATCTACAGGGGCTCGTGACAGGCAGTCGGCCTCAGAGTGCTTGCGTGCGGAATTGTAAACGATGGTTACATCAAACTCCTGGAGCCGCAGGCTCCATCGAGTGAGGCGGCCGGAGGGGTCCATCAAACTGGCGTGCCAGCACAGTGCGTGGTGATCTCTGACCACCTTGAACGGTCGTCCGTACAGGTAGGTACGGAATTTCGACGTAGCCCAGATGATGGCAAGGCACTCCTTCTCAGTTGTCGAATCATTAGCTACGGCTTTGGACAGGGAACGGCTAGCGTGCGCGATGACCTTCTCCACACCGTCAATTTTCTGAACGAGGACAGCGCCTAGGCCCACACTACTTGCGTCGGTATGAATTTCAGTCGAATTTCATCGAATTTCATCGATGAATTTAATCGAAGTGCGCGCGGATCGGTGGGGACTGTAAACGACCCTAGAGTTCCTTGAAGGCTTCCACTTGCGGCGCTTCCCATTTAAATGTCATGTCTGCCTTTGTCAGGTGGGTCAGTGGCTCGGCGATGCACGGAAAAGTTCTTCACAAAATCGTCGGTAGCACGCGCACAGTCTGTGGAATCTGCGCACAGCTTTCTTATCGGCCTGTGGCGGAAACATTGCGATAGCAGCTGTTTTCTGCGGGTCTGGGCGTACTCCCTCCTTGCTAACAATGTGGCCCACAAACAGCCGCTCTTCATAAGCAAAGTGGCACTTCTCTGTTTTCAAGGTTAGCCCGGACGATTTGATTGCGTCTAGTACTCTTCGAAGCCTTTTTAGGTGTTACTCAAAGTTCAAAGCGAAGACAACGACGCCATCTATATATACCAGACAAATCTTCTACTTCGGGCCTGCCAGCACTCTATCCATTACTCGCTGAAATGAGGCTGGTGCAGAAATGAGACCAAATGGCATCACCTTGAACTACAAGAGGCCATCTGGAGTGATGAATGCGGTCTTCTCCCGATCTCTTTCATCGACCTCAATTCGCCAATAGCCGCTCTTGAGGTCCATGGATGAGAAATACCTGGCGTTGAAGAGCCGGTCCAGTGTGTCGTCGATGCGAGGGAGGGGGTAGACGTCCTTTTTTGTGATGTTGTTCAAGCGCCGGTAATGAACGCAGAATCGAAGTGCACCGTCTTTCTTTCTCACTAGAACAACAGGTGCCGCCCAGGGGCTCTTTGAAGTTTGGATAACGTCGTCGCGTAGCATTTCTTCCACTTGGTCCCGGATGGCTTGTCGTTCTCGCGGCGACACTCGGTAGGGGCTCTGGCGGAGAGGTCGGGCGTGCTGGTCGGTGATAATGCGATGCTTGGCAATCGGCGTTTGTCGTACCTTCGGCTATGACGAGAAGCACTCGCTGTAGCTTGGAAGGAGATTGCGGATCTGGTCTTGTCTGTTCCGGGGCAGGGCTGGATTTATGTCAAAAGTGGGCGAGTTCTCTTGGTCAGGCGCACCTGCGGATGGGTCGGAGAGGACGAAGAAGTCTCGTAAGTAGGATATTTTGTCGAGGAAAGCAATCCGAGTTCCTTTGTTAATGTGCCGGTATTCTTCGCTAAAGTTAATCAGCAGTACTTCGGCTTGGCCTATGCGGAAATGTGCGATGCCTCTTGCGATGCCGATTCCTCGGTTGAGTAGCAACTGCATGCTCCTCTCGATAATGGCTTCAGTGTCACTCGCTTCCGTGGCGCCTACGGTGACGATGACGCTTGAGCGGGATGGGACACTCACTTGTTCCTGCAGTTCACTAAGCGCAACGTGATGTTCCGGAGTTCTCATCGATGGGATGGCCTCGTCCTTGGAAAGTGTGATCATCTTGAATCCCAGGTCGATGATCGCTTGATGCTCATTAAGGAAATCCATGCCCAAGATCACTTCGCGGGAACATTGCCGTAGCACTACGAAGATCGCGCGATAGGTATGACCCTTGAAAGTCACTCGCGCTGTGCATCGTCCCGATGGCGTAATGAGGTGGCCCCTGCAGTGCGAATTTGTGGGTCGTGCCAAGCGGCCGTTACTTTCGTCAATTGCGCAGCGAATGATCTGTCATCATCGAATAATCGGCTCCTGTGTCGACTAGAGCGGTGACTTTCAGGCCGTTGATAACCACTTCTAAGTCGGATGTCCTGGCTCTGGAGTTACACTTCGTCCTCGGCGTCGGGTTACGTCTTCGTCGGGTATGTGAATCGTGGGTCGGGCGTGTGTTCGGAGCTTTTCTTGAAGGCGGCGTAGTTTTGAAGGCGGTTTTCGTCGTGGTCGAGGTTGTTGTATGCGTTGACGGTGTAGTAGGTCCGGCGTCTTCATACGGCGTGGTCGCTGGAGGATCTTCATCGTTTCCTCGGCAAGCAACCTGACCTCCACAGGTTGGTTTGTTTAGTTTCCCCTACGGTGGATAGGGGACCTTCATCGGACAGTCGCGGCGTAGCTGCGGCTTGGTGATGCAAATCGTGCGGTGGACGGCGACGGGGAGCGGAAACGCGAGGAGGAGCGGGAAAGACGGCTTGAAGACACGTACTCCCCTCTGCAAAGGTAGTCGTCTATTTCTCGTGGTCGCTGGCCGACGAGCGGTCGAGGGGCGTCGATGGCGAAACCTCGCATGCCGATGCGCTTGTACGGGCATTGGCGAAGTATATGACCAGCTTCGCCGCAATGGAAGCATAGCGGGCGGTTGTTGGAAGTCCTCCAGTCGTCGCACTTCCTAGGGCTTGGGCGGCGTTCGTAGGCTGGGCGGACGGGGGCAGGGATGCGGCGTTCGGGAACAGCTGGTTCACGTCGAAGAGGCGGACTTCGGCTCTCGCGCTGGGGCTGAGGACTGCGTAGTGCGGCGGCGTAGGTTAAGGCTGGAGCTTCAGCAGGAGGCGAAGATGACGGTGTGCCAAGCGCATGATGCACTTCTTCTCGGATAATGTCCGTGAGTGACGCCACCTGAGGCTGCTGCGTCTGCTGCGTTGGGGATGGGAGCAACCGAAAAAGTTCCTCGCGAACAATTTCGCATATCAAATCTCGCAGGTTATCCCCCCTTGCAAGGGTGTCTCCTCGGGTGCTTGTCGTCAGCACTAAAAGTGGTCGGTTGTAGTGCCGGGTCCGGGCGATCAGGGTCTTTTCGATGGTTCAAGCTTCAGATTCAAACTCGGCGACGGTTTGTGGAGGATCCTGGATCAGGCCGGCGAAAAGTTGCTCCTTCACGCCACACATAAGGAAGGACAGATTCTTTTCTTCAGTCATGTCGGGGTTGGCGCGCCTGAAAAGGCGTTTCATTTCGTCCAAATACGCAGTCGCGGTCTCGTTTGAACGTTGAATTCTTGTCTGCAGCAGGACCTCCGCTCTTTCCTGCCGCACGACGCTGGTAAACGTACCCACTAGCTGCTTTTTGAAGGCCGCCCAGGTCGTGAGCGAAGATTTGTGGTTTTAAAACCACGTTCTGGCAGGACCGTTCAATGCAAAATAAACATTTCGAGGTTTAGCGCTGTAGTCCCAGATGTTTAACACTGCCACGCAGTCGTACAAGTCCAGCCAGTCTTCCACATCTTCGTGTGGTTCTTCACGGAAAGTCGCTGGCTTACGGGACTGGCGAAGCACGATGTGCGTTGGCTGTGCGCCAGGTTCCATCGTGAGGGGCATAGCAGGCAGCAGGTCAGCACCTCCACCAGATGTCACGTACTGGTGACTACAGTCCGGCGAACAGAAAAACAGGGAGAATATCTTCGAAACTAAACTCTTTATTTGGGCTGACTTTCGCCCGCAAAGAACTGAATCACTCGGCGGCGGCGTAGCAACTAGCGTGCTCGGCGGCGGCCCGCCGCTGTCGGCCGTGCTCTTTTTAAAGCTGATAGCGAGAATTTGAGATAAAGCTTATAAGAAGTTACTTGAACTTTCTGGCGCGAACTAGAATCAGCTCCGTCCGAATGCGATCAATCGACATAAATCTAGGCGCGTCTTGTGTCACAAACGAAGCGATAAAGCGGCGCGTCGGCAGCCTTGAAGCATGAACAAACAAATACTGCAAACGAACGCTACAAAGATTCGCGGCAATATTTCTTTCCGTAGCTCACTGCGTAGTTCTCAACATGAGCTGAACACTTTTCGTTAGATCCCACATTACTGCCCCATAGGTGAGTAACCGTAAGATACGGCTGTTGTATACTTTTCTGGTGGTATATTGGCAAACTGACATATGCACTGCTATATGCGACCTTCTACTTATTCCCCCCTCATGACCACGGTCTGCAGTCACACCTGCCTTAAGTAGATGCATTCAAATACCACTTTCTGAGCATCGGTATTGATTGCCAACTCCTGCTCCCTTAAGATACCCTTTACTTTGGTTTGGATAATTACTTTGGTTTTTTCCATAGTAACCCTTAGCAAAAACGTTTGGAATATACGGTGGACTATTTAAAATGTATTTTAAACATATTTTGTATTCATGAATGCACTAAAAATATGTCGGAAATACGATTCTGAAATTTCATGCTCGGTATTCGAAATATATTTTTAAAATGTACCAAAAATACCTCCCTTAAAGCATACTTCGAGCACTTTTCAAATACGTGAAAAAATATGTATGCAGCTTTAGCATCTTGTCAGTGTATTAAAAGTGTATTTTCGGAAATATGAAATTAATTCATCGAAAGTATACTTCAATTCTAGAAAACGGGCAGCCCTTGTAAACGTATAAGTATGCAGTTTTAGCATCTTGTCAATATATTAAAAGTGAACTTTAGTAAATATGAAATTAATTCATCCGAAATATACTTCAATTCTAACAAACGGGCAGTCCTTTTAAACGTCTTTGCACACTTCTAGCTGCCGTTGAACAGTCGAGTGCTCGAAATCGCGTTTCGGGAAATGGCATTTGCATGTCGTCAATGTATTTGAAGTGTACTTCCGTAAATACGCAATTAATTCGTCCAAAGAACACTGACATTCTAGCAAATTGGCAGTCCGCATTAGCATGTTTGCAGCGCACTACAATCGTTGAACAATCTAATGCTCAAAATCGAGTTTCTGGACATCGCATTTTGGTGCTGGCCATCTATTTAAAGTGTACTTTCGTAAATACGCAATTAATCCGTCTGAAGTATATTTATATTCTAACAAATGGGTTGTCCGCGTAAACATATTTGCATTACACTTCAAGCTACCGTGGAACAATCTAGGGCTAGAAATGACATTTCAGCGAAGAGTGAAAACTTTCCCTTTCTTGTCATCCTTTCGTTTATGGTAACTTCTAGCAGGAAGGTGATCACCACTTATACCCCTGCTACACGGGCGCTTCGAATGCCTTCCAGCCGAATGTCATCTAACGATGCTACACGTGTTCTGTCTAAGGGAGTGCTTGAAGATAATATTACGCCAATTAATATTAACCGCGTCAGCATGAAATTTCTCCGGGAGTGCGCCGATGAGGACGACTGCACTCATACTGTTGTTTACATCGCTTGTTTACATAGCATAAAACGCAATCTGCGCTTTCGTTCTATTAAACAATCTGTTTTCTTTTTTACTGGTTGTACTCGTGCTTGTTTACGCAGTGCGACAATGTGTGCGAAGCGATGATGCGATCGCACGCCTGAGAAAGCCGGGTTGTTGGCATCGCGCAGGACTGGCGCTTCTCGCTTCTTGTCCCGGCTTTCTCCGACGTGACCAGTACTTTTTTTTTAAACTACTTTATCCAGAAGTATGTCTGGCGACTGTTCGCTTTAACTGAAACGGCCTAACTTGTTATCCACAAGCTAGCGACGGCGACGACTGCTGCTGGCCGTAAAGCACGGCTCGGCAGTCTGGGTCACACCGGCGATACCCGTTCATCGTACGCGTGCCCTGCGATGTAAGCAATAGTTGATTTCAGGTCAGTGTTGCCAAAACTACACCTGGTGACCATTTGCATACCCTAAAGCTTGTGATTCGCTCTTCACAACCGCCGAAATCACAGATCCAACCCTGCGAACTCGCTGGGCCTAGCCGTCGCGGAAGGGAACAGAGCCGTCGTCGATTGAAATTGATCTGGCAAGCGCTTATCGCTGGTGAGTGTTCAGGTGTGCACACGTGAAATATAGCCGTTCGTTTCGCTCATTTAGAAGCGCGATCATATACACACCGCCGCCTCATCACCGTGCTCTCGCTCAGCCGCCGACAAGGCTGACCGTCCGCCGACCGGATTCGTCGGTGTCGTTGGCCTGAAAAACGTGTCCCTCTAGAATCATATTATAGTAAACTAGATATTTCACTATAATTACATGCTGTTGTTCAGCGTGATATATACTGTCGTTGTCGGACGAGTGTGACCGCCGTCGTCGTCGTCGCTGTACACTGAAAACGAGCTGAGGCTTTCGAATGCGTTTCGAAAGTGTCGTGCAGCACCGCGGCAGTCCGTCGAGTCCGAATGTCATTCCTATTCTCGAATGTCATTACACTCAATGTCATTCGAACATTTCCGTGTGAGAACGTGATAGCATTATAGCAGCAAAAGCGCCTTGGGTACTTCTGGGTCCGAATAAGCCAAGTGAAAGGACCCCGTCTGGCACGGCAGACCGGCTCCCTTACACGCCCATGTATCTGTTGGTTGACAGTTCGACTCCTGACCTGGGCCTGACGCAAGTTTCAACTAGCAATTCCGTTCTCAATTAACCCCAGATTCGAACGCGACCAGTAGGGTACTTCTGCGATAATTTGGCAGCCCACAGTATTTGCGCAAAAAAAGGCCTCACCGAGCAAAATAGTGCGTCGCTTTCGCTGGGTATATATACCGCAAGCCAAGCTTAGCGCTTGTCGTAGGATTTGTTGTTTGCTGTGTCACTGTCGTCTTGGTATGCTGTGTGTTAGGTATCTGCCGTTCCCATTCAATCACGTGACCTTGTAATATCAGACTCCTGTTGATTAATGATAAATACCCGTGTACGATTTGTTCTCCAGTTGAAGAATTAATAAACAGATTCACAACAGCGCTACGGAACAAGGACAGAAGGAACACGAAAAACACAGGACGGGCGCTGTTGCGTGTTCCTTCTGTCGTTGTTCCGTAGCGCTGTTGTGAATCTGTTTATTAAGCATGAACCAACTAGCCCACACCAGAATCCTCTTAGAAGAATTAACCCGTGTCATTCCATGGCGCCGCCCAGTAGACTTTTTTTAAGCCCGAGTAAACACATTTTTAATGTATTAAATGTATATTTTTAGTATATTTCTAATGTATATTTTTATTATATTTTTAATGCATTATAAATATGCTAAGTGGGCAAAAATGTACTTTTCACGTATTTTTAAGAACGTTTAAAATATTATTCCTAGTATACTTAGAAAGCATTCGTATTGCAGTTTAAGCCTAGGGACAAAAAAATGCGAAATAAATATGAAATTAATACAATACGTTTGAAATGCATTTTTAGCACATCCTCTTTTTCGCTAAGGGAATTTTTTTCCTAGACCCACCGTTTGTAGAACTCAGTCATGATTTGCAGTTCATTTCCTGTGCGATTTAACAAGAAAATGTCATCGGGAATCGCAAATTACCTAAATAGCCTCCTTTAACTCTTATCCCCAATTGTTCTCAATCCAGGCCTCGGAACACATGTAAACAGGTAGTGAACATCATTGGCAAGATCGTGTCTCTCTGTCTGACATCATTCCTGGTTTGAATTTATTGCTGACTTTATGGAGAACTATGATCGGTGTGCATTCGCTATAGCTATCTTCCAGTATTTTCACATAACGCTCTTCTACACTCTGTTTCTGCAATGCCTACACGACTGCATGCTGAGATTTCCACTGACTCAGATGCATTCTCGTAACTAATGAAGGCTATCTAGATAGGGGTTGGTTATATTCAGCGCATTTCTCTATCACCTGATTCGGTTTCAGTTTGTTGAAATTGATGACAATACAATGCAGCATTGCCAAAGTGGCGGGACAAAAGGAGAGGAAGGATTCACCTGACTAAGCCCCTGGCACCCTATAACTGTCGGATCACAAGCAGCACAAGCAACTGCACATTATTACTGCTCATTATAATTAACAACAAAATATAGTACAACACTAACACTTTTAGTAAGAATAAAAATCAATACCTTCATCACAAAAAAGCAGGCTGTCAAGCACCTTTTCCTGCAATTTAAAATATATATGCAGAGAAAAATGTAGACGGCTCTCAGTGCGCGTGGAAAGAACGAAATGACCTTATCGCTTAGACAAAAATATAACTTTGACTGTTTTAAAAACACAGGCAAGAATGGAGACCACTCAATCAGATAAAGTTATCAAGGATGGCGATTTAAAAGCTCAGGGGCTTGCCATGATAGTAACTGTGTGTCACAGATTGTCCTGCGTTTGCTTTTCTTAAAAAGCACGTTTCTTAAAATAATAAGTGGGTTCAGTATCTGTGTATGCAGAGAGGAAGAGCTTAGGGTCGGCTCGGAATTCAGAGAAGAGCAGCCCCGACAACTGTTGATCGTAGAGGATTCTTATAGCCAGTATTGTGCGCTTGTTAAATCAGAACTGAGTATAACTCAATTTGAATAAGTTTAGATCGAATTTGGATAAGTGGCGGACCTCAAATAGGTGTGTTACACGGCAAATAAATTGATAGTGGGAAGATGCTCTATTGTGGCGTATATAAAGCTGTTTGTTCGAAATATTCAACTGAGCGAATCTATTTGGGATTTTCAACAATAAGCTTCCTCTAGGCTGATTGTTGAGAATCCCAGCTGGAATCTTAGCTGGAATCCCAGAAGCCTCCGGCTAATAATATTGTTATTATGGCCAGGAACCCTGTTGGTCTGATCGAGCCGATATGAAAAAAATTTAGACTTGAAGCCAGTGGCTAGAATTATTTGTTCTCGAAGTTGGTACTTGGAATACGTTATTGTAATTATTTGATGGACAAGCAAAAAGCTCTTCGATAGAATACAGTAAGAAAAATGCAGCGAGAAGTTAAAGCCGGTGCCGCTGCTCAAAATCATGTGGCGACGGTGTGGTACATAACAAGGGCTTTATCTGTCAGCAAGAACTTAAAAAAATATAATTTTTCAACAAGAGCAGGAGGCATGAAACTAGACAAGGTTCATTAAACGGTGTGGTAAAACTCACTTGAATCAGGCCACGGAAAAGCTTTGCTGGAAGAAGCTCTTAGAAAATAGCCAACAGTGTGCACTTAAGCAGGATATTTTAGAAAATGACGAGGCGAAAAAAAAGAAGAAGCCGGGAAGCATCGAGGAAATACGCGTATTCTTTTTATTTCTGGTGTTATCTACGGGTTCATTTAGTGGTATTATTTACATGCAATAAATTAAAGAGGAGGCAGAATTCTCGAAGATATCTCAAAATCTTTTACAGGACTAGAAAAACACATTTCCTCAATGATTTTAGATGTCTTAGGTAAGGGAAATTTTATGTATAATTATGTATATAATGAGCAGTATAATTATCATTGACTACACTTATTAGATTAAACCGTATATTTTGAAGAAGACTGCCATAGAAGAAAAATTGCTCGAAATTGTTCTTCACTCTCGGAGCACCTTTTGTGGCATACGGAAAAGAACACAAAATTAGTGCCCGAAGGTGCGCCCACATTGCACTATGCACCGAATAAGTAGGGCGCGTCAAAAGGGGCGTTAAGTGATTGTAATGCGCATGGCCTTCTTCTTGTACAACAAAATTAGTTTCGTTCGATGTAATTGCTCATGGCGTACTTTTTTGAGCGCCATCTTTTTCTTTTCGCCGAATCTAAGTTACAGCGTAGCCAATTTCCTCGCCTTTGGGCAGCTTTCTGAATAGCATTCAGATTTAGCCGCAATTTCTGGAACCTGCCTTCTTAATACATTTTCATGCTGCACCTTGCATCTGTCCACAACCTGAATAATTTGTGGCAGGTCAGTCAGCAAACAATGCGAAATTATAATACTGAAAACAGAAAACGTGAATTTATAAGTGATGAAACATCTCTTCTATATTGATTTTGCTCACTCTTCCATTTGCCGTACTCTCGCAGAATTGTGGTGCCTCAATTCTAGGGCAGCTTTTTAAAAATATAGGAAAAAAAATTCTGCATCATCGCAGATTTGTTCCATCGGGCATACGGCATGGTTTCATAAAAGCTACCAAATGACAAAAGAACGCTACAAAGAGACTAAACCGTCTCAAATTTATGTTTCTTGATAGCAAGCTCTACAGTGCCTATGTATATGAACTCGCACCGCTCTACTGATTAAAAATATTGCGCACTTTATGCGTCCATTTCTACTGACTATATCATGCAATTCAGGCTACACACGCCTGTTCATCATCATTTATCATCATTTATTTACCCTTAAGGGCCCTTGGCTTAGGGCATTACATAAGGGGGGGGGATGGTCGTTTCATAATCAGTGGTCGGTAATATCAACAAGAAATACAAAGTAGAGGTTTCATGGTCAACATTAACATTATCAACATTATCAAAATATCAACATGAGAAAGACACACCAGCTCAAGAACAACTTGGAGAGAGATAAGAAAAAAAACACAAACATGCAAACACTCAAAAACATGACAAAATAACTCAGCCCTTATTCACCGCTAGGAACTCGGTCCTGATTTCGCCCCTTCTTACGCAGGCTTTTATTCTACTCTGCGCCACGGCACCGCCTCCCTGGTTCAACAAACCCCCCGGATTCTTCGACTTCATCGACTTACCTTGGTACCCTTCCATCACCGACCACGAAGAACTTGAAACCTGCCTTCCACCGCCGTTCCCGCCCCCTGTCAAGTATAACGCCTCGCAACCTGGCGGAACTATCAGCGCGGGAGATACGCATCGACTACAAAAGACGCATGTCGCATGTCAAACGCATGTCGATCGCCACACTGAGCATTCACAAATAATAAAGTGCTGCGGTAATTTTTTGAACAAGTATAAATTCAATAAAGAATAATCTTTGGTCAAATATTTAGGGGAATGATTGCGCAAGGGTGGACGTCAATGAGTAATTACTCCCTTATTACAAGAATTATCTTCGTGTGATCAACACTGGCCGAACAATTAGCTGAGCTCAGATTTTGTCTTTGCACAGGGCGTAACCAACAATAACAAAGGCTAACGAAACACTGAGGACAAAGCCTCACTCCGCTCCTTAATATAGCTCAAGAGCGGGCCATTATTCTGACTCGTGTGTAGCCACCGTTCAGACCCTTTCTGTTTGCCTTTTGTGCGAATGGAATTGATGTGAACAGCTTCCACACTGCTGCTGCACTAGCAGTGAGCTCTCGATCCCAGCTGTAGCGAAATTCACTCCGGTCGGCAGGTTCCGCGGCTGTCTGCAGTATCTACGGAGGAAGGGTGTTCAAGTCGGAGCTACGGAGTTCGGGGCTGGCCGCTCGAAACAGGGTGCAGACCGCCTGCTTTCACGCAGAAATGTTAGCCAACTTTGTATTTTGAAAAGCGCGTTCCGAATAAGAAGTGAGCGTGGTTTTAAAAGCGGGAATGCAAAGTTATCTATTTTACGCAGATTTTTAGTTGCCAAAACATGAGCACCGAGGATACAGTGGAATATGACCTCGCTAAAGGGCGCAGAACACGGAGGACTAGAAAAAACGATGTCCAGAGGACGCGGGTTTTCTACGGTCTCAAACTTCATAAGAGAACACTCAGCGCAACTTTAACTTTGCTTTTTAGCAAAAAAAAAACAATATTGTGGTTCTTGCTGGCCATGCAGACATTTTCCTAGCACCAACTAACCCATTTATTGCCAATAAATTTAGGTTTGAAAATCTTCCTGCCTATTTAAACTCATGTAATTTGCGTCACGCCACCGCAGTCATCGCTTGTGATCGTTTTAAATTGAATTCGGTGTTGCCGAACCTCAGGGGTCTGCACGCAGGAAACTTTTTTTCATGCAGCTTGCTTGCAAAACCGAATGGTGGTGGCAGCACATGTATTTCATTTTCTGACCTTTTTTATAGTTTTAAATGAATGACTAGTGCAGTAAATCTGTCATTGTAACGGGATAATCTTTTGCACCTTCGATCACTTCGGTTTTTCGCCAGCGTTACTTTAAAAACAATGAGTTGAACAGGAATGTCGTGGCGACTACAAGACCCTTAGCGAAAAAGAGGATGTGCTAAAAATGCTTTTCAAACGTATTGTATTAATTTCATATTTATTTCGCATTTTTTTGTCCCTATGCTTAAACTGCAATACGAATGCTTTCTAAGTATACTAGGAATAATATTTTAAACGTTCTTAAAAATACGTGAAAAGTACGTTTTTGCCCGCTTAGCATATTTATAATGCATTAAAAATATAATAAAAATATACATTAGAAATATACTAAAAATATACATTTAATACATTAAAAATGTGTTTACTCGGGCTTAAAAATGTCTACTGGGCGCCTCCATGGAATGACACGGGTTAATTCATCAACTGGAGAACAAATCGTACACGGGTATTTATCATTAATCAACAGGAGTCTGATATTATAAGGTCACGTGATTGAATGGGAACGGCAGATACCTACATACAGCATACCAAGACGACAGCGACACAGCAAACAACAAATCCTACGACAAGCGCTATACTTGGCTTGCCGTATATATACCCAGCGAAAGCGACGCACTATTTTGCACGGTGATGCCTTTTTTTGCGCAAATACTGTGGGCTTCCAAATTATCGCAGAAGTACCCTACTGGTCGCGTTCGAATCTGGTATTAATTGAGAACGGAATTGCTAGTTGAAACTTGCGTCAGGCACAGGTCAGGAGTCGAACTGTCAACCAACAGATACATGGGCGTGTAAGGGAGCCGGTCTGCCCTGCCACACGGGGTCCTTTCCGCTGGCTTATTCGGACCCAGAAGTACCCAAAGCGCTTTTGCTGGTATAATGCTATCACGTTCTCACAAGGAAATGTTCGAATGACATTGAGTGGAATGACATTCGAGAATAGGAATGACATTCGGACTCGACGGACTGCCGCGGTGCTGCACGACACTTTCGAAACGCATTCGAAAGCCTCAGCTCGTTTTCAGTGTACAGCGACGACGACGACGGCGGTCACACTAGTCCGACAACGACAGTATATATCACGCTGAACAACAGCATGTAATTATAGTGAAATATCTAGTTTACTATAATATGATTCTAGAGGGACACGTTTTTCAGGCCAACGACACCGACGAATCCGGTCGGCGGACGGTCAGCCTTGTCGGCGGCTGAGCGAGAGCACGGTGATGAGGCGGCGGTGTGTGTATGCTCGCGCTTCTAAATGAGTGAAACGAACGGCTATATTTCACGTGTGCATACCTGAACACTCACCAGCGATAAGCGCTTGCCAAATCAATTTCAATCGACGACGGCTCTGTTCCCTTCCGCGACGACTAGGCCCAGCGAGTTCGCAGGGTTGGATCTGTGATTTCGGCGGTTGTGAAGAGCGAATCACAAGCTTTAGCGAATGCAAATGGTCACCAGGTGTAGTTTCGGCAACAGTGACCTGAAATCAACTATTGCTTACATCGCAGGGCACGCGTACGATGAACGGGATCGCCGGTGTGACCCAGACTGCCGAGCCGTGCTTTACGGCCAGCAGCAGTCGTCGCCGTCGCTAGCTTGTGGATAACAAGTTAGGCCGTTTCAGTTAAAGCGAACAGTCGCCATACATACTTCTGGATAAAGTAGTTTATAAAAAAGTACTGGTCACGTCGGAGAAAGCCGGGACAAGAAGCGAGAAGCGCCAGTCCTGCGCCATGCCAACAACCCGGCTTTCTCAGGCGTGCGATCGCATCATCGCTTCCCACACATTGTAGCACTGCGTAAACAATCACGAGTACAACCAGTAAAAAAGAAAACAGGTTGTTTATTAGAACCAAAGCGCAGGTTGCGTTTTATGTTATGTAAACAAGCGATGTAAACAACAGTATGAGTGCAGTCGTCCTCATCGGCGCACTCCCGGGGAAATTTCATGCTGACGCGGTTAATATTCATTGGCGTAATATTATCCTCAAGCACTCCCTTAGACAGAACACGTGTAGCATCGTTAGATGACATTCGGCTGGAAGGCATTCGAAGCGCCCGTGTAGCAGGGCTATAAGTGGTGATCACCTTCCTGCTAGAAGTTACCATAAACGAAAGGATGACAAGAAAGGGAAAGTTTTCACTCTTCGCTGAAACGTCATTTCGAGCCCTAGATTGTTCCACGGTAGCTTGAAGTGTAATGCAAATACGTTTACGCGGACAACCCATTTGTTAGAATTTAAATATACTTCAGACGGATTAATTGCGTATTTACGAAAGTACACTTTAAATAGATGGCCAGCACCAAAATGCGATGTCCCGAAACTCGATTTTGAGCATTAGATTGTTCAACGACAGCAGTGCGCTGCAAATATGCTAATGCGGACTGCCAATTTGCTAGAATGTCAGTGTTCTTTGGACGAATTAATTACGTATTTACGGAAGTACACTTCAAATACATTGAAGACACGCAAATGCCATTTCCCGAAACGCGATTTCGAGCACTCGACTGTTCATGGCAGCTAGAAGTGTGCAAAGACGTTTAAAAGGACTGCCCGTTTGTTAGCATTGAAATATATTTCGGATGAATTAATTTCATATTTACGAAAGTTCACTTTTAATACATTGACAAGATGCTAAAACTGCATGCATATACGTTTACAAGGGCTGCCCGTTTTCTAGAATTGAAGTATACTTTGGATGAATTAATTCCATATTTCCGAAAATACACTTTTAATACACTGACAAGATGCTAAAACTGCATGGATATTTTTTCATGTATTTGAAAAGTGCTCGAAGTATGCTTTAAGTGAGGTATTTTTGGCACATTTTAAAAATATATTTCGAATACCAAGCATGAAATTTCAGAAACGTATTTCCTACATATTTTTAGTGCATTCATGAATACAAAATATGTTTAAAATACATTTTAAATAGCCCTCCGTATATTCCAAACGTATTAGTTTTTGCTAAGGGGAAGCATAAAAGGTAAGGAGGAAAGGAAAAGATGGTTTGGTTTCGTTTAAGGGGTTTAACGTCCTAAAGCTACTCATACTATGAGAGACACCGTAGTGGAGGGCTGCGGAAATTTCGACTACCTGGGGTTCTTTAACGTGCAATGACATCGCACAGTACTCGGGCCTCTAGAATTTCTTTTCAGAGACATTCAACCGCCGCGGCCGGGATCGAATCCGCGTTTTTCGGGTCAGCAGCAGAGCATCATAACCACTGGGCCACCGCGGCGGCTCGAAAGGAAAATAATTAAAGACAACGTTACGCTTCGATTTAACATCAATGCTCTGGTAATGAAGCTTCAGTTGAGAGCATGTGCTTCTTCAGTACTCCTCTTGTGCTCTAATTCTGTGTATTCCTCACTCCACGCCCGAAATAAGGGAGAGCAAATCGCCCAAGTTGCGGTACTTCTAAGAGGAATCTTGTAAGCTCTAGCGTGTTGGACTGGACCTTCGCTTAAGCTCGAACTGCTGCCGTGAACTTTGGTCCAGGCCCAACAACTTCTGTTTAGATAATATAGAGCGCTTTACTATTAGAACTTGTGAGCGTCCGAAACTCCAAATTCGAAAAGTTCTCCCAGCCGCCCAATACAGACACCACACCGATATGTATGTGGTTCAGAAGTGAGGGACAGAGCCTCATTAAAGGCGATATTGAAATGTTTTTTTTTTCGAATTCTAATGATTTGAATTATATTACGGAAGCCACAGATGGCCCTTCAGAGCCACGAAAACTACGGAGCTTTATGATGACCGCTTCACTGAGCCGGGCTTTATCTTCGCCAACATCACGCCCTTCGTTTGTGAGTTAATACTGAGCAATGTTTCGTGGTCCGATTTGTAGATGCGCGCAAAGATATCAAACCACTGAAAATATTACTCCAACCGTTTATTCAATGACCGATGGGTACAGCTGAGCATTTGGGGATTTCTAGAGCAAAGAGCAGTGCCTCTGCGCTGTCTTACGTTGGCTGCAGTGTGTCGGCAAAGGAAAACAAACAGCGCCCTTGAAAGAGGAGGGCTGCTTGGTTTGATAGAGAATATATTCTTGGCACGTAAAGAAAACATGCCAGATGAGAAGTTATAAGAAGTTTGAAAGAGGCATAACTGCAATTCGGGCAATGAAGGATGGGGATAGAGAGATGAGAGCGGCCTTTTTAGCGCGACCTCCACGAAGTCTGCCGAAGAAACATCGCTCGCATTGATTCGGGGCAGCCCTGTTTTCATACCGGAAATCGAACACTGCACGTATAAGGAGGTCTGACGAGAGGCAGGAGTATTTAAGCACCTAGGGAATGCAGATAAGGAATGCTTTAATAATTTGCGCAAATAGAAGAATGACAATATCAGCCTGTTATGTCCCAACAAAAATAGACGAGTGGCGTTATGTATTGTATTTTTAGAGCACAAGATGGAGCGAGGATTCAAGCACATGACTCTGAAGGAGGGGCCAAAAGTTAACTCCGAGCAAACTAGCTTCGGGAATATATTTGCTAAGAAGGCTTCCCTCTACCTCTTTACGTCTGCCCACAATGACCTCACTCCCAAGTAACACTTAAAACAAACGTGAATGCAAGTTACGCTTGTAGCCTGATACATCGGCCAGAATTGGCGAAGCGTAAACATTGGACTGCACACTAATAAAATTACATTAAAAGGTAGTCAGAACTCTAGTATGGCGTCCCTTTGAAAAACGTTTATATACACGAGCACAGATTTGTGATCGCACGCAGGTCATGGACCAGATATTGAGAGTCATCAAGCTTGTCAGGCTTGATAATTGCATAGTGTCCGATCGCCGTGGTAAAACCTTGAAGAAACACTTAAAGTCCGCCTTAGGAGTATGTATCTACGGGCCGCTGACATGCCCATATATGCGGGATAGGGCATTCACTAGAGTCATAGACCGCAGGGAGTTCTCATACCGCAACTTGCTCAGTAGTGCTGCGGTTATGGGATGCTGCACTCCCCGGCAGGTAGCTGTATCAAACATGGCCACCGATATGGCTTATTAAAAACAGATAGCTCTTCCCAAGCTCCCGCAAGGTTCATGAGTGGTGGCATGGTGGCCAGGTGGATATTGCATTGAATTTATTGGGGTTAAGTTCATTTCCACCTTCCGGGCCGGTTGCGCACTACCCGGTGGGCAAGTGCCCACCGTTGCATTGGGCCACCTGCTTTTCTCGACACCACGACGCTGGCCTCTCAGCTGAACGTGATCCCATGCGCTATTACGGTAAATTCTCCGTTCGTGCTTTTAGCAACATCATTCGCAGACGTCTTCTCTTTACTGTGCGCACTTCACGGTTCTTTCTTCTCCAGAAGGCTTTGGTCTGGTTTGCAGTCAGAATAATCAAACCGCAGACTTAAAGTAGGCGCACTGTGCTTTTAAAGATCATAGCCACCAACAGGTTGCTCAATCCGATGTGGCCCTTACGCCAACGGCATGATGCCCAATGGGCTCATCTAGGCAGCACTGTTGTAGTCTGTGGCATCCACAGTCACTTGCATATGCTGAGTAAGGTGTCGATGCTGAAAAAGTGCAAGAACACCGCCTCTGCGGAGCAAGTTGAGTCCGAGATGAGGACGCCATCTTGAGCTCCATTCACAATCCGGCTGTTTTTTATAAGGTCGAAGTTTGAAAAGACTGCTTCAAGCGGCTGGTGCAAAAAAGGATTCCGGAATTGAAGTACAGCCCCCTTGCTTCATATCGCATAGCATTATGGGGAATTTCACGCCATCGTTCAAAGTGCACGCTTTGAATAGCCGTGGCAAGTAGAGTTATGACTTTAAAAGCTTCAGTTCTTCTCCGCACCTCTTTAATCCCTCGGAGGTAATTTTAACACCTGGTAGTTGGTCGCCAAATGCTGCTAAGTTAACGTCACGTTTGCAGCTTTTAAACCTGTCATGTTGAGTTTCCAACAGTGCACAGCAGGAGCCAGGACTACTTAGCACCATCCGCTCCGTCATAGGTCTGAGGGCCTACTTATGCACTTTCTCCGCAGTCAGTTGAGGTTGCGTGCCCTTGCGGTTCAACTATGCAGAGAATCAATAGTGAAACTAAAACTGGGAATGAAAGTTTATAAGAGGAAATTAATTGCGAGATGTGCTACCGTTTACAAATTAAACATAAAGAACGAATCGCGGACAATCAGCCCGCCCCAGTGATGAATAGCATTTCAACGGCCTTGTAATCGCCGTACTGGAGAAGCTGGTTTCTTCTTAAATGAAGTCCCGACCCTGCAAGCGTTGCCCATTAATTTTAATGTAATTATAGCGCCGTCCCGGCGGGAGATATAAGGGAAACACCGATACCTCCATTTACTTCCGCTTTCAAAAGATAAACGCGCGCAAGTGGCAAAGCTTTTCTAAACTCTGCGTACACCAAGGCCAGACGAACTGCTTATTTCACGTCTCGTGTACCCATCCCCTATGCCAGATGATGAAAATTTTACAGCAGCTTGTCAATTTACTTCAATGTGCCTTCAGGTGGCCTGCATCTGTGTATAAGTCTTCTAGGAAAATAGCATGCTTCAGTTTTTTTTCCCCACGAGTGGCACGCATGCTTCGGTGTTGCCTGTGAATAGGATGCTAAGGAGGTGCGTAAAATTATTGCTACCAGGTAATCCACAGTGTCCCGGATTAAGAGGAAAGAAAATTCGTTTAGTGCTCTAAGAGGTCGAAATGCTAGGTGTAAAATTTCTTCTTGCATTTTTCGAGAGTCTTTGTCAGGGAAATGAACGTTAATACCGCATTCTACGGCTCTATTGCTTCGCTGGAAGAAAACAGTCTTTCTTGAGCGGGCATCAACATATCTATTCCCTTTAATTGGTATTAGGACGGATTATACTTAGTGAGGTAAACTTCCAGTTATGATAGTTTGCAGTTACTTCCCCGGGTTTGTTCACGTATATTCCATCCAACGACACAATATATGACACCGAGCTGCCATCTTAACACGCGCCCCAAAAAGCGGACGCTTTGCCCCATGTTGCGTGCTAAGGGTGCGAGAGAAGTAGTGATCATTTATCACCATCTGATGTTAGGATTGTGTATACTAATCCTAACATCTAATCCTGAATACAAAAACATCTTTTTCACCGGCGATCGACACCTGTCCTCCGCATATCGTCGCGATTACTGAAACTTGGCGGTGATCTCAAATTCGTGATAACGAAATATTTCACAACGAAGAGCGCTTCGCAATATATCGCAATGACCAACCTAACGTGCGGGCAGGAGGCGCTCTCCTTGCTATATTGAAAGACATTCTGTCATCATGCGTCTAGAGTAATATCGTCTCTGAAACTGCCTGGGCCTCGGTTGCTCTCGACTGCCAGGAAATAATATTTGCCGTATGCTATCTCCCTCCTTGTTCTCTATGGTCATTCAATAATGACCTTCATGACGAACATAACTTAATAAACACCAGATTTTCAACGGCTAGCTTTCTTGTTCTGACCGGTTGATTTTAACTTTCCTAATGTTTCTTGGGATACACCGCCTCCAAGCCTACCTCCATTTTCATCCGATGCGTGTGATTTTCTTAATTTATGCTCCATTTTTTCACTTACCTTGTTAGTCACTAATGCTACCAGAATCTCTCAACGACTCTGTATTTTGTGTATTATATACTATTAACTAGCACACCAAGAACCCAACAGCTAATAATGTATAACTAGGAGCAATCATTTTTGTATTACTAATTAGTTTGCTGCACTGTATATTTCTTTTCTTAAAATTTTGTAACCACTCCCCTCTATAATGCCTCTGGCCCTGAGGGTACACGAAATAAATAAATAAATAAATAAACACATCAGATTTTATCCTGACCAACCGAACCGACTTCACTTCCGCTATCGCGTACTAACCAAAGATAAGTGATCCATCTTTGCTCATTTTCAACATTAACACTGCCTGTCCTTAAGCTGCAAGAAAAAAAAAAGAGTCCATACTTGATTACATTTCAGCAGACTTCGAAGCAAGTAACAATGAGTGACCAGTGTTTACTGAAAACGTCACAGATTTTGACGATCGCTCCGTGCAAACTAACTCGGATATGTTTGCAGACAATGACCACGACCTAAAACAGAAATAGAGTCCAAGAGGCACCGTCACTTCCAGTCCGCTAGCTCCGTGGTGTGCCGCCCATATAAGGCGCCTATCTGACAGAAAAATGGACCGATATCGCACAGCTAACCTATCACCATGTAACGATCGTTGGGACTAATACAAGGCCGACGCCGATGCTTATATAACTGCACCAGCAAAAGATAAATTCCTTTCCAAGACTTTGCCATGCATGCTACATACCAAAAATAGAAAATTTTGATGCGTTATCAACACGCATACCAGAGAATCTATTAACCTAACTGACGCGTCAGCGGAGCCTATTTGGCTCATTTGCGCGCATCATCACTTAACCAAACCTTTCTTGTGTACTTCTCATGCACATCAAACGCCACGCATCCCGTTCCACTCGAGTACAATTACCAATCTACACCTCAAATTTTCATGGATTCATCTTGCGTTGCTAAACATAGTAATGTCCCTGAATTTCAGTCATCGCCGGGTTTTAACTGATTTAGTGCTAAATTAAAAGAAAAACACAATTACCTGCACCTTCTTAATACTTGCCAAGACTTCAGCAGACGCTCGACAGTTCCAGTCTTGCAACACAATGGAAAATGAGGAAGGTTGTGCTCCTATTCAAATCGTGAAATCAAACCTTCACTAAACTTATCACCCTATCTCGCTCACTATTACTTGCTGCAAGCTATTAGTGCATGTAATCTGCACTAACCTTGCTAACTATCTCGAGCCTAATTCGTTTTTTACACTAGCACAGCATAGCCCTTTATTCCGAAATTCAACTTGCCAGCTTTACTGCCAAACATCACCATATTTTACAGCGCGTATCAGAAGCTAACTGCACTTTCCTTGATTACTCTAAAGCATCTGACAAGGTATGTCACCGCTTAATATTTTAAATTAAAACCCAACTGACTATCAACTACAACGTTCTAAAATGAATTGCATACTTTCTTCGTACCTGTTCGCAATTTGTTCTCGCTAAAAATTTTACCTCACCTTTCAACCTAGTTTAATCGGGTGTGCAACAAGGGACAATGCTTGGACCCCTTTTGTTTCTTATTTATATCAGTGACCTCTCTTGCATTAATTCATCTAACGTTCTTTCTAACAACTAACATCTAACATTCAGCCTCAAGACATCGGGCACCGGGTTTAAAGGCCCCTCACAATGCTAATTGCATCAAGTTACTGTATTTTGCAGTGACAATAAATCTTCGTTGCTATGACTAAGCATTCCGTATATTTAGTGATCGGAATCAACTCAGGAATGTGGGCAGGATAACGTGCTTCAAAAAGGGAGTGTGCTAAATGACAACTTGCTCCCTTTGTACTCCAAGTTAAGCTTATTCATGTTTAAATGCACGCTCCTCTAGTATGACTGAAAGCTCGCAGCAAACCATCACTGAGTGCCGACCGTTGAATGCTACACGAAACACGCATGGAAGCACAGTAATGTCTCCTCTTGTAGTTTTGGGGATGATGCGAATTCATTACACGAGCCTTTGTCAGACCAGGTGTCACCCAAACTTCACGCACTTTTAGCGTGACTTTCCAGACACCCTTAGAGCGTGTGGGGGTAGCGCTCTCGGACTCAAAGGAGATGCTTTCGACTCAGCATGGCAAGCTCAGCGGAGACCAGCTACCAAGTGACAAGAGGTTTTTGGTCGTTCGGTGCCCAGCTTACGCCGGTCGCAAGCCAGAGAATGGGCCGGAGCCTAATGTTCTCAAACAAAACAAACTTTTACCAGCAATGAAACCATACAGAGGATTTCACTATCACTAGTTCAAGCACATACAAAGTGATTAACAAAACAATGCAACTAATGCAACGTTAAACTCGAGAGAGACTACATTAAAAATGCATGTTGCACCTCAAGTGCACTAACGCAAGAGAGAGGCAAAAAAAAACACAATTTGTTCACCGCGAACTGCGACAGTCCGACGAACAGAGGTCCTTCGAAGATGCCGTCCCGCAGACTGTCGTGTGCTGTCTCGGTGGTCCAAGGCTGGGGCGAGTGGTGTTGTCCTGGGAGTCGAGCGCGCGCTTCGATGAAGCTTAAACGGCGGCTCGGGCTCAACTGACAGCGGTCAACGCCCTTCTCATATAGGCTTGGTCCGCGTCTGTATGTTCTTCGCGCCAAGGCTGGCGCGCATATACACACAGTATCGGCCGTGCAGTCTCCTCCTTCTCGCGCCGGGCGCGCGTCCCCACTGGTCAAAACGCCCGGAGTGGCTTCAAGGAGCACCTGGAACTTCCTGTCGTGGCGCCGCCACGATCGCGCGACTCAAGAGGTGGGGGGAGGGGCATCTCTTAGCGCACGAAATTCTACGGCCTCTTTGTCAACATCACGTAGAAACGACTCGGACAGTCTAGAACAATCGACGGCAATCCCCACCGCGCCACGTCGGCGACCAGTGGTGGAGGGGGCAGCCACGCACACAAGGCTAGTTGCTCACCGCGGTTTCCTTCTCCCCGTTTTACGACCCGCGCTTGCGATATGCGTCCGCGCGGCGCTGTTTATTTCTTTTTTTTCAGACTTGCGCCTAATTTTGTGACACCAACATTGGCTCTCTAGGAAGGTGTCACGACTCGCACGTGTTTCTGTGCTCAGACCTCACGAAAATTATTGCGAGCTCTAAATTTAGCCAGTCAAGACTTACATTTTGTGGCATTCTTTTGCATACATGTTAGCTTCGGAAAGGGATTGGGTCTCGGAAGGCTCAGGGAGATAGAGAAGGTTGGTGTCCATGGCAAATGTAGGCTCTCGAGCATATACGATAGAAAAAGGGGAGAACCGCGTGCAAGGAAGTTCTTGGCCCCTATTGAAATGACCGGTTTCAACGTACATGGCGAGCATGTCACTGAGAGTGTGATTGAACCACTCAGTCATGCCCCTGAGTCGAGCGTGATGTGCGCTGGTACAGGTATGAACGATTTGCATTGCTTGAGCAGCCCGAGAGAAAAACACGGCCGCAGTCACTTAGAAGTTCTTGCGGGGCGCCGTGGCGAAGAACAAGACGGTGTAGAGTGAAATAAGCAACATTCTGTACTGTAGCAGATTGTAGAGCCGATGTTTCTACGTAGAAGGTGAGGCGGTCAAAGGCCACGATGACCGAGCGGTTATCAGCCGAACTGGTCAGAAGCGGACCGTAAAGATCAATGCCGATGTGGTCAAAGGGGCGGCCAGGGTAGGGTGACGGCTTTAATGGATGGCGTCGGGACAGGGAGGGTTCTTGCGATGGTGGCAGGCTGTACATGACCGAAAGTACTGACGTATGAAGCGGGACATACCACGCCTGTAGTATCGCACACGCAAGCGAGCATATGTTTTCAATACACCGGCGTTGCCACATTGCGGACGTTCGTGGAAAGAGGCGCAGATGGCAGCACGGAGCTGTCGAGGGATTACCAACAGCCACTTCCGCCATTCGGAGAGGTAGTTTCGACGGTACGTATAAAAGAAAGAGAGGAAAGGTGGTGGGCTCGTAGGCGAAGGGTCAGGGAGAAGAATGCGGTGACAGGACAGGAAGGTGAGGAGTTAGGCAATTCAAGGATTCTGCAGTTGTACGGAAAGCATATCAGCGACGTCGAACGAAGAGAGATCGTAGGCGCAGACAAAGGCACAGACGGAATCAAATGGGAGCAGCGAACGGGAAAGGGCGTCGGCGTCAGAGTGCTTGCGTCCAGAGCGATATATGACTCGAACATCTAACTCCTGGAGGCGTAAAGCCCAGCGGGAGAGTCGGCCAGAAGATTCTTTGAGGAAGGAGAGCCAGCAGAGGGCATGATGGTCGGTGACAACTTAGAATTGCCGGCCATAGACGTGAGGACGGAACTTTGAGATCCTCCAAATGATGTCGAGGCATATTTTTTCGGTTGCAGACTAGTTGGATTCCGCCTTGGTGAGGCCGTAGCTGGCGTAAGCGGCAACGTATTCCGGATGCGGAGACTTTCGTTGGGAAAGAACTGAGCCAAAGCCCACACCGCTTGTGTCAGTGTGAATTTCTGTTGGACAGTGGGGATCTTGGCGGGGAGGCCAGCAGGCGACGTAATGTGTTGAACGCGGCATCGCCATGGGGCGCGACCAAGACGAGAGATTCGACCTGCTGCGGAGAAGCTGCGTTAGAGGGGCGATGACATCGACGAAATTCTGGTTGAAGCGGTGGAAGTATGGACAAAAGGCTATAAAATGGCGACATTCCGCGGTATTTGGGCAGTTCGGAGAAGTAGGCGACGGAACAAAGTTCGGCAGGGTCAGGAAGAATGGCATCCTTGGAAACGACATGACCTAATATTGTGACCTTCGTGGCACCGAAGTAACATTGAATCTGGGTTAGTTGGAGCCGTGCTTCAGGAAGGCACCTCAGTACACGCTGAAGGCACATTAAATGGGGAGAACAATCTTTGGAATAAACGATGATGTCATCCAGATAACATAGACGCGCTTCCATTTTAGCCGGCTTAGAATAAGATCAATCATTCGCTCGAATGTGGCTAGGCTTTTGCTTAGGCCGTACGGCATGACACTGAATTCATAGAGGCCGTCTGGGGTGACGAAGACGGTTTCAAGGCGAAAGCCTTTAATGCCTCATCGCTGTCGACAGAAGGTTGTCAGCAGAGGTGTCACGCTTTTGTAGGCAGACCAGTAAAAAAATCTCGCGCACGATGCGATTCGAACCACCATCCTTTGTTCCGCAGCCGAGCGTGCTATTGGCTACGCTACTTCCTGCCAACGCATATGTAGTTCTCCTTGTCTAGGACTCTGAATAGCGTTTGCAGAAAGGCATCGAATCAGACAGATGCCTCCCAAACGCCCTCCAGTGTCTCCAGCATTTGAGATTCACAAACAATTGTGTACTTAATTAACATCTTAACCACACATCATTGACACAAGCAGCAACCCCGCGTTAAACGCTTTCGCCTCACCGCTCTTTAGGCCAACAAAGTGCACCCCTGAATTTTTTCGGCCGGTCAGCTGCAGCCATCGAGATTTGCGTTAGCCGGAACGTAAGTATAAGGACAAATATACTCCGCTCCCTCAAGCAATCCAGTGCGTCGGCGATTCCGGGTAAAGGATAAATATCGTTGCGGGTAATCTTGTTGAGACGGCGTTAGTCCACACAGAACCTTATGGAGCACCTTTTTTCGTCAGCAGGGCAACAGGAGAGGCCAAAAGGCTGTGAGAAGGCTGTATGATGCCGCGCTGAAGAATATGGTCGACACTGCCACGTATGACGCCGCGCAAAGTGGGCGAGACGCGGTACGGTCGCTGGCGTAAGGAGGCGTGCGTACCTTAGTCAATTTCGTAAGAGACGGCCAGCCCACGGCCCAGAGGAGGTTGGCAAAGGTCAAAAGAGGTGCTGAAGTGTTGGAGAATGTCAGCATCTGGACACGTTGAGCGGGCGGTAGGTTGGAAGTGATGGCGCGATGAAAGACGTCAACGGGAAGCGGATCAGACGTGGTCACACAACAGGTCAGGGCAGCAACTTCGCGACAGGCATGGTGATCAGAGATTTTGTAGGCAAGAGCAGGGCTGAGTTCTTCAATGTTGCAGAGCCATTCGCGGTGAAGGACAGATGACGGAAATTAAAAGGATTGAGATCGATGGCACAGTGACCATCGGAAATCGTGAGAACGGCGAAAGAAATCGCAAGACGGATTTGGCGGGAGGCGGCCGCAGTGGGTGTAAAGAGAAAACGGTTGCTTAGGGCAAGGTGAGGTCGGAGCGGAACGAGCGCAGAAGAGAAGGGAGGTATGTCAATGTCTGCAGCAACACGAAGTTTAGCGGAATGTACTGGCAGGTCGCATAAGGAAATGTTACGCACAGAAGAAAGCGCAATTTCAGCACGGGCACAATCAAACAGTGCACGGATGGTCGAGAGAAAGTCGCAGCCGAGGATGACATCTTGAGAGCCCTCACGCAGCACAACAGACTCGATGAGATATGCTAGGTCGTTGATAGCAACGCGAACCTTGCTGATTGCCATGGGGTGGACGCACTGCGAGTTGTCTGTACGGGGCGAAAAGTCAGACAGTGACGTCGTCACCTTGCGAAGTTTACGGCGAAGAGAGTCAGTAATCACCGACACGGCAGCGCCAGTATCAACGAGAGCAAGAACCTAGACACCTTCCAGAAACGCCAGAATCAAGTTAGCGGGAGGAAGCGGTGTACTTAAAGTTCGTGAAAGACTTAGTTCTTGGCTCCGGAAGTGCGGCGTTCAGTTTCCCTCCGGGAGGGGGTTTGGTGCCGGAGCATAGGGGAAATTGAACGCCGGCGAGAGGAAGGCGAGCGGCGAGTCGGATAATTCGGGCGAAGCATAGACGTGCCAGAAGAGCCGCTTGTAGGGGCGGCTCGTGATCGCATCCGTACGGGCGCACATCATCGCGAGAACAAGGCAAACGCTGACTGCAAAGAAGTGCGACGTGACCCGGAAGCCCACAAATGTAGTAGATTGGCCATTTGTCGGTGGTGCGCTAAAGGTTCATATTGTATCATCGGGTGCGAGGAAACGAGGCTGGCGGAGTTCGCATAAACGGGGGTAGAGCATAATAGGGAGGACTGCTGCGCAACGCGGGAGGGGCCAGCGAGCCCGCTGTGCCGGTGAAGGTTTCATCATACGTGAGCGGTACTGCCACAGGAGGAAACAGGAGGCTGTATGGGAGGAATGCAGCACCTCCTCCTGAACAACATGGCACTTAGTCGGCGCGACGCTAGGTCGGCAGTAGGGCAGGCATAGTCTTGAACATGATGCAGTAGTCAGGCGACTTCTTCGAGGATAATGTCTTTGATGCGCTGCATGAACAGGGATTGCTCAGAAGGCGAGGGACTAAGGGCCAAGCCAATAAGACCTTCGGTAGATGCAGCAGACTGCCGCGTAGAAGCACGTTGCTTTCGCAGCTCGTCAAAGCTTTGGCACAGGATGATGGTACTGACGAAGGTGGGTTCAGCAGGCAGGAGCATTTGGAAAGCATCATCGGCGATCCCTTTAAGAATGTGGTTAACTTTATCTGTCTTCGGCATCGAAGGATTAGTGCGCTTGCATAAGTCAATATAGCTGTTCTGTATGCTGAGTATAGTCTAAAATATAGCTCGTGAAGATTTCGGCTGGTAGCCGAGCTCCAGTACGGAGACATTGCTCGGCGCGGAGTTTCCGCATGGGGGGGGGGGGGGGGGGGGGGCCAAAAACACCGGCGAAGCTCTTCTTAAATGAGGACCAGGTTGGAAGGTTATTCTGCTGCATTCGGGGTTACGCATACGCACGCACATTACCGACGGGACAAAAAGCACCAGTGCACAATTTTTCAAAAAGTACTATACTAGCCGGTTAAAATGTTGACACTGCTACTTGTCAGCATCGTGAACGCCACGTGAACGCCGTTGTACTTTTAACTCTTTCGTTACCACAGGAAAAGGACCGTTTTTTATATGTCGCAGACAAATATTTTTTATAGAAAAATTGTGATGGATAGAAGTATATAAAATGCATAAAAATTATTGCAGTAGAACGCGCTTTCTAATGAAGTTCATTTTAGCACAAATTCTGTTTATAAATTCTGCGTAAAAATCAATAAACACAACAAAAATAAAAAGAACAAAATTTTTGTGTTTATATGAATATACCTTTAAAAACAATTTTACTAAAAACATTTTAGAATATACAGAACAATTCGCATTCTTTCTAAAATATGGCAATAAAGTATAAAAATTATAACTTGAATAGTTCTCGAGCTAGAAATTTTTTCTTTATGCCTCTTGAAAAGGCTGATTCGAGAGTGTCCTTGATATGACATTTACAGTCCAACAAAAAAAAATTGGATGTGTAATGTTATGTGCCAAATGAAAGCTTGGTAACCGTGGTTGAAGTAAATATAAATCAAAACATATTTAATTGAAGAAAAAATTGAAAACAAATTATGAAACAAAGTATAGCTGTGATATACCGATATATAGTGTGCGATAAATATAGCTACCATATAGCTGCGGAATAAAAATCCGACGTTACAGCATTGTCGTCCGAGTAACTGCTGCTCGGAGAATCTTAAAAATCAGCTGCAGAGGCTGGGGAATCACGTGAAGCGGGACTCTTTCGAGCGCGCTAAGTGCCCGAGCTCGACGCGGCGCCATCCTCACCGCGTGTTACGTCGCAATAAACCTGTGCTTCAAGGGAACCTCAAAAATGCACGACTCGCGGGGAAATAACGAACTAGGTCGAAAATGGAACTAACTGTCTGAACAACAAACCAGATATGCGCCCGCACAAGGGGATGGCAAAAAGAAAGCGAAACTAACACGGCCAGCGTTCCGGGATTGCTTTGCACAGTTACAGCTTCTGAACCAAACTCCTACAACGCCACATCGTCACCAGAGACTCTGATACCCGTAAAATAGATAATAACTGCAGTCGACGCAGTGGAATTGCGCGGAGCAAGGTTTTTCCGAGCACGCGTCGACCGCGCGCCCGACGCTATGCCCGGAGCGTCCTCGCTGTACCCTCCGCTTCAAGGCCATTCTAATAATTCGCGCGTCATGAGGAAATGGCAGTCTACGCATAAACCGAAACTGTAGTCTCTGGAGAACAAATCAGGTGGCGCCAGACCACCGTAACAGCTATAACGAGGAGCGTCGGTTCGCACAAACGGACCGGAAGGAGGAAACTGAACAGATAAGCCTAGAGTTCTGGGCTCTCGTTGCGCAGTTTGTGCTTCGAAACAATACCTGATGATAGAGCGTCGTCGTCAGAGTCCGTGCTAATCGATGCATCAAAAATATGTTGTGCAAACGCAGCAGAATTTCGTGCAACAGGGTTTTTTCGAGCGCGCGCCATATCTGATGATACTTGTTAGAAGCGTCCGACGCCGCACCCCCAACATCAAGCGCGTCTCAAAAAATGCCGCTTTTTGGCAAAAATATAAACTAAGCAGTAAATTCAAGTTCAATGTGTGAACAACTAACAGAATGACTCAGCAAATGCGCAGCGGCCGCGGTCGCGCTGCCGTAGCGCTTCGATTTTTCGATCACCAGTGACCGAAGCACATAGTCGTGTTAACGAAAGAGTTAAGTGAATCAATGCTGTGATGTTGGGAAAACTTTTTCTTTGCTCCTTTAGGTAAGTCGCCTCACGTTGTACTGACTCATTTTCAATCCCTGCTGGCGTTGCACGTCTTCACTAACGCGGAACACTCCAATACCAATCACACTGATTCCAAGCCCGTCATAAAGCTTACGACACTTATTCAAAGTGAATCATCCAAAAGTGAGTTTAATGCTAATGCTGGGAATTCGTCTAAGGCTTGGAGTAAGTTATTCATGAGGCTGGTAGATCATACCGTAACGATTTGTTTCCTAGGACAGAAATACCACTGACATTTTTGTTTTCGATCACTAGGAGAAAACCACCCGTCATTGACAATTATGCTTTGGCAGCATTCTTCTGCTCTCATTACGTGCACTCAAGACATAGAGTGGCATCGCCACAACTTCGAGAACTTTGCCAAACTGGGTTTTACTTTCTCGCTAACAATGTCTCCACGTCGCGGACGTTGCATCGTTGTTAGGGGACATAAATAGTAAATTTCCTGTTCGGGCGTTCAAGGTGGCCTCCTCTGACTTAGTTGGGGCTGATGTGTAACCAGCCAAAGACAGAGCTCTTCAAGCTTCTTTACCCAACCACTCCTTCAATAGGTACTGCTAGCAATTCGCTCCTTAATATAAGTACTGAAACAAGTTATGCTCATTTAGGAAGGTTTTATAATTACTGACAGGGACATCGACTAAACGTTTTTGCTTGCAACTAGAGTTCTAATGGGCTTACCAGTGTTTCAACAGTTGCAAACGGGAGCGGAGGCGCCCTTGAGACAAAAGAAGACGCGTGGTTGTTGTGCGTTATTCAGGCGTGTTTAAGCTTCACTTCCCTTCCTCGAAGTCTTCAAGCGCCATATTGCCTTCCGCTTTCATTTTATTTGTTTTTACATTTCAAATACATTTAATGCACGCGCTATTCAATTGTTACTTTCATGTTCAATATGCAGCATGAGATTACTGGAAAGCTTTCACTAACTTTCACCATTATTCACATTCTTCTCTTTTGGGGTACGCTTCTGTTCGATCAGTAGATTCTATACCCTGATCTCGAGAGCACGCTTATTATTAGAAAGGGCACAGAACACATCACACAGGAAATTGTGAAATGGAAACTGGTATACAATCTTGAGCAAGCCTGAGTATGTTCCACGTCTATCACCCTCTCCGTCTCTCCGAAAAGAGCTGACCTATTTGTGGATGCGTCTACGATCACCATAGCTGGAAGAAAATCTTTATATGCGTGGAAACATTCACAACAAAGTAGTTGGAAGCTCAGAGCCATTCTTTTCCTCTCGTCTCTGTCCCTTTTTTTTGCGCTGCCGTCTTTTTCAGTTATGTACCAACTCGGCATACTCACCCGCATTAAACATACCACTCGCTTGCAAGGTAGTTGTTTGGTGGAAATGTTTTTAGGAGAATCCCCCAAGGTGGAGTAATTGTAATAAGGGAATAATTACTCTTGGCCGCGCTTGGCTGCAAGTCAACGAGTAATTACTCCCTTATTATGGTAGTTACTTGTTCCACAGAAAAAAAAGTCGCTTTAAATATTGAGTCCACTCAATGAGATATTGAGATCAGTTGTACTGAATGAAACCATTCGACGAGGTTGGATGGTAGATATCAATAGCAACTTCTTGAATCAGGGAAGCGGGTAATGGCAGCTTGCACAGAAGATTGAAATCCGATTCGTTGAATAAAAATTGCAGGCAAGTGCGGATGTCAATATATGCTGACGACATTTGTATTTAGTTTACTGGCTACCAACACAAGCGATTAGCCCTGATAGCTCGATAGGCTCTACTTTCGGTGCAAGCTTAACTTCAAGGTGTGGGATTGTCTCTATCAGTGAAAAAATCCGGCTTTACTCTGTTTCCGGGTGTAGGAAGGCGTCAAGCGTGGTTACGGGTGGACCTTGGTCACTCTTGCATGCGTCAATTAAATCACACGCGTTTTCTGGGCGTCATTATTAACTCCCGTCTACAGTGGCGAAAAGCTATGGATACGATTGTCTCTTCTCTATCTTCGCATCTCAATGTGATCGGTAGAATTGCTGGTGAGAAATGGGAAACCATTCTTCTACAATGGTCAAACTTCATGAAGCGCTGGTGGTTAGTCGCATAATGTATCAATTACCTTTAATTTCCCCCTCGGCTTCACAGCTTAAACGTCTTGAAGTTTTCCATAGAAAGGGCCTAAGAAGAGCCATTGGAGTTCCTCAGGCGGCTTCGAGCAAGGCAGTACTTCATGAGTCACTATCAAAACCTCTTAACCTTGTTGCTTCACAGAGACTACTACTTCGTCTTGGCCGCCTAGGAGAGACGGTAGCTGGGCAATCCCTTCTCCAGCGGCTCTGCAAGAGATGAGTCGAAGGCCTACTTGGCCCTTAATACTTCTTTAGGCTTTAATGTTCCAAGGCAAAGGAAACGGTTAAAACCACAGTGATATTTTGAAACTCTCGGCTGTAAGGTCACAGTTCCCCATGTGAGCGCCAAGCCCAGTTCTCCTTTGGCAGCAACGCGTTCCCTCGTACATGAACATTTGGAAAAAGGGTATGTCCGCCATTTTCAAATTTTCACGGATGGCTCTGTGGACAAGGTTAAACAAGCTAGCGCAGCGGCTTTTTACATTCCTTCTTTGGCCTGTAAGTGGTGGGCACGCATTGCCGCTGTCGTATCCTCAAACACGGCCGAAACTGTTGCTATTAAGGCGGCATTAGGGAACTTAGGGTCTTGTCCCGCTCAACCTGTTGTCATCCTAACTGATTCAAAATCTGCCCTTCAGAGGTTGGAGCATGGGCTCCCTACTGACAGTTTATTTATAAGCTCTCTACGCTTGGTAGAGAATCTGCACAACAGAGGCTTTATTCTATATTTCCAATGGATGCCATCTGACATGGGAGTCAGAGGCAATGAGGTGGCAGGCAGTCTCGCCCATAAAGCACTGTCGCGAAATTCATTAAAACAAGTCCCTCCAGATGCAAAACGTTTCTTCAGAATAATGGTGTTCGATTATTTCAGTACCCTGTGGAGTGCGCCCCACAAGCCATGCGTGACCAAGGGTTTGAGAAGATCCCAGGCCACTTTAATACATGGAATTCGAACGGGCTCTGCTCGTACTCCTGCCTGGATGCATAAGACGGACATGTCATCGTCTCCGCTATGTTCTATGTGTGGCGTGTGCGGGGATATAGAACATTATATTATGTATTGCCCAGAGTACAACGCGGAAAGGTATGTGATGTTCGCTTCCTTCAAGAGGACAAGAGCAATTCACAGTAGAGTTAAGGACATTGTCTACCCGAGTGGAGACCGGACATGCAGAAGAAAGGGTTCACGCCTTCTTTCAGAATTCGTGCAGGACACTCATCTTGACTGGAAATGGTAACAGCAGGGACGGTTTATGGGCTTCTCTGACTTAATTTATGCGTAGATGGGGCCTTCTGGAGTGTTCGATGTTATTCTTTGTGTGAGTGTGTGAAATGATGGTGGCGCCGCAACGGACTATCTCATACTGTGACTGAATATGTGTATAGATGTTGACTTCTGGAGTGGATAATGTTGTGCGGTTACTGCGGGAGTGGCCTATATTCTACTATAAGCAACTGTGTGCATAGCGGGGCAAATCTCGTCGGTTTTAGTATATTGTCACGTAGTGGTGACTCCAGTACGGCGAACAGGGAAAACAACGGGGATGTCTTCGAAATGGAACTCTTAATCTGAGCTGACTTGCGCCGCAAAGAACTGAATCACTCGGCGGCGGCGTAGCCACAAGCGTGCTCGGCGGTCATCGAATAGAAATCCCCGCCGCTGTCGGCCGTGCTCTTTTTAAAGCTGATAGCAAACATTCGAGATAAAGTTTGGGAAGTTACTAGGACATTCTAGCGCAAACTAGAATCAGCTCCGTCCGGATGCGATCAATCGAGATAAATCTAGGCGCGTCTTGCGTCACAAACGAACCGATAAAGCCGCGCGTCGGCAGCCTTGAAGCATGAGCAAATAAACACTACAAACGAACGCTACAAAGATTCGCGGCATTACTCCCCTCTCAAAGAAGCGTGTTTGTTGTGTGTTGTGTTGGGTTTATTGGCGCATAAGAAGCTAAGGCTGTCATGCGCCAAGACAAAGGTATGGAAAAATTGGCCTGAGCAGAGTTGGAAAACAAAGTGGATAAAAACGGTGGTGTAAAGGGCCTAAAAGTTATTTTTACTACCTAGCTGATGAAAGACAAGAATTTTAAAAATGTCTGATAGCAGAAACTTTTAAAGGTTGCGTTACCTCCGCAGACATCCTTGGCTCGGCAAGGATTTCGAGGTTCCCAACAACTCAGATAAAGACCTCAGCCTCCTTCTCATGATTGAGAAAGTGGCTGAGGTGTACAATTGTATGTAGTGAAGCACAGGGTGAATAGATTACAGTTGATGAAGAATATTGGCTTCCCTTAAAAAGCTAAAAACACAGGGTATACTGACAAGTGCATCTTCACCTAAAATCAATTCTGGATGAAAAGGAATGTGTTCTTTGTGAAAGGTAGTAAAATGTCTTTTCCTTAGTGATTCAAGTTCCGTACATGAGAATAATATGTGGTTTACTATTAGTTCATCTCCGCACTTTTCATGAACAGTTATGTCTTCTTTTGTAAGTAGGAAGTTGTGTGTGAGATGTGTGTGTCCAATGCGGAGACGGCATAAAATAACTTTGATGAAACGTTCTTGGCGGGAGCATGACTTCCATTTTTCTATAAATGGTTTTACTAAGTGGAGCTTATTATTACCTTCAATATTCCATTGAGACTGCCATTTATCTCCGAGCTTATACTGTACTAACTTCATGCCATCTTTGTAGGGAATGTAAACTTTCTTTATTTGTTTGTTCCGAGCTTTCGCAGCACATTCATCTGCTTTCTCATTGCCAGTGATACCAATGGGGCTGGGAACCCAGCAAAATTTTGTCTTGTCCCTGCATTGTGGCGCTTCTTATGTTGTGTATGATATTACCAATTAGTGGTGACACTGCATTTTTATGGTGAAGTGAGGTTAGTATGCTCAGAGAATCAGTGTAAATGATAGTGTTCTGAATGTTCTCATTCATTATTTTTTCTACAGCCACCAAGACTGCGTAACACTCGGCGGTGAAAATGGATGTACACTCAGGTAGCCGCACTATTTTTTCCCAATTATTCTGAACTGCAGCACTTCCCACGTAGTGCGCTTATTTTGATCCATCGGTATAATATGCTTCGTGTTATCCGTATTTTTCGTTGAGTGCTAAATATTCTTTTAATATCTTTTCATGTGGTTTATGTTTTTTCCGAAATTGTGTTAATGTAAAGTCGCACACAGATGGTAGGCAGTACCAAGGTGGGAGTGGATCAGGTTCGCGGGCAATATTAGGCAATATGTTCATTATGCCTAGTTCTTGGCATTTCTCTTCAAAGCGGAGAAGAAGTGGTCTGATTGCTAGAGGCTTGTTGGTAAATAGTGTTCGAGATGGACACTTTGTAACGAGTGAGTAACAGATGTGTTTAGGCTGGGAACAGATCTTTAAAATGTACGAGCATGTGAGCATTGTTCGTCTGTCTGCAAGTGGTGGTTCATTGGTTTCTACGTAAAGGCTTTTTACGGGTGATGTCCTGTAAGCACTAGTTGAAAGACGCAAAGCCTTATTGTGCACAGGGTCCAGTCGCTTCAAGTACCACAGCCTTGCTGATCCATACACTATGCAGCCATAATCTAAAACGGAACGTACTACAGAGCGATAAATCTGTAGAAGGCATACCTGATCAGAACCCCAGTGACTGCGTGAAAGGACTTTCAGTATGTTCAGTGATAGCGACGCTTTCTTCTTTAGTCCGTTTATGTGAGGCAGGAAAGTAGGCTTTTTATTGAAGGTGATGCCTAGAAATTTGTGTTCCTTTTTTAAAGGAAGTTCGGTTTGGTTTAGGTGCAATGTGGGATCTGAGTGCAAGCCTCGTTTTAGTGAAAAAAGTAAGGCCACTGTTTTCTGTGGTGAGAACTGGAAACCATTCTTGTCTGCCTATGTTGACAGTTTGTTGATTGTAAATTGTACTTGTCTTTCACATGTAGATATATTGGAAGATGTGCACGCTACCTGAAGATCGTCAACATAGACTGAATATGTTATTGACCTTGGTATTATTTTGTTAAGAGAATTAATTTTTACAATAAAAAGAGTTGTGCTTAAAATACACCCTTGAGGCACTCCATTTTGCTGAATAAAATCCCTCGAAAGGGTTGAGCCTAGAGGAGCATTAAATGAGCGGTTAGATAAAAAGTCTTTAATGAAGTTCAGCATTCTGCCACGGATGCCAAGTTCAGCTAAGTCTTGAAGAATCCTGAACCTCCAGGTAGTCTCATATGCTTTTTCTGAATTAAAAAAGACTGCAAGACAGTGTTGTTTGTGTACAAAAGCTTGTCTGACTGTATTTTCGAGACGGACTAGGTGATCTGTAGTGGAGCATCCCTTTTGAAAACCACACTGGTGGATATCAAGAAGTTCAAAGGATTGAAGAACAAAGGTTGTGTCTTATATTTAGGACACTTTCGAAGGATTTGGCGAGGCAACTGGTCAAGGCTATGGGTCTATTCTGCTGGGAGAGGTTGGGGGTTTACTAGGTATAAGAAACGGTACAATAATAGCTTTCTTCCCGGCTTCCGGTATTTTCCCAGATATGAAAATTGTGTTAAATAATCTTAAAAGAGCGTCCACGGCTGGCTCGGAAAGGTGGGCAAGCATTTCATAATGTATTTCGTCGGGTCCTGGATCAGTTTTTTTCCCGACAGATAGTACTCTATTGATTTCTTGGAGAGTAATTAGGCTATTGTATTTTTCATTTGTACCTCCACTTGTTGGGAGCATCTGTCTTTAAGCTGTGTTTCTGTAGTTTAAAAAAGACTGCATATAGTGTGATGAACTTGAAACTGCAACGAAATGTTTCCCCAATATGTCTGCCTGTTCTTCTATGCTTGTTTGTGTGCCAGGTGTTGTTAAAAAAGGATTTGTGAATGGTGAAAACTTGCCGTTTAATTTTCGAACCTGCTCCCACATTTTTTAGATGGTATCTGACTGTTGATAGATGAAACATAATTGTGCCATGATTTTTTCTCGGCACTACGGCGAACGTACCGAGCTTTAGCTCTTGCTTTTTTAAAATTTATGAGATTCTGATGTGTTGGATACCTGCGAAATTTACCCCAATCTCTATTTTGTTGTTTTTTTGCTTCGTTGCAGTCTTTTGTCCACCATATTTTATGATTTTCTCGCACCACTCCTGACGTCTGAGGAATAGCTTTGAGTGCGGCAGTTATGATACAATTAGTGAACTTTTCATTTATCTGGTCGATGGAGAGATTTTCTAAAACTATATCCTTTAAAGTTGCCTTTGTTCTAAAAGGTGACCAGTCGGCAAGGTGTAGCATCCAGCGCCGCGGTTTTGTTGGGATTATTTCTGGTGAGGAAGTTAAAGTGATTTATATAGGGAGGTGGTCACTGCCATATGCGTTGTCAATGACATCTCATTTAAAATCATTAAAAACTTAAGGTGAGCTAAATGACGAATCTAAACAGGTCCTTTTCCCCGGGGTACGGAGTAGTAGGTGGCTTTTCCTGTATTTAAAAGACAAACATTGTTTGTGAGGATAAAATCTTCGATTATTTGACCCCTTAGTCAGAGCGCTCACTTCCCCAAAAAGGGGAGTGAGCGTTAAAATCCCCGACTACTACATAAGGTTCTGGAAGTTCATCAATGAGGCTTTGTAGATCGTGGACTGTTAGTGTGAGATGTGGAGGAATACACACAGAAAAGATAGAAATTGTTTTATAGCTGACGACACTGACCGCAACGGCTTCAAGTTTTATTCTGTGTTTGATTTCTCGAGCAGGAACGCCGCTTTGTACGATAATCGCGACGCCTCCAGAGAGTCTATTTGCCTGCTCACGATCGCGTCTAAAAGTTTAATGATGCTTCAGGATGTTCATGTGTTGTGGACCTAGATTGGTTTCCTGGAGACATAAAGCTACGAGGGAAATTGACCCTAAATTATTTTTTATGTCATCGTAATTTCTCAATATTCCTCTACAGTTCCACTGAACTAGAAAAGCCATGTTTATGTTTTGGGGTAGGAACGAAGAGAGGTTTAGTTATGTTCTGGGGCCGTTATGGTGGCCCTGTCTTTTTTCCGCTCAAGAGAACTGTTCCGCCGCTGTAAAGCAGGCGGGCTGGGAGTTTGGTCGATCACCTCGCAAGAGGTGCTGGTTCACCGCGGAGATGCCGTGGGTGCGTGGGTGTCAGGTCGGGGGGAAGTCCTGCGGGATGCTGACCCGTGGGCCGGCACTCCCTGCTTTGGAGTTGGCAGAGCAGCCTTCGCTTTCTCTGCCTGGGGCGTGGATGGTCCTGCCACAGGCGCGGTGGAAGTGGCCGCGGCAGGTGCCGGAGTGCTGTGTGGTACTACGCCCCTGCGCACCGCATCAGACAAGTTGGGTTTCGCTGTGAAGGAGAATGTATTTGTGAGTGCAAAACGCCTTCTGGCTTTTTTAAATGAAATGTTTTCTTTGGTCTTTATGGTGATGATTTTTCTCCTTTTTCCAGGACGGACACGCCCTGGAGTATGCAGAGTGGTCTCCTTCACAGTTCGCGCAGCGTAGGGTTACGTCACATTCCTCAGAAGGGTTGTCCTTCAAAGCGCATTTCGCGCAGGTCTTGCGGCAGCGGCAACTCTGTGAGCCGTGGCCA
Source organism: Amblyomma mixtum (assembly GCF_055824585.1). Classification (NCBI taxonomy): domain Eukaryota; kingdom Metazoa; phylum Arthropoda; class Arachnida; order Ixodida; family Ixodidae; genus Amblyomma; species Amblyomma mixtum. Next base: position 161,142,109 of record NC_143013.1, read on the forward strand.
AACTTCTGACAGAACATCGGCGGGGATTGGGTATGTAGTGTCTGACGGTGACTTTCAAGTATCCAACATTGATCGTTTCTGGCAAACTGCTGGTGTTAAAAGTGAGAACCATGTGTTTGGTGTGTATTTCTTTGTTGTCCTTGCGGATTTTGATCCTGTGCACGTTAATTACATTTTGATCAGAGAGTCCTTGAAGGATTTCGGTTTCAGTTAGATGGATGAAGTCAGGCTCTGAGATAACGCCTTTAAATGTGTTAAGAGATCGGTAGGGAGTCACGGAGACAGAGATGTCCCCTATCGAAGCAATGTTTGACAGTTTCGAGCACTGGATGCTCTCGCGCAGTTCAAGGAGTAGGTCGCCGCTGGCCATTTTTGATACCTTATAGCCAGGCCCTAAGGTATCTGTTAAACATTTGGTTACAAGAAATGGGGATATTATTCGGGCTTGCTTTTCGTCACTGTTACTGTGTATCACATAAAACTTTGTGTATGTCGGTTTCTTTTTCGAAAAAAAAAGTCTGGTGGCTCGTTCCGCCCTCTTTTAAGAGAGCGATCTGGTTTGGAAAGGGGGGGAGCCATAAAAAAATTTAGTTTCTCGGTCATGGTGCAAGCCACCCACCATGGAGTTCAAAAAGGGGACGCGACAGGAACTTGAAAGCAAGTGCTGCCCACGCCAGCTGTACAACTTAAGTATAACCAAATATGACGCAACTCAGTGTAGTTGGCCACACAAGGTTAACCCTCGCCGCCAGGAAAAAGGAAAAAACTAAGAAGGGAGGAGGATATGAGAAATTTGTAAGAAAGGAGATAGGAAAGTGAAAGATGGAGAGGAGAACAAGAAAAGGCGACTGCCGATTTCCCCCGGTCGGGTCAGGCCGGAGGTGCCGTCTACAGGAAGCTGGGGCCAAAGTGGTGTGTTGCCTCCGCCGAGGGGCCTTAAGGGTCCAAACGGTCGGCATCGGCTCAACCACCAGGATCCCCTTTTCACCGGACACGGCAATGCCACGCGCGGCTAAGCGCGGGTGCTCGGGTCTGTGGTGACGCATTGCTCACCATAATCTCCCTGCGGGGATGTACATGCGGATGAGAAGAGAAGAGAAGACTTTATTTCCCCCATGTACAGTACACAGATGGAGGACGACGGAAAAAAGCCGTCAATAGGCGGCTTGACGAGTCCGTCGCCCCACTTAATGAGCAGCATTTGGTCAACAGCAAGAATTCATACAGTCAAACAAAAGAAAATGAAAACACTTGATCAGTGCAGAACAGAAGTAAAACAGAGTGGTCCGAAAAATGAAATCCCTGGATAAGTAAAATCAGTTATTCATCCTCAGTAAACATAGATCGAAGCTTAGCAGTGGAGCAAATAAATAAATCAAAGTTAGTAGATACATAATGGTTTAACAGTGATGGTAAAGAATAACAAAGGCGTTCCATGCCAGAGTTCAAACGGGGTGCAACGATTTTCCAATATTCTCCATGTCTTGTAGCATAATATTGCTCATTTTTTTCTAAATATGACAGAGTACCCAGGTTATGTATATTATGTCTTACTTCATATTTAAATCTGGTACTCAAAAAGTAGAGGTACAGTTTATGAGCCGTAATAACATGCGCTCTATGAAAAAAACCTGCAGTTGTTGCATTATAACCAGCGTTGTACACATGACGTAGGTATCGCTTCTACATGACAAATTTTTTGTAGATTAGAGAATGTAGTTGTACCCCAGACAAGTTGGCAATAGTGAACATGTAAATAAAGGAGTGAATAATAAGCCAATAGTTTAAGTTTTGTAGAAAGAATGTATCTGAGACGACCAATTGTTCCAGTTATCCGAGCTAAATTCGTCACTAGTAAGTTCACACGAGTTTCCCAGGACATGTGAGCAGTAAATGTCACACCAAGGCTTTTGAAATGGTCATCAATGTCAACAGGACGAGAGTTAAAAATAATGTCTGCATGAGGAAGGAGTGGATTATTATTTGCCCGAAAGATAACCGCTTTTGTTTTATGTGCATTAACCGTCATATAATTATAGGACGACCATTGCTGTAGTTGAACTATTGTGCCATTGTATCTAGAGATAAGTTCATCGATATTATTACCAGAGAAAAATATGCTGGTGTCGTCTGCGTATATGATAACTTTTGCATCCTGGTTAATATTGTCACGGACGCCCTTAGAACGTTCTATCCCTGGCCGAACAGTACCTTGCGAGCTCGCTGGGCAGAGCGCAACCGGCAGGCCCTAGCACCGAGCAGAAGAGAACGAAGTCCGGCGCGCGACAAAGGTCGAAGACAGACCGCGCGGCGGCGCCGGTATAGTGATGTCTAAACTAAGTGCGGCATTGCCCCTCCCCTCTGGAAAGGCATCGACTCGATGCCGGAAAGTGAGGGGGAGCCACGTGTGGGCATTAATAGAATCCCAGGCACTGAACGTGGTGAGAGTGGTCCTAGCGGGCATGGTATGGCTTCAGTCTTGCGACGTGCACAATTTCGGATGTCGGCGGGCGTCTGGACGAACGAACACTCCCTTGCGGGCGCACTTCATACGTAACGTCGCTGAGTTTTCGGAGTACCTCGTAGGGGCCGAGTAACGACGCAAAAGCTTCTCGGAGCGACCGCGCAGACGGATGGCGCTCCAAACCCACACTTGATCGCCAGGCTGGAAAATGACTTCGCGGTGACGAAGGTTATAGCGGTGAGCATCGACTTCTTGCCGCACGCAGGTTCGTTGCCGAGCCAGCCGGCGAGCAGCCTCTGCATGGCGAACGAATGCATCAGAGTCGGCAACGGATGGGCGCGCAATATCGGGCAACAACATCGTGTCCAACATAGTCACGACTTCACGACCGTAAACCAAACGAAATGGCGTGAACCCCGTCGTCTCTTGAAGGGCAGTATTGTAGGAAAACGTGACGTACGGAAGTATTTCGTCCCAGTTCTTATGGTCATCGTCGACGTACATAGAAATCATATCAGCGATAGTCTTATTGAGGCGCTCGGTTAGGCCGTTGGTTTGAGGATGGTAAGCTGTGGTCTTACGATGACTTGTGCCACTGAGCCGCATAACTTCCTGAGTAAGCGTGGACGTGAACGCTGTGCCTTGGTCAGTTAAAACAACATAAGGAGCGCCATGGCGGAGGACTATGCTGATGATGAAAAAGTCAGCAATTTCAGCAGCAGTGCCGCGGGGAAGGGCTTTCGTCTCACAATACCGGGTGAGGTAGTCGGTAGCAACCACAATATACCGGTTACCCAATGATGACGTGGGAAATGGGTCCAGTAAGTCGATGCCGACTTGGTGGAAAGTAATTCTCGGCGGAGCAATGGGTTGGAGCAAGCCAGCCGGCTTGAAAGGTGGTTTCTTCCGACGTTGACACTCGCGGCAAGTGCGTACAAAACGCTTGACAGCCGCAGAAAGCCTGGGCCAGTAATAACGGTGACGAACTCGTGCCATCGTTCGAGAAAATCCGAGGTGGCCGAAAGGAAGCTCGTCGTGGCATGCCTGCAAAACGTCAGTGCGGAGCGCCGTTGGAACCACGAGCAGGTAACCAGAGTCTGTCGGGCCGTAATTTCGTTTGTAGAGGACGCCATCTCGCAAGCAAAACGACGACAAGCCACGCGCGAATAGAGGAGGCGGTAACGAGGCAGTACCCTCAAGATAATCGATGAGTGGCCGCAATTCCGTGTCGTCCCTCTTGTTGAGCGAGGGCGGACGTGGTCAGAGCACCAATAAATAGAGGGTCATCTTCGAGGTCATCAGAGCTGGACGGGATAGGAGCACGGGACAAGCAGTCTGCATCGCTGTGTTTGTTGCCCGACTTGTAGACAACTGTTACATCAAATTCTTGCAAGCGAAGGCTCCAACTAGGTAGCCGGCCCGAGGGGTCTTTAAGATTCGCTAGCCAAAACAGTGAGTGGTGGTCACTCACGACCCGAAACGGGCGACCATACAAGTAGGGCCGGAACTTCGTTATCGCCCACACAACAGCTAGGCACTCCTTTTCAGTGGTTAAGTAATTCGCTTCGGACCGAGACAGCGTGCGGCTGCCGTAAGCAATCACGCGCTCAACACCATCTTGCCACTGGACGAGGACTGCACCGAGGCCAATGTTGCTGGCATCGCTGTGAAGTTCTGTGTCCGCCTCCTCGTCACAATGGGCAAAAATGGGCATTGTTTGTAGGCGTTTGCGGAGCTTTTCGAAGGCGTCCTGCTGTTCCTGTGCCCAGACGAAAGGCTGATCTTCTTTTGTCAGCCGTGTGAGAGGCTCAGCCAGCCTGGAGAAGTCTTGCACGAAGCGTCTGTAATATGCCCAGAGGCCAAGAAACCGGCGCACAGCTCGCTTATCAGTGGGAGTCGGAACGCAGCTACAGCGGCCGTCTTGTCGTGATCGGGGCTGGCGCCCTCAGGTATCACAACATGGCCCAAAAACTTCAGCCGTTGGTACGCGAAGTGGCATTTTTCGGGTTTTAGAGATAGACCGGCTTATCGGATTGCCGTCAATACTGCACTCAAGCGTTTGAGATGTTGTTCGTAGGTCGCAGCGAAAATAACCACACCATCAAGATAGACGAGACACGACTGCCATTTGAGGCCAACCAGGACAGTGTCCATCTTTCTTTGAAAGGTGGCAGGTGCGGTACACAGGCCAAAGGGGAGCACCTTCAACTCGTACAAGCCGTCGCGGGTTATGAACGCGGTCTTTTCACGGTCACGTTCATCGACTTCGATCTGCCAGTACCCACTGCGTAGATCAAGAGAGGAAAAGTATTGGGCATGACGCAGGCGATCGAACGAGTCATCAGTTCGGGGCAACGGATAAACGTCCTTTTAGTAATCTTGTTCAGGTGACGATAGTCGACGCAGAATCGGAGAGTGCCATCCTTCTTGACGACCAGCACAACGGGCGAAGCCCACGGGCTTGTTGACGGCTGGATAAGCTCGTCGCGAAGCATTTCCTCAACCTGCCTCCGAATCACCTCCCGTTCTTTCGCAGACACTCGATAGGGGTGGTGTTGTATAGGCCTCTCGCCTTCATCCACTACAATGCGGCGTTTAGCGACCGATGTTTTCCGAACTTTAGAAGTGGTCGCAAAGCAGTCACGAAAAGAGTCGAGGATCATGTGGAGGCGGTGTTTCTGATCGGCGGTTAGGTCGGGGTTCACGTCAGTCATAACGGAAGCGTCAGACGTCGACGCATGGGTATCGTTGAGGGACAAGGCGCAGTGGGAGACTTAGTCACTAATTTCATCGAAATAGGCTATGGCGGTTGCTTGCGGCAAGTGGCGGTATTCGACGCTAAAGTTGGTAATAAAAAGCTGCGTTCGCAGACGGCGGAGGAAAGTAACACCCCGCGCAACGCAGACTTGTTGACTCAGCAGTAACGACAGGTTACCTTCCGCAACCCCGTGAGGCGTGCGTGGGTTGGAGCATTTCACCGTAACAAACAAACTGGAGCGTGGTGGTAGCGTGACATTGTCATCACACACGCGAAAAACAGGCCTGTCGGGCTCGCTGCTGTCGGCTATGGCACACTGAGGTGAGAACGTCACGACAAGTTCGCGGAGGTTGATTATCGCACCGTGTTCCCGAAAAAAATCAAACCCGAGGATGAAGTGCTTAGAGCAATGAGCCAGCACAGCGAAGCAGGCAGTGAAGGTGACACCACGATTCTCCATTCTAGCGGTGCAGACGCCAAGCGGTGTCACCAGATGGCCTCCAGCTGTCCGGATGTGCGTTCCAGGCCAAGGTGTCAGTACTTTCCTCAGGACAAGCGCCAGACCACGACTCATGACGGAGAAATCGGCGCCGGTATCTACGAGAGCAGTCACGCGGCGGCCATCAACGATGACCGGGATTTCAGCCGAAGCTTGGTCACCTTCAGAAAAATGCTGTGTGGGGGAGGCCGGACTAGGGGATCGTTCTCGCGGTCGGGTTGGGGCGTCAAGCGGAGGCGTCTCTGTTCGACGAAAAGTCGTCGGACTTAAGCGTCGTTTAGATTGTCCAATTGAGGCGTCAAGCGAAGGCGTCTCTGGGCGTCGAAAGGTCGTCGCGGCGTGGGGTCAGAGGTCGGGTCGTATGCTAACGTCGGTGAGCGGAGGATGTTCGTCATTATGTGCGGTGACGGCGGCACTACCTCCGGGGGTCACCGTCCTCAGTTTTCCCGGCGCGGGCTGGGGGACTGCCGGACGTAGGACTGGCGGGCTGGTGAAGAAAACCGTCGAGGCGACGGTGACCTGGACTGACGTTGGGCAGTGGGTGCAGGAGAGACGTTGTCCGCTAGGTACTGACCGATCTCGCGGGGTCGTTCATCATAGCGTGGCAGGGGTGCGGCAGGCGAAAAGCCGCGCAGGCCTATCCGGCGGTACGGGCAGTGACGACGGATGTGGCCTGCTTCGCCGCAGTGGAAGCACAGGGGCTTGTTGTTCGGCGTTCGCCACATGTTTGCCTTCGTGACGGGTGGGCGGTCGTCTGGCAGCGCTGTCGTATACGGAAATCGGTGGGACGGCACGGTAGGGGCAGGAGAGTTGAACGCCGGCGGTGGTGGCGCAGGCCTTCGCAATGCCTCGCTGTATGTCACCACATAGGGCGCTGGCGGTTGGGGAGGTGGAATGGGTTGCACCGTGCGGCGTATTTCGTCACGGACAGCATCCGAGATGGCGGTGACACTAGGAGGCTGCTCCACAGAGCGGAGCTTCTGCAGCTCTTCGCGAACGATGCTCCTGATGAGCTCTCGGAGGGAGGTGTTCTCATCCCCAGGCCTCGGCGTGTGGCACTCCACAGCAGTGATGTTTGATGTACGGCCGTAGTGCGCAAACCGCTGTTGTAGGGCGCGCTCCATGCCTGCCGCTTCTTTTGCAAAATCGGCGACTGTAGCCGGGAGATCGCGCACGAGCCCAGCGAACAATTGCTCTTTCACTCCCCGCATTAAATGGCGCACCTTCTTGGCTTCCGACATCGAAGGTTCAGCGCGGTTGAAAAGCCGGGTCATGTCCTCCACGAACATCGCCACGCTCTCGTTTGGCTGCTGCGCTCTCGATTGCAGGGCCAATTCAGCACGCTCCCATCGTTCGTTGCTGCTGAACGTATCCAGCAACTGCCGCCGGAAGTCTTGCCAGCTGTGGATGGCGGACTCGTGGTTTTCAAACCACGTCTTGGCGGCGTCCTGGAGGGTAAAGTAGACGTTCCGAAGCTTGCGGTCCTCGTCCCACAGATTAAATTCAGCGACCCTGTCATACCCGTCCAACCAGTCCTCCACATCCTCAAACTTGTCACCATGAAACGACGCGGGCGTACGAGGCGTATGAAGAAGCAACGGTGGCGAACTCACAGATTGCAGGAAGGTCTGGCTGGCCACCGTAGAGGTCATCTTGCGGGATGGCGCATTGAGGGGTTTGTACTCGGGGGCTAAGCCTTTCAAGCGGCGGCTTGACTTGTGGACAGGTGTCGTGTCCAGGGGATGTGACGGAGCGCTGGAGGTTCCGGGACCTCTTCGTACATAGATCGTACCCAGCACCTCCACCAAAAATGCCACGGACGCCGGTAGAACATTCTATCCCTGGCCGAACAGTACCTGGCGAGCACACTGGGCAGAGCGCAACCGGCAGGCCCTAGCACCGAGCAGAAGAGAACGAAGTCGGGCGCGCGACAAAGGTCGAAGACAGACTGCACGGGGGCGCCGGTAGAGTGATGTCTAAACTAAGTGCGGCAATATTAACAATGCCATTTATATAAAGGTTAAAGAGCAAAGGCCCCAATATGCTGCCTTGCGGGACACCACAAGCCAGTGGTAGGACTTGTGATTGAGAGTTATTAACTTGGACTACTTGTCGCCGGTGGGATAAATATGACCGCAGTAAATGTAACGCACATCCACGTACACCTTAAATATCCAACTTATTCAATAAAACTTCATGATTGACCAAGTCAAAAGCCTTGGAGAAGTCAACAAATAAGCCAACCACGACTTTCTTGTTCTCAAATTGTGTTAAAATATATTCTTTTTGGTGAAGCAAGGCTAATTCAGTTGACATATTCTTCCGGAAACCAAATTGGTAAGGTGTTAATACATTGGAGGTTTCGATGAAATTCGAAACCCTGCAATGAATTATTTTCTCGAAAGCCTTTAAAAAAATCGGCAATATAGATACAGGCCGATAATTACCGAATTCGTTTCGATTCCCCTTTTTAAAGAGCACTACTACTTTGGCAACCTGCAGCTTTACTGGAAATATAGACGTAGGTAAACACATATTAAAGATATTCGCAAGAACTGGTGCAATTACATCTGCGACGTAGTTGACCGGTTTTATTTGAATTTCATCAATATCCCTACTGCTCCTGTTGTTTAAACTTCTAATTGTTGAAATCACTTCGTGCACTGGGACTGGCTGTAGAAATAAAGTTCTATCATTCCTCCTGTTCATATATTGACATGCGTTGTGGGAAATACCTGGTGTACTCATATTTGCAAAAAAAGTGTTGAAAGCATCAGCCAGTTCCGCCCCTTGCAAGTCCTTGCCCTTAATAGTAAGTTTGGACATGCAGATCCTGCTATTACCACGACGTAGTAACATATTTAGTTTGGCCCAAAGCAGTTCGCTCGGTGCATTTTTGACATCCACAAAAGATAAGAAGTAATCTTTGCGCGCAATGCACAATTTCTTGGTTAGTTTGTTTCGATATTGTTTGAAAATCGTCAAGTCATCACTATTACGCGTGTGAAGAAATTTTCTGAAGAGCCTGTCTTTTATTTTCATTTGTTGGTAGAGTTCGTATGTTACCCATGGTTTCCGAATTTTCCTATTTCTTTGGCGCTTTTTTACAGGAAAGTGAACTTGGTAAAATCCTTTAAAGATATCTAAAAATGCATCATAAGCATTGTCAGCATCGACCAAAGTCAGGACCTTTCGGCAGTCTACTTGAATCAATTCTTATCTGAATGCATAGAGAGCCGCGTCAGTTATTGGCTGGTAAAGGCTTTCAGCAGGCGGATGTTTAGGAATGCTGGCAACATTTAGGCAAAAAAAACCCGGAAGATGATGACTAAAAGAACATGCTAATGCACTAGCTTTTACATCCGATAATACAAAATTTCTCAAAATACAAAATACAAAATGCTCGGGTTAACCCCGTGGTGTCGCCACTCACAAACGTCTGCATGCTGCAGACGCCCCCCCTGCGGGGACCTCTCAAAGAAGCATCGATCGATGCTTTAGAACATAACGCAGCTATAAACAATGAAAAACGCATTGCGCAAAAATAAACACCGAATATGGAGAAACGGCGTCTTTTAGCGTGCGTGATAGGGCTTTAGGCGTACGGCATGGAATACTTCTGGTCGTACGCGGCGTCGCAGGGACGCAGTCATTTGGTCAGGGACGACTTCATAGTCCAATTCACCTAGCCGACGAAGAACCTTGTACGGGCCGAAATAGGGGCGCAAGAGCTTTTCGCTCAATCCTCGGCGGCGAATGGGCGGCCAAACCCACACTCGGTCTCCTGGCTTGTATTCCGCGATGTGTCTTCGTAGGTTGTAGTGTCTGGCGTCGGTCCGCTGCTGGTCTTTCATCCTTAATCGGGCAAGTCTTCGGGCTTCTGCGCGTTGAAGGTAGGCGGCGACGTCGACATTATCTTCCTCGGTAACGTTCGGCAGCATGGCGTCCAGCTTCGTCGTGGCCTTTCTGCAATGGACGAGCCTAAAAGGCGCCATCTGGGTGGTCTCCTGCACTGCGGTGTTGTAGGCGAAGACTACGCAAGGCAATATGACGTCCCAGGTCTTGTGTTCAGCATCGACATACATGGCGAGCATATCGGCGATGGTTTTGTTGAGGCGCTCGGTCAGTCTGTTGGTCAGCGGGTGGTATGCAGTTGTTCTCCGGTAGCTGGTTTGGCTGTAATGTAGAATGGCTTGCGTCAGTTCCGCCGTGAATACTGTTCCTCTGTCAGTGATGGGCACATTGGGGGCGGCGTATCGCAGAAGAATGTTCTCCACGAAAAATTTGGCGATTTCTGCTGCTGTTCCGTTCGGTAGGGTTTTTGCCTCGGCGTAGGGGGTCAGGTATTCGATCGACTTATTTCCAGATGTTGATTTTGGGAAAGGGCCAAGCAAGTCCATCCCGATCTGCTGAAAGGGCCGCGGGAAGTTCAACGGGGTTCAGAAATCCTGCTGGTCGGGTAGGAGGGGTCTTTCGTCGCTGACAATCTCGGCAGGTTTTTACATAATGTGCGACATCGGCAGACGCTCGGGGCCAGCAATATTTGTCTTGAATGCGGCGGAGGGTGCGAGAAAGCCCGAGTTGTCCAGCTGTCGGCTTGTCGTGTGAGGCCTGAAGAACTTCTACGCGCAGACTTATAGGTACAACAAGGAGGTAGGTTGTCTTGTTCGCTGCAAACTTCTTCTTCACGAGGACATCGTTCTGTAAACACAATGAAGAGAATCCTCGTTTGAACGAGGCTGGGGGTGAAGAAACCTTGCCTTCCAAATATTCGATGAGGCATTTTAGGCCGGGGTCCGAGCGTTGCTGTTGTGAAAAAGAGCTGGAGCTGATGGGTCCCAGGAAGGCGTCCTCATCGTCGTCCTGCGGCGGTGCATCTACAGGGGCTCGCGACAGGCAGTCGGCGTCAGAGTGCTTGCGTCCGGACTTCTAAACGACAGTTACATCAAACTAATGAAGCCGGAACTCCATAGAGCGAGGTGGCCGGAGGGGGCCTTCCAACTGCCGAGCCAGCACAGTGCGTGATGATCGCCGACCACTTCGAACGGTCATCCGTACAGGCAGGGGCAGAATTTCGACGTAGCCCAGATGACGGCAAGGCACTCTTTCTCAGTTGTCGAATAATTAGCATGGGCTTTGGACAGGGAACGGCTAGCGTACGCGATGACCTTCTCTACTCTGTCAACTTTCTGAACGAGGACAGCGCCTAGGCCTACACTACTTGCGTCAATATGAATTTCCGTCTCGGCGTATTCATCGAAGTGCGCGAGGATAGGTTGGGACTGTAAACGACGCTGAAGTTCCTTGAAGGCTTCCGCTTGCGGCCCTTTCCATTTAAATGTCATGTCTGCCTTTGTCGGGTGGGTCAGTGGCTCGGCGATGCACAAAAAGTTCTTTACAAATCGTCGGTAGCACGCGGACAGTCCGCGGATCCTGCGCACAGCTTTCTTATCGGCCGGTGGCGGAAACATTGCGATAGCAGTGGTTTTCTTCGGGTCTGGCCGTACTCCCTCCTTGCTAACGATGTGGCCTAGAAACAGCAGCCCTTCATAGGCAAAGTGGCACTGCTCTGCTTTCAAAGTAAGGCCGGATGATTTGATTGCGTCTAGTACTGTTCGAAGCCTTTTTAGGTGTTCGTGAAAGTTCGAGGCGAAGACAACGACGTCACCTAAATATACCAGACAAATCTGCAACTTCAGGCCTGCCAGCACTGTATCCATTACTCGCTTAAATGTAGCTTGTGCGGAACGCAGACCAAATGGCATCACCTTGAACTCGAAGAGGTCATCTGGGGTGATGAATGCGGTCTTCTCGCGATATTCTTTCATCGACCTCAATTTGCCAGTAGCCGTTCTTGAGGTCCATCGAATGGAAATATCTGGCGTTGCAGAGCCGATCCAGTGTGTCGTCGATGCGAGGAAGGTGGTAGACGTCCTTGTTTGTGATGTTCTTCAAGCGCCGGTAATCAACGCAGAACCGAAGTGCACCGTCTTTCTTTCTCACTAGAACAACAGGTGCCGCCCGGGAGCTCTTTAAAGGCCGAATAACGTCGTCGCGCAGCGTTTCTTCCACTTGGTCCCGGATGGCTTGTCGTTCTCGCGACGACACTCGGTAGGGGCTCTGGCGGAGAGGTCAGGCGTGCTGGTCGGTTATAATGCGATGCTTGGCAATCGGCATTTGTCGGACCTTCGGCGATGACGAGAAGCACTCGCTGTAGCTTCGAAGGAGATTGTGGATCTGGTCTGGTATGTTCCGCGGCAGGGCTAGGTTTAAGTCGAAATTGGGCGAGTTCTGTTGGTCAGACGAATCTTTTGAAGGGTCGGAGAGGGCGAAGAAGTCTTTTACGTCGGAGATTTTGTCGAGGAAAGCAATCCTCTTTCCTTTGTTAATTAATGTGCCGGTCTTTTTCGCTAAAGTTAGTCAGCAGTACTTCGGCTTGGCCTATGCGGAAATGTGCGATGCGTCTTGCGATGCCGATTCCTCGGTCGAGAAGCAACTGCATGTTCCCCTCGATAATAGCTTCAGTGTGACTCGCTTCCGTGGCGCCTAAGGTGATGATGACGCCAGAGCGGGGTGGAACACTCACTTGTTCCTCCAGGACACTAAGCGCAACATGATGTTCCGGAGTTCTCATCGGCGGGATGACCTCATCCGTGGAAAATGTGATCATCTTGAATCGCAGGTCGATGATTGCTTGATGCTCATTACGGAAATCCAGGCCCAAGATCACTTGGCGGGAACATTGCCGCAGCACTACGAAGGTCGCGGGATAGGTATGTCCCTTGAGAGTCACTCGCGGTGTGCATCATCCTGATGGCGTAATGAGGTGGCCCCCCGCGGTGCGAATTTGTGGGCCACCCCGAGCGGTCGTTACTTTCGTCAGCTGCGCAGCGAATGGTCCCTTCATCACTGAATAATCGGCTTCCGTGCCGACTAGAGCGGTGACTTTCCGGCCGTCGATAACCACTCTAAGTCGGATGTCCTGGCTGTGGAGTTGAACGTCGTCCTCGGCGTCGGGTCACGGCTTCGTCGGGTATGCGAATCGTTGGTGGGGCGTGTGACCGAACCTTTTCCTGATGGCGGCGTCGTTTTGAAGGTGGTTCGCGTCGTGGTCGAGGTTGTCTTTGTATGCGGCGTCGGCGTAGTGTGTGCGGCGTCTTTATACGGCGTGGACGCTGGAGGAACTTCGTCGTTTCCTCGGCAAGCAACCTGACCTCCACAGGTTGCTTTATTTAGTTTGCCCTACGCGGGCTAGGGGACCTTCCTCGGACAGCCGCTGCGTAGCTGTGGCCCGGTGATGCATAACGTGCGGTGGACAGCGACGGCGAGCGGAAAAGACGGCTTGACGACACATACTCCTCTCTGTGCAGATAGTCGTCGATTTCCCGTGATCGCTGGCCGGGGAATGGTCGCGGGGCGTCGATAGCGAAACCACGCAGGCCGGTGCGTCTTGTACGGGCAGTGGCGAAGTATATGACCTGCTTCGCCGCAATTGAAACACAGCGGGCGGTTGTTGGAAGTCCTCTAGGCGTCGCAATTCCTGGGGCTTGGGCGGCGTTCGTTCACAATGGCAGCTGCATATCGTTGCAGATTCGATGAAAAAAAAACCATTCGGTTAGATTTCGGTAGTCGTGAAATAATACCAAATTAAGTAATCGGGAGCAGTATTTCGCAATTCGACTCTGTTCGTACCTTAACAACTTCAAAGTAACTTAGACATAGTTACATAAAAAAATTGGCTGTGGCTTAACTAATTTAAACCTGGAGTGATGCGATATCTACAGCTGGGTGAGTGTAACTCGCTCAGTCGAGTTGCAAAGCCGGTCTTTCGCCGCTCCGTTTCTCTGGGCGTTCCTTCTTCATCTTCGTCCCTGGGCGTGGATTCGCTCTCTCCCTCTCTCCCCTTTACCACTCCTCCCCCACTCCATTTCGCCGCAGTGCCGCGCCGCCGGAATCTGCTCCGCAACGCGTGACCAGTCTCGGCGCCGCCAGCGTGAAGGCTGGAAATGCTAGCGTAATGCATGCGCGCGGTGCGCACTCCAGCTGAGGGCTGTGACGTCACTCCGCACATGCGCACATCAGACGAGGCGGGCGGCGTCTGCTCCACAGTCGGCGCAGTGGCGCATTCTAGCGAGGGCTATGATGTCACTCTGCGCATGGGCACTGCTGGCAGAGTGGTGCAAGCTTTCCCCTTGAATGATGCTCGGCCTAACTGGTGTAGGGAAAAGGGTATGTGACACCACTTCACACACATCAACAACAAACTAGCTATGGTGTATTTTACAAGCTCCTCCTGTGTCATTCAGTTCAAACCGTTTTGACATTAAAGTGGTTACTTAAGCTTCACTTTAATGGCATGTGGCGAACTAATGCTAATGCGCATATATGCAGAATTGGCCATACTCTACTTAACAATCATAGACCCCTGAGTACTCACATATCACTCCTGGCGCTGCGGAGTACAGCGGTTAAGCGATGTGCAACTGCCCTACGATGGCAGGTCCTGCCACCGGAGGGACTTGTGGGATCCACGTTCCTCTTTCGAGCAACCTCTCGGGACCAATCATTAATTTAACTGCCACATGCCATGGTGGGTGGTTTGCTCACAATCTGGTGGGCAGGTTGTTATGACGCCGCATGGTCATAGTACCTAGCTGGCCCGCCTGTCTCCTAAGTTGCTTCTCTGGAACTTTTTCGGGAATTTTTAGCCCACTGTTAACGACGCCGACGGCGCAGCCCTTTTCGCGACAAGAGCTCACTTACGGTATCGCGTCACACTGAGTTTTTCTGTAGCACAGTCGCGTGATGAGGCCTCACTGCCAAAGCGCCTACTGAAGATTCAGGAGTTAAAGGTGCGATCAGGAACCGCTATTTCGAACCGGTCGCAAATTATCTACCGGGAGACGAATGTCCACAAGGTGGGCTAGGAGTGTGTTCCCATCTCCCCAGCTACTGGCAAGCACTTGTGCAAGAAAACATTTATTTTTACTCATTGTGTGGCAGTGATGTTAAGCGAACAGAAAAATAATGGGACCGCCTGCACTTAAATCACTACACCGAAACATTGACCGCAGACAGCTTGAGCTGAGGCACATAAATAAGTACTAAACCTCTGTACTAATCACGTAGTACACCGTCGGCTACTCCAAATTAATTTTTAGACAGTCAATAGACAGCATGAAGACAGTCTATGGATTATGTAGTGATATTTCGATAAGGAAAGCGAGCTGGAGATATGAACAAATCACAGTTTCTGACTTGAGAACGCCACTTCACACAAGCGCAGGTTATTAGCAACATTGCAAATAGCGGCAGCAACAAGCCAAACTAGGGCTGATAGCCTTGAAAATCATGCTTTTTTTTGCGAACACACCACAAATTTTAAAAATATTGCCAGGTATCATAGTAGTGTTTGTTCGTTCACGCTGAAGGCTGCAGGAAAGGGCTGTTATCATTTTTGTTCGTGACGCGAGAAGCGACGAGTCTAATCTCGATTGATCGCCGCCATGAAATGCTGCATCTAGGTTTTTCCAGATTACTGCAGATGATTTTGTCCTGCTATCTGGAAATTTCCTTGAGGGGCTTTAAATTAAGCGATGCCGCGAGCGGCGGATATTCGAGTTCGACGACTGACGAGCAAGTTTGTTGCTTACGCCGCCGCCGCCGAGTGATCCAGTTCTTTTGCGGGCGCAAGTCAGCCCAAATAAACAGCTTCGTTTACAAGACTTCTTGGTGTCTTCCTGAACGCTGGACTGCCGTCACTACAACGTGATAAATTATGCGACTTCTGTTGCGGTACCACTAGGCAATGCTTTTGCTTCGGCGCAGCAGGTCATGTAGTCGGTGGCCACAATGGTCCACTTGTTACCTGACGATGAAGTCGGAAAAGGGGCCGAGGAGGTCCATCCCTATTTGCTGGAAGGGCTTAGTTGGAGGTGGTATGGGGTTCAGGAGTCCGGCTGGTCTAATCGGAGGCGTTTTGCGTCGCTGACACTCGCGGCACGTTTTCACGTAATGGGAAACGTCGGCAGCTAGCCGCGGCCAATAGTACTTCTCCTGGATGCGGTGCAACGTGCGAGCAATGCCTAGATGCCCCGCAGTCGGCTCATCATGACATGCTTGCATAATTTCTTGCCTGAGATTTTTGGGGCACGACAAGAAGCATGGCTTTTTGAAAGGACGCTCATGTGACTCCCAATTGGCTCTCTTTATTAATGACCTAAGCTCCAACCTTGATTTAAACGTTCCTACTGACACTCTCTTCCTTGATTTCGAAAAAGCTTTCGATAAAGTACCGCATAAAAGACTGCTACTGAAGTTATCGTGTCTAAATCTTAATTCGTTAGTATTAGAATGGCTTTCTAACTTTTTGACTAACAGAGAGCAATTTGTCTATGCTAACAATCATTCTTCTCCACGTAACTCGGTCATTTCAGGTGTTCCCCAAGGTACAGTCCTAGGACCTTTGCTTTTCCTCATATATATTAACGATCTTCCTTCCAGTATTTCCTCTACCATCCGTTTATTTGCTGACGATTGTGTAATTTACCGCCCAATCACTAACAGTACTGACGCTGGCATTCTTCAACAAGATCTTAACCGAATCCAAACTTGGTGCGAACGTTGGTTAATGTCTCTCAATATTTCCAAAACATGTTTAATCTCATTCCATCGTCGGCAGATGCATACTCCTTCTAAATACACTCTTTTCGGTTCAGAAGTATCGTCCGTCTCTTCCTGTAAGTACCTGGGTATTACTGTAACGCAAAACCTAACATGGTCATCTCATATCACGAACATCGCTAACGAAGCTAATCGTACCCTTGATTTCATACGGCGCAATCTACGTTTTGCCACCCCATCCATCAAATCATTAGCATACATAACTTTTGTCCGTCCTAAACTAGAATATGCTTCGGCAATATGGGATCCTCACCAGTCTAACCTCTCTTTAACCTTAGAAAAAATACAAAATCGAGCTATCCGTTTCATTTATTCTGACTATTCGTACTACACTAGTGTGTCTGCCTTAAAAACTAAAGCTAACTTACCCAGCCTTGAAACGCGACGAAAAATTTCTCGATTGTGCCTCTTTCATATGTTTTATCATTCATCTTTTGGAGAATCAGTCATATCACCCGCTTATCGCCTCTCAAGCCGTATTAACCACCATAAGGCCGTCTACGCCCCCACCGCAAGAACTACCGCTCATTCTCGATCTTTTTTCGTCACGTCATCCCGGGACTGGAATGATCTACCACAGGACGCCGTGCATCACATCAACGCCATCCATTTTAAGAACGCCATCAAGACCATTATTGTATAACTGTCATGCCCATCCCTCATGTAATGCCCCATACCAGGGGCCTTTGAGGTATCAAAAAAAAAAAAAAAAGATGCACTGTCCTGTTGGGCGCAAAGTTCTTCTTCAGGAGGACATTATTCTTTGCAGCACGCAATGTTTGAGTGTGTAGTTGCGCGCACCTTTTGGACATTAGTGTCACGCATGTTTTTAACTCGCCTGGAAGCGCGCACTAGTTCTCCCGAAGTGTTTAAAAATATGCTCTTGTGTGTTGGCATGTTCATTTTGTGGCGGCAGCGTGGAGTGGCATCCTTAAATGGGCGTCCGCAAAGAACAATGTTCCCAATGTTGCAGCGCCTCCGCATGCGCCTCTTTGAACAAGCATGCGTGGACGCTCTGTCAATGAGCGAGGCTGAGTTCTTGCGGAAATGGTCGACATACTTTATCGTCCTGCGCGGCGGTCGAGTATCGGCTTTCTTACTGCATTACTGACATGCTCAGTGCTGCGTCACTACGCATGTGCTTGACTCATCAGAGCATTAAGTTATTCCGTTTTGTTTTGTATTTTCTATGTCAACACAGAACAAAATAAACTTCTCTTTCTACGCCGCCGCCGAGTGATTCAGTTCTTTTGCGGGCGCAAGTCAGCCCGAAGAAAGAGCTTCGTTTGCAAGGTTTGTTGCTGTTTTCCAGACTGCTGGATTGCCGTCACTACAACGTGACATCTGGTGGAGGTGCTGGGTAGCCTTTCATGTTCCGGACACCGCCTACAGGTAGTGACGCCAGCCCTCTGAGTCATCTACCGCAGGACCTCAGTCCAGCCCACCGCGCAAGCCGACGCCTGCAAGGGGAACTGCCAGTTACTCCTGAATCGGGGACTGGGCATCGCAAGGGGAGTCGCCCAAATCCGGAATGGCCAAGCCCAAGTGCTGCGAACGAAGTTCACCGAAGAATACCGGCATCTAAACAAAGGTACGACGATTGCTTTTCTCGATGAGCTGGCAGACATCAAAGACATATTTGCCTTACCCGACCAACCAGTAGAACCATCTGATCAAGGCTATCAACCCACGTTTGATATCAACCCAGCATTAACCCGGGCCAGACAAGACCAAATACGCAGTCTTCTTCAAAGGTAACACGACAGCTTCTCATCAGCATCGAATGCGCGACGAACCGGACTTGCCAAGCACCGCATTGTCACAGACGAACACGCCCGACCACTGCGACAGAGCCCCTACCGCGTATCGCCGCTAGAACGCCAAGCTATCCGCAAGCAAGTTGAGGAAATGCTTCGTAACGATGTCATCCAGCCATCGAGGAGCCCCTGGGCAGAACCAGTCGTCCTTGTGAAAAAGAAAGACGGCACCTTCGCTTTTGCGTCGATTACCGGCGCCTGAACCGCATTACGAAGAAGGATGTCTACCCCCTCCCCCGCTTCGACGACACATTGGATCGGCTGTGTAACGCTAAGTACTTCTCATCGATGGACCTGAAGAGCGGCTACTGGCAAATTGAAGTCGACGAAAGAGATCGCTAGAAGACTGCGTTCATCACACGAGACGGACTTTTCGAGTTCAAGGTGATGCCATTCGGCCTCTGCTCTGCCCCAGCGACGTTCCAGCGTGTAATGGATACGGTGCTCGCAGGCTTGAAGTGGCAAATTTGCCTAGTCTACTTAGGTGACGTTGTTGTCTTCTCCTCAAGCTTCGAAGAACACCTCAGAAGGCTTCGGGTAGTGCTGGAAACAATCAACTCTACAGGTATAATACTGAAACCAGAGAAGTGCCACTTCGCCTACGAGGAGCTGCTATTCCTTGGTCACGTCGTAAGCAAGGATGGAGTTCGCCCAGACCATCAGAAGACGGCTGCGATCGCAGAGTTTCCACAGCCTAATGACAAGAAATCTATACGCAGATTCCTTGGATTGTGCGTTTATTACCTACGATTCGTCAAGAACTTTTCGCGCATCGCTGAACCTTTGACCCAAATTACCAAAGCTGACGTGCCTTTTAAATGGGAAACGCCGCAAGAAGAAGCTTTCCAAGAGCTGAAGCGCCGCTTACAGTCCCCTCCTCTGCTCGGACACTTTGATGAAAACGCCGAAACCGAAATTTATACAGATGCAAGCATTGTGGGCTTAGGAGCGGTCCTCGTTCAGAAAAATGTTGAACAGGAGAAAGTTATCGCGTGCAGAGGGCAAAACACATGCCTAGAACAACCAAACTGTCTGTTTTGCCGCTGCCAAAGCCGCTGCACCCAAGAAGGCAAAAAATGATGATGAAAATCTATGAGTTTAAGTGCACATGTTAACACACAGACCATTTTTAACCAAATATTATCGCTAGTTCTTGCGTGTTGAGCCCAAAACACACTCAGAACGTGTTCTAGACATGCGTTTTGCCATCTGTACGCTAGCCGTTCACTGTCGAAAGCCGAAGTCAAGTATTCGACGACCGAGAAAGAATGTCTCGCCCATTATTTGGGCCACGTCGAAATTTCGACCCTACCTGTACGGACAGCCATTCAAAGTTGTGAGCGATCACCATGCTCTATGCTGGCTTGCCAACTTGAAAGATCCCTATGGCTCCTTGCTCGTTCGAGCCTGCGCCTTCAAGAATTCGGCATAACTGTAGTCTACATATCTGGCCGCAAGCATCCCGATGCAGACTGCTTATCGCGAGCCCCCGTAGACGCAGCATCGGAAGAGGAAGACGATGACGCTTTCTTAAGACCGATAAGCGCCAGCAGTTTCGCGCAGCAGCAGCGCTTGGATCCCGAGTTGAACAGCCTAGTTGATTATTTGAAAGGCAAGACCGCATCGCCTCCCCGAGGGTTCAAGCGCCAACAGTCGTCCTTCGTCTTTCAGAATAATGTCCTCCTGAAGAAGAACTTTGCGCCCAACAGGACAGTGCATCTTCTTGTCGTGCCCCAAAATCTCAGGCAAGAAATTATGCAGGAGTGTCATGATGAGCCGACTGCAGGGCATCTAGGCATTGCTCGCACGTTGCACCGCATCCAGGAGAAGTACTATTGGCCGCGGCTAGCTGCCGACGTTTCCCATTACGTGAAAACGTGCCGTGAGTGTCAGCGATGCAAAACGCCTCCGATTAGACCAGACGAACTCCTGAACCCCATACCACCTCCAACTGAGCCCTTCCAGCAAATAGGGATGGACCTCCTCGGCCCCTTTTCCGACTTCATCGTCAGGTAACAAGTGGATCATCGTGGCCACCGACTACATGACCTGCTGCGCCAAAGCAAAAGCACTGCCTAGTGGTACCGCAACAGAAGTCGCATAATTTATCACGTTGTAGTGACGGCAGTCCAGCGTTCAGGAAGACACCAAGAAGTCTTGTAAACGAAGCTGTTTATTTGGGCTGACTTGCGCCAGCAAAAGAACTGGATCACTCGGCGGCGGCGTAGAAAGAGAAGTTTATTTTCAACTAATGTCAACAAAAATGCAAAGCAAAACTGCTGAACTCAATGCTCTGATCAGTCAAGCACATGCGCAGTGACGCAGCACTGAGCACGTCAGTAAGGCAGTAAGAAAGCCGACACTCGACCGCCGCGCAGGACGATAAAGTATGTCGACCATTTGCGCAAGAACTCAGCCTCACTCATTGTCAGTGCGTCCACGCATGCTTGCTCAAAGAGGCGCGTGCGGAGGCGCTGCAACATTGGAAACATTGCTCTTTGCGGACGCCCATTTAAGGAAGCCGCTCCACGCTGCCGCCACAAAACGAACATGCCGACACACAAGAGCATATTTGTAAACAGTTCGCGTGAACTAGAGCGCGCTTCGAGGCGGATTACGAACATTCGTGACACTAGTACCCAAAAGGTGCGCGCCACTGCACAGTCGAACATTGCGTGCCGCAATGTTTCTAAGAGACCGCATTGCGGGCATCGGGCGGAGGGCGCCACGCCCCACGCAGCAAGGCGGTCTCTTGTGGGCAGGACCCGCCAGCCTCGCAGCCAGCCGAAGTTCCTGACATCTGCAGGAAGCGCAGCTGAGGTCAGTTGGCGCCAGCGTGCCCCTCTCGTTTTCTGGAGTTGTTCGCGTGTCAGCTCAGCTACCGTTAGTGCTTCACACATCCTGGAGGGCGGGGTTTCATCAACATCAAGATCGGGCACGCTGGCAGACAACGGCGCCAGTGTGCGACGCACGTTAACGAAAAATGCCGGCGGCGGCTCGGCTGTAGGGCCAACCACGTGTTGTGTAAAAAACACGTTACGCGCTGTACCCAGAAAGTAAGCAACAAACGTGCTCGTCAGCCGTCGAACTACGAATGCCCGCCGCTCGCGGCATCGCTCAATTTAAAGCCGGTAAGGAAACTTCCAGATAGCAGGACAAGGTCATCTACAGTAATCTGGAAAAACCTAGATGCAGCATTTCATGGCTGCGATCAATCGTGATTAGACTGGTCGCTTCTCGCGTCACGAACAAAAATGATAACAGCCCTTTCCTGCAGCCTTGAGCGTGAACGAACAAACACTACAATGATACGTGGCATTACCCCCTTCCAAAGAAGCATCGTCTCGATGCTTTAATATGAAAATAAACACGGAGAATGAAAACTTCGAGTCCTTTAGCGTTCATAATATGGCTTGAGGCGTACGACATCAACGACTTCCGGGCGTGGGCGGCGTCGCTGAGATGCTGTCGTGCCGTCGGGGAGGACTTCTTAGTCGAGGTCACCGATGCGACGGAGAACCCTGTACTGGCCAAAGTTGCGTCGAAGCAACTTTTCGCTCAATCCACGGCGGCGAATCGGCGTCCATATCCAAACCCGATCACCTGGCTTGTAATGCGTGTCTCGTCGGCGCAGGTTGTAGCGTCGGGCATCGGTGTGCTGCTGGTCTTGAATGCGAAGCCTCGCTAGTCTTCGGGCTTCCTCGGTGCGATGAAGGTAGGCGGCGACGTCGAGGTTGTCTTCTTCGGAAACGTGCGGGAGCATTGCGTCGAGTGTTGTCATGGGCTTCCTGCCGTATACCAGCTGGAATCGGATAAACCTGGTTGTCTCCTGGACGGCAGTGTTATAGGCGAAACTCACGTAGGGCAGAATGGAGTCCCACGTCTTGTGTTCGGCGTCGATGTACATGGAGAGCATGTCTCCGACGGTTTTGTTCAGACGCTCTGTGAGTCCGTTGGTTTGCGGATGATAGGTAGTTGTCCTCCGATGGCTTATCTGACTGTAGTGTAAGATGGCTTGTGTCTGCTTCGCTGTGAACGCCGTTCCTCAGTCTGTGATGAGCACTTCGGGGGCGCCGTGTCACGCGCTACGCATGGGACCTGCAAAACAACGAATAACTGCGCACGCAAGAAGAAAAAAATAAGTTCGGTATATTGCCGCTGACGCGCCAGGCTCGGGTCGACCTGGCTATGCACATAACCTTTGTAAATAGAACCTGTAACAGTATGGTGCAGGTTCTAGTTACATCACCACGGACCCCTGTCGAAACCGCTGCAGCCGAAGAATTGCCGGATTGCCACCGTTGCCCGTGCAAATGACCGAAGAAGCCGCCGCAGGTCCGACCGGAGTAGCAGCGCCCGCTTGCAGCACTAACGTGAGCCGCACACTTTTTCCGCGAAGGCTGGCGAAGATGTGGATGATTGGAGCACCAATTACCCGCGGGTGAGCAAATACAACCATTGGGATGCCACTCTGCAGCTGGCCAATGTCGTTTTCTTTCTGGATGGTGCCGCTTTAATTGGTTCGAGAACCATGAAACCTCTTTAACGAGTTGCGACCGCTTCATGGAAGAGCTCCACAGCTGCTTCGGGGATACCGCTGTGAAACGAAAACCCGCTGAGCAGTCTTTGCCTCAGAGAGCGCAAGTGCCTGGAGAGACGTGCACGACGTACATAGAAGAGGTATTGAAGCTGTACAAAGTCGTTAATCCCACTATGTCCGACGAAGATCATCTCCGCAAGGGTATCGCAGAGGACGTCTACAGTTTTCTTATTAGTAAAGAAAATTTACACTCCCCCACGGATATCATCAGGGACTGCCGCACCATTGAAGCTCTTAAGCTCCGGCGAATTCCTCCAAGTTCGGCCGCCTGCCTGAAGTCACCACCGTCGCCAGCGTGGACTTCCACGAGCCTGTGAAGATGTGAGTCTTCCTGACGTCATTCTTCTAATCACCCGTGACGAACTCTCCCGACATCAAAATCTTTTGCGCCGCAGTGACGTTTCGTGTCAGAGCTGTTCTCTGCCGGCAGCTCCGGCCTACCGCTCCTCCCCTTCGAGTTTGTCCAGTCAGGCTGCTACCAGTGCCACTTGCATCGATTACAGCGACGCTCCCCGGATCAGTCGCCCCAACCCCAGAGCGGCAGTTCGTCCGCAAAGCCACCGGCGGCAGCCGGAGTACGATGGCCACTTCGACACTGGATACGAGAAGTGTTATTTCGAGTGTCCCCACGACCCACCAGTTTGTTACCGATGTGGTTTGATCGGTCATATCTCCAGATTCTGCTGTCGCCGGGCCCTGTTTTCCCGCTCCCAGCCCAACGGTCGCGCCCCCATCCCAGTTCCAATACGCCTGTTCATGACCGTGTTTTACGTCATGTCAGCGCCCATCCAGCTACGCGCCACTACGGAACGATTGTCCTGCCTCTGACCGAAGCCGCACTCTACCTCCGCACCGCTCTCGCCGCTCGCCTTCTCCCCAACGTCGTTCCCCATCGTCACCGGGAAACTAACGTTCGCGGCCGATAGTGGTGCGGTCGCCCGGTCATCGATATTGCCAATTCCTCAGCCAATTGGTATGTTAAGGAACCGCATCTAAGTTTTAGTGAACGGTATTTGTGTCACGGCCCTAGTGGACGCTGGTGCCACAGTGTGGGTAATGATTTCAGCTTTCAAAAACCGCCTGGGTCGTAAAATTACGTTCGCTTGGGATAGTACTGCCATATTACGTGGTGTAGGGGGAGAATCATTGGTTCCGATTGGTATTTGTTTTGTAAATGTAGTGATCGCTGGCCACGTGTTCCGAACTGAATTCACGGTGCTTCCTCGTTCTACGCACGACATCATCCTAAGTATTGAATTTTTACAGCAGTGCGGCGCTAGCCTCGACTTCCGCAGTGACGGCATAACATTAAGTCCTGGCCTTCGGTCACCTCGCATAGAAGACTCACCGGTGGTTGCCAAAGTGTTTTCTGTTTCCGCGGGTACCTTCGTTCCAGCGATGTCTGCCATATTCGTTCCCGTTTTGTCCTCTAGCGCTGTTTCTGATGCCTTCGATGCTGTGGTGGAACCTGCTTCCCTCAACTGCGCAAAGAAAAGTGTTCTGGTACTACCCCGCAGCCTCGTCCGTGTGACCAAGAGCCATGCCTCTCTTTGGACTGTCAATCATTCCAAAGAACCTGCTGATTTGCCATGTGGTTTAAAACTTGCCGGCTTTGAAGACAGTTTTTCTCTACCAGTTGCCATGATCACTTACAACGTGTGTCGTCCAAGTAGACGCCGCGATCTGAGCGACTCTCATTTCCTAGCTATGGTAGAGAAAGGGTATGGTAGATGGTCCTTGGCGATCACAAAATGAACAAGGGAGGGGAAACCTCAGGTTGCTTGAGCCAACGTTTCGATAAGGGGACTTGTCTTCGTCTGGGCAAAGCGTTCATCATTGGCAGAGATTAAATAGGGCCTTCGCTCCGAGGAGGAAGGGCCCGGGGTGGGGAAGGAAAGAGGTGTGAGAGGGGATGCTGGTCAGGAAGGGTGGAAGGTGAATCTTGGTTCGTTAAGCTGCAATACTGAAAAAACTTATACCCGGGGTGTGTAATGAACAAAGGCTTTGAAGGGGCTGCGATGGTGGGGAGGCGCTTGGTGGACCTGTAAGACTGAGATAAGGGGATTAGTCAGCGTGGTACAAGGCAAACAAAATAGGCTGGCACTAGAAGGAGAAAGAAAGGGGGGGGCGCATTTCCAACGAAGGACAAGGCAGGGGTGGGGGAGAATGGCTCGGGTTCAGAGAAAGCCAAAAAGTGGGGGCGGAGGGGGTAACAGGAATGTCATGGTTTCCGAGAACTGATAGTAGGGGATTAGGAGAGAAAAAAAAAGGTGAACAAAGGGAGAGGGTGAGAAGGCCGGAAATGTGGTTTAAGGTATGACGTGGGTCTAGGTTCTAGGAAATGGTCTGACCACGTGGAAGACATCTGTTAGTGTAAAATTATGCTAACCCTGGAATGTACCTGAGAGATTCCAGGTTTCCTCTAGACATGTTAATCCCTGTTGGTTGCAGTGTTTTAAATTTGTGGATTATTAATGCTTCTCTGTATTTTCTGTCCCTAGTCGATTTGAAGCCTGACTGAAGAATGAACAATTTGAGTTCGTTGAATTTGTGATGGCGCTGATTAAAATGGGTCGACACTGCCTTCTGTTCATTCCGTGTTGTGTCAGGCCGGTGCCCGTTTAATCTGGCACTCATTGTTTGCCCGGTTTCTCCGATATATTGTTTCTGGCAGAAGGAGCACTGGAGCATATAGATAATATTGGAAGATGTGCAGTCAAAACTGGTCTTTATATCGAAACTGAAATCGATTGCCGTACTTTTAACCGTAGTGACCCTTTGTAAATGTTTGCATGTCTTGGATCTAGGTCGAGAGCATGAAGTTACTGTCGGGGGTGGTTTCTTACCGACCCTAGCATGCACCAGGGTGTCCTTCAGGTTTGTGTATCGTCTGTATGTTACCCTTGGTGCGTCGGGAAATATTTTCTTGAGACGGTCGTTGCTAGTTAAAATGGGGTGGTATTTCCGCAGGATATTGTTTATGTTTATAAGCGCGTTTGAGTATTTCGTTATAAGTGCAGGAGGTCGTTGACTGTTAGCTTTTGTTCGTTTTTTAAGAACTACATCTCGTTTAAAAGTGGTTGCTCGTTGGAACGCATTATTAAGGATTGTCTGTGGATGGTTTCTGGTGATTAGTGTGTTTTTTAGCGAGTGGAGGTGTTTCAGGTAGTCGTCGTCGTCGCTATATATTCTTCTTAGTCTTGTTGCCTGTCCTACGAATATACCTTGTTTGCAGTGTCTTGGATGATGGCTAGTGAAATCTAAGTGTTGTTGTCGGTCAGTAGGCTTCCTGTAAAGTGTGGTTTTGAGCTTGCTATTTTCTAAATGGACAGTGGTGTGAAGGAAATTGACTTGCGTTTTCGAGGTGTTGAAGGTGAATTTAATGCTGGAGTGGCATGAATTGAAATGTGTGACGAATGCCTTCAGGGTCTCAGTCCCATGCTCCCATATCATGAAAATGTCGTCTATGTAACGCAGGTACATAAGTGGTTTTTTAGAAATGAATTTAGAAGTTGAGATTCTAGTAGCCGCATAAAAATGTTCGCGTAGGTGGTTGCGAAGGGAGTGCCCATGCTTGTTCCAAATACTTGAAGGTAGTAAGAAGAATCGAATTCAAAGTAGTTGAGTGTTAGTACCAATTCAAGTAGCGTGAGGTACACTTCAGTTTCGTGCGGGTGAGGACTTTGACTTAGAAATTTGGAGAGTGCGTCGATACCTTCAATAATGGGAATATTTGTGTACAAAGCGGCGACCTCAAGTGTGACAAGTATGCTATCTGCTGGGATAATGGAAGCGTCATTCAGAGACTCTATTATGCGGAGAAAGTGCGGTGTATCCTCGACAAAGGAAGGGAGGTGGGTGGGAATATGTGCAAGATAGTGGTTCAGGAAAATTGATAAGTTCTCTGTGGGCGTGTTATTATTTGAAACGATAGGTCTGCCTGGGATATCTGCGGTAAACAAGTCTTCTGCGGAAACCTTATGGATTTTGGGAAGTAGGTAAAAGCGTCCTGCCTGTTTGTTTACCGGATTTAAAAAGTGGTAGTCGGACTGCGTGATTAGTTCCCTTGATAATAAGTTTGCCAGTTTGTTCAGAATCAATTTGCAGAACTCTGAAGTGGGATCTGAATCTAATTTCCTATAATGACAAGGGTTGTTGAGTTGCCTAAAAGCTTCTTTTTGTATTTTTCGGCCGGCAGGATAACTATGTTACCTCCTTTGTCTGCAGGCTTAATGACTATATCGGTTCTAGAAGCTAAGTGGTTCAGAGTAGCCTGTTCCGTTGGGGTAACGTTTCTGCGTTTTCGAACTTGCTTTGTTTGGCCTATAATTTCTTTCGACACAGATTTAATGTACAAGTCTAATTCGGCACTCTGCTGCGCTTCCGGCGTCCATGTGCTTTCGGCTTTGAGAGGGATGGGTTTAAGGCTGGTTACTTCAGTAGGGTGAGCACGTGTTGACCACGAGTTACAGGAAAGAGCTAGGTTAGTAATCGGGGTGTTCGTTTTTTCGGCAAAGAATTCCTTAATTCGCAATCTTCACGCAAATTCTGTGAGATCTCTGTGAAGTTCATACTCGTTAAAATTATTGTTAGTTGGACAAAATGTAAGGCCATGCTTCAGAATTCGTTTGTCGCTATCACTTAGGGATTTCGAAATATCGATAATGTTGCTGTCAGTGTCCTGCGGCGAAAAAGGCGTATCTTTTGTCTCTATCGAGATTGGCGGGCGGTTGTTAAACTGTCCAAATATATTCGTATCTAGCGGAAATTTATCTCGAATTTGTTTTCGCTGTTGTTTATCGTGCAGCTTGCGTTCCTTTCTGGTTACAAAATCTGCTAGTGCCTGGCTTTCGTCCGAATTTAGTTCTATCTTGCTAAGTTGATCATCGAGGGAATTTAACTGCTCTTGACAATGTTCTTTTCAAATAGCTATGAATGAAAGTGATGCGTCATTTGAAACCTTTTCCCATCGAGCCAGGAGTTCAGGCCTGAGCGCACCGAGGGAGCACCTAACATTAACTCGAAGTCCTTTGGGTATTGTCCTGTGCTGCGAGTAGCATTTGTAAGTGTGTAGGTGGAATCGGTAGTTAGTTTGTTTAGTGGCTAGTTTTCTGGCGACCAGGAAAATTCGTCTTTTGGGTTCGGGGCGACTGGTGCTGCCAGATGTACGTCATCTGTGCTTGCGCCGAGTGGACCTCTTGAAGGATGTTGTGTGTTTAGGGGACTTCTCTTTGGGGGTGGTATCGGTGTCGAGGTCCACGTCGGTGATAATCTGGGTGCTAGTGTGCGTCATTAATCGCTTAGGTGTCTGTGTGAAGTGGTGGCTTTGTTGTTTAGTGGCTACTTTCGGTGGGATTCCTACGTGCTGTTCCGCTGGTGTGGGATCCACGGTTACCGTCTGTGTGCCAGCGTCGCGAGTCTCTGGAGTGAACTGCGTGGAGGTGTCCTGGGTCCTAGCGGGGGGAGGCTGTGGTCGTTCCTGGGTGTTGTCGCTTTTGTGGGTGGTCTGTTGTTGAGTGTTGGCCAGAGTGGGAGAAGGACCGTCTCAAGAAAATATTTGCCGACGCACCAAGGGTAACATACAGACGCAACACAAACCTGAAGGACATCCTGGTGCATGCTAGGCTCGGTAACAATCACCGACAGTAACTTCATGCTCTCGACCTAGATGCAAGACATGCAAACATTTACAAAGGGACACTACGGTTAAAAGTACGGCAAGCGATTTCAGTTTCGATATAAAGACCAGTTTTGACTGCACATGTTCCAATATTATCAACATGCTCCAGTGCTCCTTCTGCCAGAAACAGTATATCGCAGAAACCGGGCAAACAATGAGTGCCAGATTAAACGGGCACCGGGCTGACACAACATGGAATGAACAGAAGGCAGTGTCGACCCATTTTAATCAACGCCATCACAAATTCGACGAACTCAAATTGTTCATTCTTCAGTCAGGCTTCAAATCGACTAGGGACAGAAAATACAGAGAAGCATTCCTAATCCACAAATTTAAATCACTGCAACCAACAGGGATTAACATGTCCAGAGGAAACCTGGAATCTGTCAGGTACATTCCAGGGTTAGCATAACTTTAAACTAACAGATGTCTTGCACGTGGTCAGACCATTTCCTAGAACCTAGACCCATGTCATACCTTCCACCACATTTCCGGCCTTCTCACCCTCTCTCATTGCTCACCTTTTTTTTCTCTCCTAATCCCCTACTATCAGTTCTCGGAAACCATGACATTCCTGTGACCCCCTCCGCCGCCACTTTTTGACTTTCTCTGAACCCGAGCCATTCTCCCCCACCCTTGCCTTGTCCTTCGTTGGAAATGTGCCCCCCCCCCCCCCCTTCTTTCTCCTTCCAATGCCAGCCTATTTTGTTTGCCTTGTACCACGCTGACTAATCCCCTTATCTGAGTCTTACAGGTCCACCAAGCGCCTCCCCTCCGTCGCAGCCCCTTCAAAGCCTTTGTTCATTACACACCCCCCGGGTATAAGTTTTTTCAGTATTGCAGCTTAACGAACCAAGATTCACCTCCCACCCCTTCCTGACTCGCATCCCCTCTCACACCTCTTTCCTTCCCCACCCCGGGGCCTTCCTCCTCGGAGCGAAGGCCCTATTTCATCCCTGCCAATGATGAACGCTTTGCCCAGACGAAGACAAGTCCTCTTGTCGAAACGTTGGCTCAAGCAACCTGAGGTTTTCCCCTCCCTTGTTCATTTTGTGATTTCCTAGCTATGGTCAACAAATCCCTGCCCACTCACGACTGCCAGTTACTAGTGGCCGTTTTTATGAAGCATGCGGACGTGTTTGACTTCGGTCGCGACCAACCACCGCCGATTCCATCTTCCCGTACCATCACATGATCATTACTGGATCTGCACAACCAATTCGACAGAAGCCATACCGCGTCTCGCCTTCCGAATGATAGATGATCGATGAACAAGTCCGTGACATATTACACCGCGGCATTATTCAGGAATCTTCACGCCCGTGGGCTGCTCCAGTGATCCTAGTCAAAAAGAAAGATGGCACATGGCGATTTTGTGTCGACTATCGCCGGCTTAACACTGTCATAAAGAAGGATGTTTACCCGCTCCCACGCGTTGATGATGCCATTGACTGCCTCCACTCAGCTTCCTACTTTTCCTCGGTGGATCTATGGTCCGTATACTGGCAGATCCCGGTGCACCCGAAAGACAAAGAGAAAACGGCTTTCGTGACGCCTGGCGGGTTGTATGAATTTAATGTTATGCCATTCGGCCTTTTGCAATGATCCTGCCACTTTTGAACGATTTATGGATACGCTTTTACGTGGCCTGAAGTGGCAAGTTTTGCATGTGTTATCTGGACGATGTTGTTATTTTTGGAAGGACCTTCGCCGAACATAACAGACGCTTAGCCGTTGTCCTAGACTACATAGAGAGAACGCGTCTCGTACTGAACTCCAAGAAATGTTGTTTCGGTGAATGCCAATTTACTGTGCTTGGTCATCTAGTTGACACGGATGGCGTCAGGCTCGACCCGCAGAAGGTTAAAGCTGTAAGCAGTGTTTAACAGCCCAAATCAGTGAAAGAGCTCAGCAGTTTCCTAGGGCTTTGCTCATATTTTCGGCGTTTCGTTCCCAATTTTTTTCTAATTTAGCCTACCCGCTCCAAAGTTTCCTGCAGAAAGACACTGCTTTCCACTGGACTCCCGAATGCGACTCCGAGTTTCGCCAGCTCAAGTTCCTCCTTATCTCGCGGCTAATATTGCGTCCTTTCTGCCCGACAGCACCCACTGAACTCCACACTGACACCAGCGGCATCAGCGTGGGTGCTGTGCTTTTCCAACGCCGTGAGGGCAGTTAACCCGTTGTCGCTTATGCAAGTGGCGCCCTCAGCAAGTCGGAAGGCAATTACACTGCAACAGAGCAAGAGTGTCTCACCGTTGTTTTCGGCGTACAACGGTTTCGTTCGTACATTTATGGACGTGCTTTTACAGTTCTTACACACCATCATTCTCTGCGCTGGCTTGTGAATCTACGCGACCCCCGCGGTCGCTTGGCCCGCTGGGCATTACGCCTGCAAGAGTTCAACTTAAAGTCTCTTACAAAAGTGGCCGTCTAAATGCCGACGCAGATTGCCTTTCGCGGCTACCGCTCACGGCTACTACTTCCGATGATGAAAAGTTTGAGTACTATCTCACTGCCGTTTCACAAGAGTTTCCGGATCTTGGCACTTTCCAGGCCGAACAACGGAAGGATCAGCACTTGGTGCCGCTTTTTGCTGAGGCCCGTGACCCGGCATCCGCAAGTCCTTTCTGCATTCGCGATTTATTTAGTCTATAGAACTAATTGCTCGTCAGGAAGTGCGCGCGTTCCAGCTACTCTGTATTCCTCTGTTCTACTCGCAATGCACGATGCCCTCACGGTTGGGCACTTGGAGTTTGCCAGGTCCCTCAACCGCATCAATGAACGTTTTTACTGCACAAAAATACATCACATGGTTCAACGCTACGTGGCCACCTGCAAGCCGTGTAAGCGGTTCAAGCTTCCGACAACTTCTCCGCCTGGACGCCTGCATCCTGTGCGACCTCCAAGCACACCATACGAACAAGTTGGTCTCGATCTTCTCGGTCCGTTTCCCCGCTTGTCCAACGGTAACCGCTGGGTCATCGTGTGCGTTGATCACCTCACATGTTACTGTGAAACCTCCGCCCGAATATGCGCCACGGCTGCTGAAGTCTTGCTCTTTCTTCCTCATCCTGCCATCCTCCGGCATGGACCTCCTCGAGTTGTTATCAGCTCCACCTACGCTGAGAGAAAGAACCCTTGTAACAATAAAGTTTTTGATTCATTCGTTCAGTAACCGTGGTTGCCAGTTTACAGCAGATGTTGCGGAAGAGCTTCTGCGTCTTTGTTCATGCCATTTTCGCCACTCGACGCCGTACCACTCCCAGACGAACGGACTGGTTGAACGTACCAATCGGATACTTACGAACATGCTTGCCATGTATGTCGATTGCCGCCATAAGGGCTGGGACGCCGTGCTTCCCTTCATTACATATGCCTATAACACGTCGAGGCATGAAATAACTGGCTATAACCCGTTCTTCCTTCTTTATGCCCGTCCGCCTCGAAGCTGCCTCGACAGCATTTTGCCTTTCTCTCTCGACACGGAGCATTCTAATGCAAACACTCTATGTCGCGCTGAACAAGCCCGTAGTATTGCCCGGATACGCACCTTGGCATCGCAGGATCGCTCTAAGCAGCGTTGTGACCGCCGGCGCAAGGATGTCTGCTACCTGCCCGGTAACGTTGTATGGTTGTGGACGCCTCTACGCTAGCGTGGTTTATCACAAAAGCTGCTGTCCCACTACACAGGCCTGTTCATTGTTTTCGCTCTCCTCAATGACCTGAACTATGTGGTCTCTCCAGAATCTACGCCTGGACGCCGCTTAAGGAAACCCCAAGTCGTGCATGTCGCACGGCTAAACCCCTTCCACTCTCGGGACCCAGATTGATTTACTAGCCCAGAGGGCTTCGTCTGCGAACGGGGAAATGTCACTAGCTACGCATGGGCTCCGCGGAACAACGAAGTGCGCAGGCAGGAAGAAAAAGAGGAAGTTTGGTATCTTGCCGCTGACGCGCCAAGCTCGGGTCGACCTGCCTATGTAAATAACCTTTGATTCGTCGCATAGCGATGCGGTCTGGTGGCGCACGTGCTCATACGGCCCGCCAGCTTGTGCGCTCTATCCTTCACCCACGGATAATATATCAGGCACAATTTCAACGTCTCACCCGCAGACAGTGGGACTCCCTTGAAGCTATCAATCGTGAGGTTATGCGCGCCATAACATTTTTCCCTGGTTTGACACCCATACCCGTGCTTCAGGAGTTCGTCCAACTTAATACTCTCAGTGAACTCATCGACCAGCGGATGGAAAACAGAGCTCGTAAACAGTCTATAAAACTTCATCGTTTAAAGATGCTCCCTCCGTGGCCGTATTGTCAGCTCACAGACAATCGCCCCACTGTTTCCCCGTCCGTATCAGCCGCGTATCTGCCTGGAGGGTGCATATTGTACACCGATGCTTCACATACTGCAGAACGGGGAGCTACTTCTGTATATAGTCCCTCCCATCCGCATCTCAACTCTCGTGCGACGTACACCACAGATACATGTGCCCCCCTGGGATTGGAACTTCAAGCCATTTATAATGCCATTGCTTCCCTTCCGCTCGTTCCCACATTCAATGCAGTTCATATTTATACAGACTCCCTCGCCGCCCTTTAACAGCTTAAGGCTGTTCGACGGACATTCCAGATTACACAATCAATTCATCTACTCTGCGCAATATACCCATGTCCTGTACGCATACACTGGATTCGCGGTCATGCTCACGATCCACGTAACGTTCAAGCAGATGCTATGACTCACATTGACACATCAGACGACCCGCCACCTTCCACTCTTCCCCCAGATCCGTTCCTGTCCTATGTCTCCGATCCACAAGCTCTGCGTCAGTGAGCACGCGCTCTAATTCCTCCGTTTCTCACCCTCTCCCCCATAATCTTACTCGGCAGGAGGAGGTATCAGTGCGCCAGATTAGCGCAGGGGCGGCCCTGACCCCATCTGTCCGTTATCGGTTGGGTGATAAATATCTGCCAGCAACTGACAGGTGCCCTCACTGCGGCGCTGCACCGGACATTTGTGATGTGCGGCAGCTGTTGTGGACTTGCCCACCGACGGTCCCTATTAGAAAACGGCTCCTCAGGGTGGTCGGCCTGTGGTGGAACCGCGACGGGGACTATGTGAAGTGGACTATGGACAATAACTTCACCGGCAGCCTATGCGACTACCTCGCCGAAAGTGCTCTTCACTCCTTCTTTTAACTTTCTGTAACCTACATTCCACTCCCCCTTTTCTCAACTTATGCATCATGGCAGACTTCTCGGATAAAAAAAATAGAACCTGTAACAATATCATTTCTTTTTTTTTGTGGGGTTGCGGGGGAAAAAGTGGCAGTTCGGTATCTTGCCGCTGACGCGCCAGGCTCGGGTCGACCTGCCTATGTAAATTACATTTTTATTCAGAACCTGTAACAATATAATTGTTTTTGGGGGGTTGCGGGGAGGGGGGGGAAGGATTTTTATTCTTATCTGCGCGATAGAGGTGCCGGCCCACCTTACAATGGGGCAGCGATGGATCCATAGGTTGCACATGTTGCACACATAAGCTTTCTATTGTGGTGGACGTGCATTATAAGGGCGGTCTACAATGTCCTTTCTAATGCCCCGAGAAGTCGAAAAGAAATTAAAAGCAATGTTGCTGGGCTTGTATCTAGAAATGACACACGAATGGAAAGGACTACTCGAGATAAATTCTTAAATACAAAAACCGGTGGTTTTAAAAACTAACATGCACTATCGAACTAACATTTCAAACTAGCATGCACTGTCAACGTTTAGACGACATTTGCCATTCCTGCAGCAGTGGGGGTCATGAGATGATTTGTAAAAAGAACTGAACGTGTCTAAGGCTCTCACTACTTCCTTATCTGCAAAACAACAGGAACTTGCCTCGCGAAAACCGCAAGGAGCGCACGTGAATTTTGGCGTCAGGGATGCAATGCTGGAGTTTCCGCACTACTTACTAACAAGGGCACATCTTCAAAAAAATTAACGGAGTGTTAGCTTCGGTTGAACCGAGTGAGGAGCGGCAGCTTCACGCTAGTTTAGCCGGCCGAATTCTTGTTATGCTCTTCGAAAATATAGCGCAAAAAAGACACGGACGACACAGAAGTGGATAGCGCCTGTCCTTTTCACTTCTGTGTCGTTCGTGTCCTTTTTGCGCTATGTTTTCGAAGAACTGTTACCAACTAGCCCAAACCAAGCTACTTGTTATGCTGTCCGTCTGTCGTTTCTTTGGCATCTTCCAGGCTAAACCATCGCCAAACTACTAGTTCTCACTCGATTTAGTCCAAGCTAAAGCGCCGCTTATTTTTCATGCTCAGCCGAACGCGTGACGTCACGGCCTAGCACGTGAACATCACATGTGAAGTACACTGTTAGAAAATTCTGTAAATCTACGGGAAAAACTGTACTGAACTCGCCCCGCACGCCGGCACTATCGCCAAAGTATAGTTCTTGTTGCGAAACGGGAACTGCTACGCAATTTAGAAATGCGCAACTAAAGCGAAAAAGCCTTCGTATCTGCGTGCTATTATGTTCGGCGCTACGCAGAGCGACTGCACGCTTATTGGAGGCGTCACACACATGCAGGCTGTTCGCAGACGGAAATGGCGTTTTATATTATTGGGGACATTATTGTCCTGCGGAGTAATACCACCCCTGGAGCCGCTGTGCGCAGCGCGGAGTGCCACAAACGCGGCTGCTCATACGAAGTATAGTAGGGCGCGAAGAGCGCATTGTCTGGAGGCGGCTGCAAATACAAGCGCGCTGCAACTGTTTAGCAAGCAACGCAGCATCTCTTGGCCGGACGACGGAGGTGCTGCTCGTTTTCAAGGTATGTATATATTCATCTCTTATCAGCGGTGTCATTATTGAGACGGCACTTTCAGTTTTGGCGGGAAACTCACTGTACGCATTGGCTGCGGTGAAAAGAAAACTAGTGCGCCAAAACCGTCCTCGCGTCGGCTTATCAGTAACATGGCCAGCTCGGAATATTAAGGCTCTTTAGCGTGGCGCGGACAGAAGTAAACGGAGCACGCAACTGTCTTCGAATATTTTTCACGCGTCACCTAATTGAAATTTCCAGCAGTGGTGCGAGCATGCTGGTAGCGGAGGTTGGTGGGCTTTCTTGTAGACAGACAACGCTTCTTCATTGGCGATGGAGAAAGCGTGATTGCACTTCGAACGCAATAGCGTGCTCCGCTTACTTATGGCCGCGCCTGCATGCGAGGCGCGGGCGCACGTGTTTTCGATTCGCGGCATTGAACTGATAAGGTGATGAGCAGGTGGTAGACATATATTGTCATGGTTTGTCGTAATGTATTGTCGTCATGTATTGTCGTCATGAACGACATATATTGTCGTCTTCGCGCCTGGGAGGTACTCTGCTCCCTATCCAGTCTTCGACAGATAGGGCAGCATCAACGCATTTTTGTTTTGTCTGTGCTTAATTTCGTGGATCCATCCACAAGTGAAACGAATTGACTAGTGAACTCAGCAAATTGAACATATGAACATGTCATTAAGTGCATCAAATAGCTGAAGCAAATTCATTATTTCATTGATTAATTAATGCATTAAGAGAAGCACGTACTCGTCTCGGAGCAAAATGAATGCAAATATTGCCAGTAGCACTGAATTTATTCACTGAGACTATCTTTCGTGTCTAAGCGCTACTTTTATTGTACTGGGTACCATTTATGCATTGCTCTTGCCAGTTGCATAGTCACTGGTTGCTGCTCTTGCGATTTCTAAACAACTTTAACCTTGTGATACCGTGGCTTGTATTGTTTTTTTTCTCACCCTAGTACCTTCATTGTACATTGCGTATTTTTTATAGCAAGGTGTGATGTGTATTTCATTTGCCTCTTAATCCTGTATGGTATGATGTTGCAATAGGGTACAACTTAAAAGGGCAGCGGCTTTTCCCCGTCAAAGAACCCCCCTGCAGCCAATGGCGTCGGCCGATTCTCATGACCCTGCTAGGGTGACAATGCAGGGAGCGGTGCCACAATGGAGAGAGGGGTCCAGCCGGGACTATGGATGGAGGGGACCACCCGCTTTCATCTGCCACTTCCTGCATTGTCACGCTAGTAGGACAATGAGCATCGGCTGACGCCATTGGCTGGCAGGGGGTACTTTAACAGGGAAAAGCCGCTGCCTTCTTAAGTTGTACCCGACGATAGACGCGTTCATGATTACTGGGAAAACCTGTTGAGCATTGTTCTTGTGTGTCACTTTGAAACCGCTCACTCCCCTCTCACTGCCTCTGCATGAGCCTCGAGGAAACTTGAGATAAATAAATAAATTCAATAGCTAATGCAGATTTTAACGAAATAGTTTAATCTGGTTCTATCTCATTAATTAAAATTAATGAATGAGGGTTGCCACTTTTGTGTTACTGATTTATTGCCACTTCAGAATTTCCAAGTGCTCAATTGTTTTGTGTTTGGCGCACTATACACTCAAGTTTCGATGACAGCCTCTACCACTGTTCTCGCCAGCAGCAGAAAAATTTAATGAGTATACACATTTGAATTGTGTGTCCTGGACCCAAGTTCTCACTAAACGTTTTCAAAACAAGTGGTCATGAGTTTATTTTAGCATGTAGCAGAGCCGCCAAAATGTATCCCCTTTACATGCCCCTTTATATATGATAGCACTGTCTGAACATTTTTGGTAGTGTAATTCTTCTGATGCACAAAGCGCACACCACCATGTTTTAGATATTTATGGTTCTGCAGGTGTAACATCATATTGTTCTTTTGTTTGGCAGATGTTAGTGAAAATCTGGAGCCAAGATTACGAAATTAAGATACTTGTGGCCGTTGAGAGCTTTGAAGATATAAAGGAGAAGGCCACAAAGGAAGGCATACGCCCTGGCGTCCCAAGCAGCAATCTCAGGGCAAGTTTAAGTTTGCCTACTTTTGCTCAAGCATACAGCTTAAATCATAGCAGATAAAAGACGAGAAAAAAGCGTATGAAGTGCGGTGTTTCTTATTCGCACATCTACAATGTGGCCAAACAAACCAGAACAGAAATTTGCATTGCATTTTGTGGATATCTTGTTTGATTACATTAGGGAAGTTCCGTTTTGCATGGGACTACTGAGAGTGCACTGGCACTTATCACTGGGCCAGCCACTTTCATGTGTCTTTTTGGTTATCTGAACTGATATATTTTCTTCCCTCAGCATGAAATGTGTATAGAAGGCTCTGCTTAGTTTGAACAATTTCAGTCCCGTTCAAGTTAAAATTACTGAAAGTAAAAATTGTCTCTGTTCACATGTGGCTGGTTTTTAATGACCTTCCTTGAAATTTGGTTGCATTAGGTGTTATGTACCAAAACTAAAAGATCTTGACTTGCTGATATGCCAATGTAGCCATATTAAATTTTGATGAACATCATTTTTTCTACTTCTGTACATCAGCTTGAAGCAAGTTTTTAAACTAGAATATGGGCTAATGTGCATTGAGTATGTTTGAATTAATAGTCTAGCTTGCTTCCCTGTTGAGTCCCAGAACAATAACGTTTACTCTCTCTCTCTTCAGTCTTGAGATGTGCCTTCTAATGCGTTAGTGAGTTCCAATATGCCCCTGGAGCAAGTTAATGGGGCATTCCTTTAGCCTGTTGCCTACAGAACTCCTGATCTGCTTGGCATAGAACCTGTTTCTGGGACATGGGATTGGTGACGTATAGTAACTCCCTCTCTATATTTTGTGCTATATAAAATACGGCACCCACACTTGTGAAGATATGCAATTGAATGGGCTTTAGGAGAATTGGTTTCACACTGGGAAAGTGGTTTTAGAAAATACTGGAGCCCATAGCAACAACTGATGGTGTGTTTCAGGCAGGGGTTAAAATGCAGGTATTACAAAAAAAGTAACAACGACATGAAAGATTTGCAGGCTTTATTATTATAAGTGTAGGCTGTACATTAAAGGCTGTACATTAACAATGCATCAGTGTGACATATTTTATCGTAAGGCTGTTCTGTAATTTTTCCCCTATGTAGCTTAGTTTCAGTCTTGTGTCATATCCTGTTGGTCACTTTAGAGGCTTGTCTGTTTGGCACATGACTTGTTTTAATGGCATTTTCAGCAGTTGTCAAATAGCATCGTAATTTTTTCATCTACTCTTGCTAGACATTAACTTTAGACGCTGTCATTGAAATGATGAAAAAGATGCGCAAATTTTAATTTTCAAAAAATGGCATATTCGGGTTCAATATACTTTAAGTACCTACCTACCAGGTCTCAAGGTCTAATTTGACGTTTGCTAAGGTGGGTGGACGGGCTTGTTGGTAATACATCATGACAAAACAGCACAGACAAGACAAGACCAGCGCTGACTTTCAACAACGTTTATTGGAAAGCAAATCAAAATATATACATTGTGCCCTAAAAAAACAATGCACAAAAGATGCCTTGTCACATTCACAACTGGATGTGTTGAAATCAAAACAAAAATTGATTATTAAGCATTTAACAGCACGAACTCTTTCTTAGTGAGCAATACAGAAGGTGTGCTACCGCAATGATTGCAGTTTCTGTGGCCTCTATTATCTCGCGCACCAACTTTTCCCTGTTTGTCTAGCACAATGCAGCGCATGAATCCTGGCGAACAGCGTTCAGGATCTGGCAGATGATAGCAATCGCGACAGCGAATTATTAAATTCCCCCTCACAACTTTGTTCACATGCTCTTTTAACCTCCCACCTGCATACCTGCCAGTTTGACCAATGTAAACATATCCACCTTTCAAGGCGATTGAGTACACTATACCTTCTGTGCAATCTCCGAAGCGATTCTGATGGTTGATTGTAGTACCTTCGTTGCCTTGCTGATCTCGGCTGACACGCTTACACTGATGTTGAAGCTTTCTGAGGTGCGGAGAAAACAACCGTTTTCTTCGGCTCACTCGAGGCTGGTGAAGAGAGATTGCTAAACTTTGCTTCTAAACTGCCTTGATGAAATCGTGTGTACATGCCATGGCATCCAGTTTTGCCCAGCAAATATTATTAGCTGTTTGTCTACTGCTGGATACTCAGAACCTTTGTTGGTGTCTGTAGCCAAGTGCCTTAAGCACAAGTTCAAACAGGCATGTTGCGCCCCCATTGAGACTGTAACTCTGAAAAGAAAGGTTTTGCCTGTCACCTGCATCCACAATTTATCGCACCAATTAAATAAAATAGGCAGTTGAGTCGGCATTGATGTTCTTTTCTCCGCACCTCAGAAGCTTCAGCACCTGTGTAAGTGTGTCAACCAAGATCGGCAAGACAATGAAGGTTCCACATTCAACCATCAGAATCGCTTCATTGAGTGCACTGAAGGCATAATGTACTCGATTCCTTTGAAATGTGGCTATGTTTACATTGGTAAAACTGGCAGGTGTGCCAATGAAAGGTTAAAAGAGCACCCTTACGAAGTAAACAAAGCTGTAAGGGGTGAATTTGATGATTCACTGCCGCGATTGCGATCATTTGCTAGATCCTGAATGCTGTGTGCCAGAATTCATGTGCTGCATTGTGCTAGACAGACACTGGAAAAAGGTGGTGCTTCAGGTAATGGATGGCGCATAAATTTCAGAAAACCAGAATCATTATGTCAGCG
Source organism: Amblyomma mixtum (assembly GCF_055824585.1). Lineage (NCBI taxonomy): Eukaryota > Metazoa > Arthropoda > Arachnida > Ixodida > Ixodidae > Amblyomma > Amblyomma mixtum. Next base: position 161,182,228 of record NC_143013.1, read on the forward strand.
CACCATCTGTATCGCTCTCCAAGAAAGAGGTCGTGCTGTTAAATGGTTCATAATGAATTTTTGTTTTGTTTTCAACACACCCAATGTGAATGTGACAAGGCATACTTTGTTCGTTGTTTTTTTCAGGCCGTGATGTGTATATTTTGACGTGCTTTCCAGTAAACCTTGTCAACAGTCAGTGCTTGTGCCGGCGTATTCCTTTCTCGTCCTTCTTTTGTCTGCTCTGTGTTGTCATGATAATTTGTTCTCCAGCTACCAAACTAAAAATGATACATTTGATGCCTCCAAAACACTGAAATGGCGATTTCTGAGCAAATTGAGGTAAAGCCACATATCCAGTGGCCACCATTTTGCTCTTGTTTGAAAATTGGTGCTCTTCCCTAATCTGGGTATTACTCACTATCGTGAAGTTCTCCCGGAATATCTGCATTGCGCCATTTTCTGAGGGTGGTGGTGGTGGTGAAAACTTTTAATTACTGAAATAGAGTTTGGGAGCCACAGAGTGGCCCCGCTACATGGTCGGCGTCCCTAGTCCGGGACACCGCATGACAATGCCCCGTCTCTAGCCCGTTTTACCAGAGCCCTTTGGGACTCAAGCGAGGAGCAGTTGAGAAGGGCAGTCTCCCATGCCTCTCTGGAAGGGGTAGGGGAAGTGGGGAGGTGGGGATTTTGAGTACATGCCCACACCATGTGGAAGATATCACAGGTCTCCCCACAGTGTGGGCATCGCCCATCCGTGTTAGGATCGTAATGCTTTAAGATTGCAGGACAGAGTAGAGTACCTGTCTGCAGGCGCCTTAAAGTTCGCTCCTCCGTCTTACTCAGCCCCTTTGCAGGGGCCGGGAAAAGACGGTGGATGTCGCTATAATGCGTTATAATTTCCTTGAATCGCAGCAGCGGCTGGTTAGTCTCCGAGCCAGAAGAGCTGGGATGAGGAGCCCGGTGAGTAAGCGCTCGGGCAGCCGCGTCAGCAGCCTCATTACCTCGTAAGCCCTGGTGGCCAGGAGCCCAAATGATTCTTTTGGGTGTTGGATCAGTGGCAGTCCGTCTTAGAATACAAGCAGCTAAGGGGGAGATCTCCCCTGCCAAGTAATGATCACATGCTTTTCGGGAGTCCGTAATGATGATTCTCGAATTGGCGTGGGCGGCAGCAAGCGCTATCGCTACTTCCTCGGCTCGCATTGAATTCGGGGCTCGAAAAGAGAGTCCATCAACGTGCATTTCCTGGTGAACGACAGCGGCCGTGTAAAATCCCGTGGGCGATGGGCCTGCTACGTCTACATAATATACACCAGGTCGGGAGCCGTGTTGTCTCTCAAGAGCCCGAGCCCGCGTTTGTCGCCTGTTTATGTGCATGTCGGTGTCCATGTTACGGGGGAGCGGGGAGACCCAGAGCATATGGCGCCACAGTACTGGGATCCGCTCCGCCTCCTCTGGAGTGCAGTCGTGTTGGATGTGTAAGCGCTTTAGCAGGCGGCGCCCAGGGGCCGTCTGCATGAGCCGCGTGTATTGGTTCATGAGGTGGGCCTCCCGCAGCTCCTGGTAGGAGTTTAGCACCCCCAATGCCTTGAGTTTGGCATTAGAGGTAGCCACCGGGAGATCCAGGGCTCGCTTAGTTGCCTTGCGGATGACGGCGTCTATTCGCGCCTCGTCTTGCTTAGTAGTGCGGAGATATGGCACGGCGTAGAGGATCCGGCTAGTCACGAAGGCATAGACGAGCAGAAGCGCGTCCCTGCCCCGCAGACCGCCCCGCTTGTTGGAAACGCGGCGGATCATGCGCCCTACCTGTTCGCCTACTCTCTTGAGTTTCAGAATGGTGGAGTCCGGTCTGAGTCTGTGGTGAATGAAAAGGCCCAGAATACGGAGCTCCTCCACCTCTCTAATAGGACCTCCTGACAGAGAGATGTGAATTGCTGTCCTATCCTTTGGGTTCGCTCTGACATGCAAAAGCTCTGATTTCGCTGGAGCACATTGGAGCCCACAGTCAATAGCATACGCATCGACTATGGAAGCGGCCTGCTGAAGGCGGACCTCCATGTCCCCAAGGCTCCCCTCAGTGGTCCAAATTGTAATGTCGTCTGCATATAACGCGTGACTCAGATGGTTGGCATGTGCACACCTCAAATGCTGTTTTCTCTAATTCGTGTTTTTTTCTAGTACCCTAGCAGAACTTTTCATTACTTTTTATTGGACAATTTCAATTAAACTTATATTGATGAGTTCAGAAATAACTGAACCATGGAGCTATGCTATTTTTTTGTAGCTCGGTCGAACGTATCAAATTCGTGAACAATACTGTCATCTAATAATATATCGTAGTTATGGTGCTTTGACAAAATTGATCATTTTTATGCGATGTTGTACTTAAGAACAATATATATAGCATAGCTCCGCATGGCAGGTATTCGGCTACAGCTGCATTCCAATCGGAACCAAGAACTGTTGAAGGAAATTGAACAACCGTAAAAAAATTACCCAGTTAGGCTTCAGTTATTTTTCCATGATATGAGTACTGATTGAGATATACTGAAACTAATTGTATTTTTGAAAAGAGAAGGAAGTAATACATATCCACATCTAATTTCATTACGTTATTGTATTAAACTTTTCATTTTTAAGACCTACATCTTCCCTGGACCCGACGAGGTGATTGTTTATAGCTTGCTAGACTATATTAATCCTTGCTTTAAAAATTCACATTCTAGAATGTCTTCTCTGCACTAGGTATTTCTTGAAGACGGCACAGAGGTTGATGCGGAATGCTTTAAGTTCATGCAAGAGAACTTTGGTGGCAATTTGGGCTGCACATTTGTACTTGGCTCCAGTTTTTCCACTGCAGACGCTTCCAGTGCAGGTACGATGCTTTCCGTACGATGCTTTCAGTACATTAAATGCGTTTTTGATTGTTTAGGCTATTGGTATGCGTGATACACGCTCAACAAAATGCATGGAACACTCGGTCGCTGTTCATAAGGAGATGCACCACCTATCTTGTGGCCAATATAAATTTCAAACCGTGATACTCAGAGGATGCCGTACATAAGGCTGGCAACAACATTTCTAGAGTGTGCATTGAAATGTGTTATGACACAGTGCTTTGCATTCATGAGGCTGATATGGCTTGTCACCCTGAAGCTGCACATGGGTTAAAGAAGATGCCATAGTGCAGGGCTCCTAGTTAATTTTAACCATTTGGGATTTTTTAACATGCAGGCACTGGCATCGCACCGCAGACAGGCCTTCTGCATCAGTAGAGTGATGCAAAGTTATGGGTCTGACCTGACTAATGTGCATATGTGCATTCTTATTATAACCTAAAGTAGACAAAGGACAGGCATGTCAATTCTGAAGGAATTTAGATTGGCTATCTGTAACTTAAAACATGAAGCAAGCATTTATTTGCCTGAGCATAAAGTTCAGTCTAGGCTAACGATGGGGGGGGGGGGGTCAAGTGATCGGCTGCATCTGTTAAGTGTGACTATAGTGGCCTGACTATTTACCATACTATGCCTACAAAGTTTTATGATTTAATAATTCTCTTCTCGTGACTGATAAATCTTGAAGCACACAAGCTTCATGCTAAAAATGCATTGCATTGTTCTATGCATTATTGTAGCCACTGCACATAGTTATATTGGGTGATAAGATCCATAAGTTTTGATTAACAGTCCTGCTACTGTATTGTGGCACCACGGCTCCCATGTGATGGTTGTACAGTCATGGACAAAAGTTTGCAGGATGCAGATTGGCCTAAAAAAAGTTTTCTGCATTAGCTCGCTAGAAAGTCAGATATTCATTCCATCGAATGGAGCACGCATGTGTCATCATGTATCTGTACTTTTCATTGGCATGCTTTGCCTGACCATGCAGGAATACATTTTTTTCCATGAATCTGCAACCCACAATGTTTTGTCTATTACTGTACGTGTGAACAAACAGTGCAAGCAAAACCACTAAAATTATAACATAGCGCTAAAATCATGATACTTTTCTCTGGACCTAGACGTCTCTCGTTAGAAAAGATTTAAAGGTGAAAAAAAAAGAAAGACATTACAGTTTGATATATTGTCATCGGAAACTTGATTGTATCCTTTTCCATTTCGGAGAAATGGAAGTGCTGCAGAAATGACTGGAAGGCAGGCCGAATGTAACTAGAAATGCTATGTGTAGTCATGATCTGAAAAAGAGCTGGAGCAACTTCTGTCAACCGAAACTGGTACTAGCACAATATTATTTTGGTGTGGCTGTTGTTATTAGTGTTTTTCAAATGACTGCACCTACTTGACATAAGACACAGTAAAGCAAAAGCAGCTATAAAAGGTAGAGAAGCCACATCTTCGACATGTTATTGATTTCTGTTGCCACTATGTTGGACGGAGCAAATCACATGTCCTTGCTGCAGCAGCTGTTCATTATAAATATTTAAAGGCACCAAAAAACACACCCAAGGGAAGACAATGGGGCGGAGCGCCACTCACAACTGTGTGAGTGGTTGTGAGTTGAGTGGCACTCCGTCCCATTGTCTTCTCTTGGGTGTGTGTGTTTTATGGCACCTTTAAATATTTACAATGAACAGCTACCATCTCGCACAACAAGAAGTTCTCATAAGCAGCAGCTGTTGGCTGACAAAAATTCAAGTGGGAACAGTACATTTTTTTCTTCAAACCTTCACTGATGTTGCCACCACTATGCACTTCTGGGGTGGCTGCTAACCTCCATTTCATACATGAGGTGCAAGTCTGCATGAGAAAATACAGGGAGGCATGTTATTCGAGCTAGTTTTCTGGCCGAGTGTTCAAAGGCACAAAGAAAGTGATAGCGTATGTCATCAGGAATAATAGCGCATTTGACCGAGCTCATGACAAATGCGTCATGACAAATGCGTCATGGCAAAGCATTTATTTTGCTCTCCACGAGGAACGCAGTACTTATTTATCGCAGTTGCATGCAGTGCAAACAAGAGGACTAGCTTTGAAAGTGTTGCACCTGATGCATGAAACAAAGTATATTGTTTATTTTTATATTCACATTGATTTATGGCTTTTAAAAAATTAAATTGTTTTTGCTAACCCCATCTTGCAGTTTTTTTCTTCACACGTCACTGTCCTATGCAAAAGTCGTTTTTCTTTTGTTTACCAATGTAAAAATATATATTACTTGCCGTGGCAGCGTAGTGGCTATAGCATTTTGTTACTGAGAATGAGGTCAGAGGTTGGGTTCCTGGCCAGAGCACAGTCAAATTTGAAAAGGGCAAAATAGAAAACCACCTGTATACTGGGCGATGCCAATAGACAGTGAAGTTCCTTAGGTGGTCAGAAATGATGTGTAGCTCTCCACCACAATGTTTCTCATAGTTCAAGTGTAGATCTGGAACAGTAAGCCCACAAAAGGCAGCATCATGGATCAAAATAATATTTGCACCACATTAAGGTTAACTAGGCTACACACACATTTCTCAGGGTTATGTTCTGTTAAAATGCACAAATGCATATAGTATTGCTGCCATTTGGCTAAAAGCATTTTTATTTAAATTTGCAAGCATAGGTCAGAGTAACCCAATTGTACATCCTGCTGCCACCCTGCTAAACTGCCCATCTTGTATATGCAGTGCCTCGCAATCTTTAGTGTATCAGATCTTGGAAGAACACTAATATCACCTTACTTCATAAGGAAGGGGTTATCAAGGAATTGAAGAATTGCATACCAATCAGCCTACTATCTGTTTACAAGGTACTGACTAAGGTCATCACTAATGGAATTAGATCAATCTTAGACCTAAGTCAACCAAAAGACAAAGCTGGCGTTTGTAAATGGTACTCTATAATGGAGCATATTAACACTATGAATCAGACAACAGAGCATAGTGTAAAATATAACCAACTCCTATATTTAATCAACAAGAAACCATTTGACCCAGTCAAAACCTCAGCAGTCATGCAGGCATCAGAGAACCAGCGTGTAGGAGAGGCATATAAGCATACTGAAAAAATCTACAGCAGTTGCACAGCGACCATATTCCTTCACAGAGAAAGTGACAGAACACCATTAGTACGGGTGTGAGGCAGGGAGTGACACGATCTCTCTGGTACCATTCACCATATGTTTACAGATGATATTCAGAGATCCAGATTAAGAATAGCTTAGTATAGGAGCAATGGAGAATACGTTAGTAATTTGCGATTCGCTGATGACATCGCTTTACTAAGTAAACTCGGGGGTTGAATTACAGAGCATGATCAATGACCTAGACAGGCAAAGCAGAATGGTGGGTATAAAAATTAATATGCAGAATTGTGGCAAGGATTGGAGCTGTAAGGAATACACCCACATGGGACAGGTAATGACTGCAGGCCTGGATTACGAGAGTAAAATAACTGTGAGATTAAGAATGGGGTGGAGTGCATTTGGCAGGTGCTCTTAGGTGATGAATGGCAGTGTACAAGTATATAACAGCTATATCTGTACTCACCTATGGGGAAGAAACATGGAGGCTAACAATAAAGGTTGAACTTATATTGAGAGCACTGCAGCAAGCTATGGAAAGGAAAACGATAGCTGAAACGTTAGGAGATAGAAAGAAAGCAGAGTGGATCTCAGAATAAATGCTAGTTAGTGATACTTTAATCTAAATAAAAAAATAATGTGATGGGAAGGCAAGATAACTTGCGTTTGTAAAGCGTAATGCTACAAGAGCAAGCATAGCAGGGGACGTCTTAGTCAGGAGGGCGGATGACATTAGGAAGTTTGCAGGGATGAAGTGTCCGCAGATGGCACAAGACAGGGTTAATTGGAGAGACATGGGAGATGCCTGTGCCCTACATTGGGCGTAGGTAGGCTGATGATGATGCATCATGCTAAAGACTTCGTTACTTGATCAAAATGCCGTGGTGGCTCAGTGGATATGGCTCTTGAGTGCTTACCTCAAAGACAGGTTTGATCTCGGCTGCAGTGGTTGAATTTTTATGGAGGCGAAACTACAGAGGCCTATGTACTGTGCAATTTCATTGCACGTTGTTCTCAATTTAAGTTCAACCATTATTTTTAGCCTCCATGTTTGTGCCTCATAAGAACTTTTGGTGGTCAAAATTTCTGGAGCCCTTCACTATGGCATCGCTCACAGCCTGAGTAAATTTGGCACGTTCAAACCCCATAAACGCAAATATATGGGGCACCGGCTTAAATGACTGCAAATGCTATGCAATGAAAGCCATCTCATAATTTTCTCAGCTGCTGTAAGTGCTATTGTTGTTACCACTTTTCAACTCCTTTGCCAAGCTTGATTGCATTTGAATGTTGTTTACAGAAGAGCCTTCAACGTCGTCCCCCCAGCCATCACTGGAAGATTTTCAGTCATTATCGATTCCATGGAACTCCCTGTCTCATGAAACTCTAGCACATCTGAGAGCATCAAACCCACTTGACCGAAGTAAATATCAAGAACTCTTGATGCGTGCCGATGCAGCAATTCAAGTGACTATCAACACCCAAGGCAAGCGAGCTTGTGATGTGCAGAAAGAGTGGCCCTTGCTGTTCACGCAGCAGCACTTCCTGGCCCATTTCAGAAGGTATGTATGCAACCTTATTTGAAAACTGCATTGTCAGTAAATTGAAATGCTGGTTGAGGTTTCACGAAAAATAACTGTTACTCAGTGTGTGTTAAACTGGCTGCAATATGTGCAAGGGTAAGCAATGTATTTGATTAAGGCACTTTTAGTGCCATGTTCCATGTCAAAGTTTTACTTCCAACAACACTTAAATAGTACGAAGCCCATGAAATACAGGCCAGTGAACATTTGTTATCTGGTCAAAAAAGTAAGCAAAATTCAGAAATTGGTTTGAAACTTTATTTAATTCGAAACTCATGGCACATTCTGCTGTCAGAACTGGAGCAGAACCAACGAGCAGTGAGGCGCAGAGCAGTAGCACCGCGAGAGTGCAACTGAGTGCTTTCCCATTGACACCTTCCGTGCTCGCCGAGAGCAGGCGTGATGGCGAAGGCGTATTGCATGATCGGAGCGTTTACCTTCCCAGCATCCTGTGCGGTGAACGCGCTTGCAATGTGCAGCCGGTACGGCGGTCAGAGTTGACGCGTTTGATGTTTCCTGCTACAATCAGCCAAAAACTGCACGTATTAGTGCAAAAATAACCTCTTTAGACGTTATACATCGTAAATAACCCCTTTAGACATTACATATCGTTAACGCGATTGTGACATGGCTGGAATGCTGTCACTGCACCTGTCAGCAAGCGTCACTGCTGTTGTCTCACGTACTTCACCAGTTCAACGAGGTGAGGTTCGTTTAACTAATTTCTGATGACTTAAACGGTTACAGTTAGCGCCTGGTTACAATTAGAGATTTGTAGTTTCCAGAATTTTCAAAACAAGATTACCCTTGACGACTTAACTCGAAAAGTTTGGCTATTTTGAGTAGTTATGTGCACTGGCGGGATTGCTTTGCCTGCATGCATTTCAAAAATGCGTGTATTTTGGCACGATGTAGCTAAAATTTGCTGGGCCATAGCATCAAGGTAATCGTGTTTTGAAAACTCTATAAATTGATATGGCTATTATTAATGACCGGCTTCTAATGTTTAATCGAAACCAGTTGCCTAAACGCCATAGTTATAAAGTTAATTATGAGAAATTATTTAACCGGCTTTTGAGCCGACTTTGTTTAACCTGTTTGCGTTGTCTGCATACACTGGTATTATTCTGCTGCAGAACCAGCCTTCATAACCCAGAAAGCTCATGTTTCAAAATTAGTGGCAGACTTCCCTGAAACACATTGTATTTGACCATCAATTTCGCATTAAGACGCCAGAGCAAAAAGTGAAGTTTCGTGGTAATGTATGATGCACAGTATAGAGGGCATACTCTCTAGGTGTTGATGAATTGGTTAGCACTGGATCGTTATTCTGAAAAGGTTAAAAGTCTTGTGCATCAGTCTTGTAAATCAAGAAATTGCAGACCTGGACGTCTTGTACGCATTCCTGCGGCACAGCCTGATGGGAGACGAGGCACTTAAATGGCTCCTTATGACAGACAAGGCAGCACAGGACATTGGCCGCCCGAAAGCACTGCTCAGTGGGGTATTCCCATTGCTGTGCATTTTCTTCAAGGAAAAGACAGAGCTCCTATTTCGTGTTTTTGAGGTAAGATTATTGTGGAAATGGATACTCAGTTAGTAGTCTCCCAGCACTGCGAAAACTTCTGCTTTATGACCGTAGATGAAACTTGCACACTCCAGGGCAGTTTCTCACAGAGACTGCAGCCAGTGGCAAAGAAAAAGTGAATTAATCTACAATTACCATCCGTAAGTGTTTCAATAAAATTTCCTGGGCACTAACTCAAGGTTTACTGAAATGGAGAAGGCTGTGAACTTTCATTTTTGTAGTACTGCTGCTGCAGTTCGGTAGATGCTCATTATTCCTTCGATTCTTGGGCACATTTGTTACCTGTGTGCCCTTATACATCTGCTTATGATAACGGCTTCTTACATCCACAGACATCAGCCTGTGTTGCTGAACTGAATAGCAATCTGCCCCCCACCCCAACGGTGGTTGTACTTGGTAAGATTTTTAGGATTTTCTGGATGATTTGAGCAGTAGTATAACTTTAAAAAAAGCATATTTATAAAATATGAAACCTCATCAATAACAATGAACTAGAATAACAACAGGAGAAGGGGGCTTGAACTGCCCTCTAAGTCAGACTCAATGCAGCTCGATGAGGCATGCCCGGCAAGCTAAATTTACCATGCACATGCCGCAGTCTTCTCTTAGATATGGTAGCTGGCAGCATAATCCGCTGCTTGAACCCTGCTAGTGCAGATGTAAATATTGGTTTGTGGGCTATAAAATTAACTTCAGAGTTATATTACAAAATATCGCATGCATTGCCATTCAATTATCTGCTCTTGTCCATTGCTTTATAAATAGCTTGAGCATCTACCATTAATTAGTATGCTACATATAGAGGTACTGACAATGTTTTTTGTGAGCTGTGCCGACATGACTAGCTATGGGCAAAAAAAATGTATATGTTCATATTATAATGCTAAAAATTATTCTTCTGAGCTGTAGCATTTAAAAAAAATTGCTCCACAATTGTTAACCTCTAATCTGAACTCCGTTTTTGTCACTAAAGGAGATTTCTTTTCAGGCACAAGCATCTTTGATTTTACATGCATTGTGACGCTCGATGGAGCGAGGTGCTTGGAAGGCCTGAGCTTTCTGGCTGCCATGGAGATCCTTTTTGCTGCATACTTTTGCCTCAATATCAAATACAGTCAAGAAGTGCAAGCCACATTGGAATTCATTCAGAGGTAAGCATATAAATTTTTCTCTTGTGTATCGGCAAGTTTTTACCATGTCTATCTCTCTGACTGTTGCAGTAGCCTTATACTCAGTGAGACGTGAGAAAAAGCTGCATGCACACTTCATAAGCCTGGAATCTTTCCCACAACATCTGACATTGTTGCGATTAAATGTGCATGTGCATTTTGTGCGTGGTTTGACAACCTTAATAATACGAACTGATGGGCGAGTAGGTCGAACATTACGGTGAAACAGCGCTGTGGCACATGGACAAAGAAAGCAACTACTTATCTCAACTATGTGGCCCAAGCATGTGTGAAGCTGCTAGGAGTTGGATGGCTTGTGTCAGAAATCGGGAGTCCGCTGGGCTTTCCAGTGCATGCAACCATGGCTTTCATTCTTTTGTTAGTTTTTTTATGCCATTCTCGGGTGGCAACTGCTGTTGTATCAAAGAAATAAGAAATATGAACTCATGAAATGCAAGAAATCCTTGGTGAAACCTGCTGTTTCCGGGAAGGCCAGGAAAATAGTAGGCAAGATTTAATTAAGCTTCCATTCTAACAAGGCAGCTATTAAAGAATATTTATTTTCATATGCTAAACATTCTTGAGCCCTCCTCCAGAGATGAGCTGCAATTTAATGTGCTGTAGTTGCAAAGTAAGCCTCGTGAAAGATGCTAGTCTCTTTCTATTCTCCAAAACCACGAAGAGTTGTGCTAAAGAACGACATGCACACACGTGCGCTCAGCCTGTCTGCTTACTGTGTATTGTTCTTTTGGGCTGTTCTTCATGGCTTTATAGAAGTCTTCAAGGCTAGCTTTTATGTGAGTATGGCTTGGTTAATAATTTTCTTCAGCTCTTTCAATCATTTGGCTGAGTAATAAAATCAGAGCTTGACTGCATTGTCTAGTCATGTGTAAGATCCCTAGTTCACAAAAACCTATGATTTCAGCATTTTTGTGCAGTGGTGTGCTAGCAGCCACATTATCGTTTTTTGGACGATAATATGTCTGTAGAAACCAGTACAATGACAGAACGATAGGAATGTGATTGTTTTTCATGTGAATTTTTAGGAAGGGTACAACCTGGTAATGAACAAAGTTCTGCTGATGCCTTGATATGTTTGCTACTCTTCTGCTCATGCAAGCCAGCACAAGTGCTGCGGCTCTGGCAGCAACACTCTCACATATTTGTATGAGAAATTTACAGTACGGGCACCTGCCAAAAGCAGCGCTACCATATATGCATGAATCTAGAACGAGTTTTTTTTTTCAAAATCGTATGCTTCAGAAAGCATCTCGCGCTATATTGGAGCCAAGGTATGAATAGAGCGCATTTTTTTTTCTCACTTTGATACACCCACAGCGAGCTCACACGCCAGGCTCATGAGCTGTGAGGGAAAGCAAACTTTTGATGACCAGAAACGCGGAAAGAAAACCGTGCAGACTACTTAGAAAGAAGAGAAGGGACTGAAAGAGCCTTGAGTAGTAGGGAAGCGAAAAAATGCTGAATAAGCACAGAACTGTGCTGTACGGGCCACGAAGCATTAAGACAGGAAGCGATGGCATGTGAGCCATTGCTGTGTGTGAGGCTGTGTACGTGAATATGTGGGAGCCTTCCTCCAGAATATTGCAGATTCTTCATTTGCAAGTCACAGAACTCAAAATGTTTTGCCAAAATTAGAAGCTGAGGCATATGGCAGTAACTGCGGTGTGGCTTATGCACAAGGCATATCTCTCGGGACAGAAATTGGTTCTATAAAGAATTTCAAATCAGAATGCGCTGTGTAACTGCAGTCTCTGGAACAAGTTACTGTTGCCTGCTTTGTACGGAGTCATTTACTCTCCTGGCATCGCAGAATGCCTTACTCTGTGTGCTTTTATTGCTTTGTGTTGCTTTGTTTTGCTTGAAAAGCTAGTATAACCATGTAAATGATGTTAATATGTAGCGTTATTTCCACAGAAGTGGCGCTAAGAGAGCATAGGACAGTTGGGAATCAAACTCGACCTAACGGCGGTACTAACAGAGGCAGCTATGCATTTAGACTAGCCCTAAAATTCTGCAGGTCTAAGCAGGATGATCTAGCTTCTAAATGTGTCTTTTTCTTTTCAGGCAATTGGTGGGGATGAACCCAGAGGAAAGGAGCCGGCAGTTGTCCCGGAGGATAACCTCAGTCCATCCAAAAGTGCACAGTGCCCTTCAGCAGCTTGAAAAGTTCAGAAAAAGTGGCAAGATTGCATGGCTGAGATTTAGTGTGCTTATTTACTCTGCTATCAGAGCTTAGATATTGGATTATTGTGTAGCGCAAATTTAGTGTGTTGATGAACTCTGATATCAGATTAGATATTGGATTTAGTAGCTGTTGCAATTAACTCTTTTATTTATATCATTCAATGTAGATTCTCTGTAAAGCTTGCTTTTGCTATTTTTTGTACCTATATGTTCTTAATTAAAACTTTCTTAAACTATTCCATTTCTTTGCGATATGTATTCCTAGATTGCGTCTCTACCTGAAAATATTTGAAGCAGATGCAAAAAAGTACTGCATATAGACACATGTATATGTACAAATTTTGTGGCTTTTCTGGCTTGGTACACACAGATGTGTTATTGCATCGACTACCAGCGTCAGGCTACAGACATGACATATTTACCATGCGTAGCATACCTCTGACCTGAACGTGGGCCTGGCGCCGATCGAAAAATACGGGAGTGTAACATTGCGTATTCTGTGCCGTAAAGCATTGAACAGCATGTGTTCAGTCAACTTTCAAAACTGGCCATGGACTGCTGATAAATGCTACGGGACATGCATATGGTAGCAACTTTGCTGTGTAATGTACAGTGCAACATAAGAACAGAACATGGGGTGTATACGTATAAACAGATCATGTCATGTTAATTAAGTTGCAACGCATATGCTGTACATTATTATGACGGTTGATGTAACGTCAGCATAAAAACAGCACATACACCGTGGTATACAGAAGATTTGACGTCATAACAGAGTACATAACATGTGTGCGTTAACCTTGTTGCCGCTCAATGCACCGCACTACTTCACCATGGGGCACGTGCACAACGGAGTGGTACAGCACATGTTGCGGCAACAAGGTTAGCGCCCACATGTTACGTACTTTTGCGGGATTTTTTCTTACAGTGTACGCGCGAAGGCGCGGCGCTGCTACCGATCGACAACCTTAGAGTCGACTCCAGGATAAGGAACATGTCCCTTCTCATTCAGGAGCCAGGGGTACACCACAGGGCGCGGTGCTTTCCCCTTTTATTCAATCTGGCTATGATGCACCTACCGACCCAGCTGGGCGCTGCCGCCCGTGTGCAGCATGCGCGTACGCCGATGACATCACCGTGTCGGCCAAACAGGGTTCCCTCCGAGACGTTGGGGCCAACGTGCAGGAGCCGGCAAACATAGTACCGTGATGCTCGCTTCTGCGGCCTCCAATGCGCCACCCAGAAGTCTGAATGTGTGGACACACGCCCTTCACCAAGATGCACAGCCAGAATTTCATTTTCTCTTGAGACAGGTCCTGCCCCGGAAAATATCGAAGTCCGGGTACTGGGTATCTTTATACATCAAGACAAAAGCTCAGGAACGACATTGGCCAAACTCCGTCAGGTGGGGGAATAGGTGGGCCGCTTGGTACGCCGTGTTTCTAACAATCGCTGGGGTTACGATGTAAGGGCCGCTTGCGGCTGGCACATTCATTTGTAACCAGTCGAATTATAGAATCGACTCCGTACCTCCAACCTGCGGAAGCAAGACGAGGATGCGCTAGAAGCCATCCTGCGCAAAATTATGAAGCAGGCTCTGGACCTCACCGCGAACACCTCCAACAAGCGCTTCCTGGGGCTGAACATGGTGAACACATTTCCGAAGCTCCGGTAGCCGCGTGACCAACCGATACACACATTTTTCGAAAACATTGTCGGGTCGCCGCCTCCTTGGCCGACTACACATCCAGCACACCGCTCTCATGGAAGAGCGCGTACACGTTCCATCCCAGTAGAAATGCGCCCTCTATATGCACTCTCTTCCCACGAACATGAACCGTGAGGACCGGAATGGCTCGCGCCAGGCGCGGGTGGATGCCCTGGCCCGCCACTATCGCTCGAAACCAGGCGTATTCTACGTGGGAGCCACACGTCCCCACCATGGGGAATGGTACACGGCCACAGTCGTCCACCAATCAAAACAGTGACTGGCCTTACTTTCCGAGCACGTGACATAACCTACGCGGATGAGGTGGCCAGGGCATTGGCTGCGTCTGATCTCAGTTCAAAAACAATTATTCCGAATCGCGACGGGCCTGTCGGAACGTCGAGCAGGGCTGGGTACCATACCTAGCCTACCGCCTCCTTCAAAACAGCGTCTACACCGGGGTACCCCGCTAACCGGCGTATCGTTTGGGCTACTGCTCGCATGGGCCTTGAGGAAAATTACGCAGCTGACTCCGCCTGCCGCGCGCTCTCTGGCTGGACATTTCCCTCCGACCCCGACGATCATGAACTCAACTTCACTCTAGCTTACTCCTTCAAAGACATGATTTTATTATATAGATCTGGCCACTGTCTTTGTCCCCGCCCATGTAAAGGTCTCTCAAAGGTGGAGGAGCGGCTTCTGCTACGCCTGCATACTAATACTTTCCTGTGCCCAGCAGCTCTCAAACACTTCGACCCTTCTCTTTCGGGCAGCTGTTCGCACTGCGCGGGAATTCTTCGGACATCTACCACATGGTGTGGGACTGCCCCTCTAACCGTGCTATCCCCCGTCACCTCAATACAACCCGGGAGAACTGGCAGGCGACCCTGCTCGGCTGCTCTGACCTGCAGGCCCAACGGGCCTTGGTCAGGCGAGACCGGGCGGCGGCCGACGGCACTGTGGTCCCGAACTAGGAACCTCCACTTAGTACTCGTAAGCGCTGGCCCCTTTGGGTCAGCTCATGCATAAGCTTCTTAATCTATACATAAATGTTTTCTACCACCACCACTGCTGTAGACCCTGTCGACACGGCCTAGCACGTGACCACCGCTTGCCGACTTACTCCTAGGTGCAATGGCGCTGCTCCCGTCATGTACTCGGTTAAAGATGGCGTGACGCCACTCACTGTCACGTAAACGCCGCGATTAGGCTCTTTGGCGAGACAAAAGCCGATCACGTGACGAAATTTTGGTTGACCTTGACGTGAACTCCACGTCTGTGGCCTAACCTTTACTTGACTTTGAGATGACCTTGGCTCTTGACCGCTGACCTGTTTATATGATTGACCATTGACCATCCATCGGTTATAAAAACTTATACACGAAGGTTTGACTCTGACTGAGCGCTGAAGGTCCTCGGCAACGCACGTCGATCTCAGACCGGGACCTGTAGAAAGGAAGCTAAAAAGCACGTCATCTAGTTCTGAAGCAGAAACACGTGCAGCCGTGGTAAAAAAAGACCTCAACCAAAAAAGACGGCCAAATAATTGCACTGACAACAATGGACGGCGGGCAATGCGCGTACTTTGTGGCACTTGCTTGCTGAGTCATTGGACCTTGCTATTTTCGGTGTGCTATGTGCAGAAATGAGGAGTATGCAATGATATTTTGTAACGTATGCACAAAACCGTAGGGACTACAGGTTACCCCCCGCAAACGAGTCAGAGACACGATAACCGTCTGGTTCCCGCAGTTACTTATGTAAAACCTAAAAAAACATCACCACCCGTTATGCTTCAAACGGAGCCCCAGTGCTTTCCTCATTTCTGTGCCAAAAAAGCGGCCTTTCATTTTCAGGTTCTTCGTTTGCTTTTAGGAGTCATTTTACTTTTCCATTTTACTTTTCCGCATGCTACCTTTCATATATCTATATTTTTTTCGAATTTCCTACAATTATTGCTTTTCGTACTATATCCTGGACAAATGCCGTCGTTGTGTGTTTCACGTTGAAGCAAGTGCGACTGCAAGACGGCCCTTGATCTCACACACACGGCTATGGTGGACGCGTGATTACGGAAGTCTTCAATGTAGTGGGAAGAATATTACTGGCCCGGGCGTCATTCTTTTAATTTCTTTTCTTTTGACTTTACCTCTAAACCTATTGACCATCTTTATTGTTTAACAATCTGCTGCAGAGGAAAAGGTAGCTGTGAGGGCTATAGACAGTGAAACCTGTGACCACGTGAGCGAAATTTCAACTTGACGGTTTTAGTTCGGAAGAATACAGACCTAAACAATTATCGTTTTTAGGAAGACGCATGGTAGTCATCTCCGCAGCTAGCCGGTAACATCTTGACTTTGTCTTTAGCTCCTCAGGCATTGCTAGAGAATACAGCCCACACACTCACGAATACATACGCATGAATACAGGTTCCGGTAAAGCAAGCGGTGGGATGTACTTATTGAAACCCTTCTTCCTTCTACGTCAACCCCGTAGAGTGGTCAAACGTCATTTCCTTCAAGGATGCTGTTCCCAAGACGCCTGCCGCGTGGGAATGGCACTCTTTCGAGGAAAAAAGAAACAACAGCGAAGAGTGTAGACCAACGTTCCCAGAAGTATGCTTTAATAGTGGCTCCGTTTTCCCACTCCTAAACTACCCGGCCCCGGAAAAGTTCTCAGAAGTCGCCCAGGACGGCTCCGGGCCTTTGTCTTCAGTGCGAGTTTTTCATGACCAGGCTGCCAGGAGGCAGCACGTGGACGGTGCCCGGCGGCTGCCTTCCCAGTAGCATCCCCGCAGCGTCGTCAGGAGCCATCAGGAGCCGAGTCTTGTCCTGGTAGCTGCCCTTCTTGCTACGCAGGCTGTAACCCACCCCTTATGTAATACCCCCAATCCTGGGGGTCTTTAAGGTAATAAAGTGAAGTGAAGCATTGAAGTTGCCGAGGAAAGTGCTATCGCGTTAGCTTGCGTTGGCATGGAAGCGATGTTTGTCAGCAGTGACAGCAAATCTGCCATACAAAATTTTAGCAAGGGAAGGATCTCACCTTTAGTGCCCAGAATCCTAGGCCAGAGAAAGTTGGATAGGAAAATTTAAATAATTTCGACTCCGCCCACGAGCAGGCCTGAGATCTCTACCGCCGAGCCGCTACATGGCCCATCGATGACCGACGGAGCAGGGAGCGCATGGTAAAATATGGGGAGATCATGCACCATTATAGATTGGAGCGTAGACTGGTACCGCCACCAGACCCGGTATTAGACAACAGACAAGCAGCCACGTGGAGGCGACTGCAAACTTATACGCATCAGAAACCGGTTATGGTGAACCAGATGTTCCCTGAGGCCAGCAGTGATAAATGTAATCTTTGTGGCCCGAGAGGGACCCTCCACATCATAATCCGGTAATGCGCGTACTCTCCCAGGGGGACAAACAATATAGACAGTAGAGACACCTGGGAGATCTTGCTGCGCCGCTGGGACCCTGAGCTTCTACTCCGGCTTGACCAACTGGCTGAAGAGGCTGCTGGGAACCAAGACCCTCCAGCCTGCATCTAAGGCGACAGCACCCGCCCCCTGACTTGCGTGTCGGGTGTTGGGTAGATCAGCTTATCCGTTGGAGATAAAAGTTTATTCTCTATCTATCTCCCACGTAAATTTAGTTCCGCATTTAGTCCTCATAGTCCCTTCCTGCCTCTCCGGCCGCTGCTTTCCTTTCCTATCCTCCCCGGTAGCTGCTTTCGGTGGCATCGCGCACACCTTACCCTCCCTAAGCAGCCACCGTGTCTCTTCCGGCCGCATTGTTCGCATCGGCCGGCACACCCAGCATGGCACGGTCGCAGGGAAGTGAAGTGGAGGCCCCTTACGTGTCGCGACAGTCCACGCCGCTGCCGCCAGCCGTCGACTGTGTGGGAAGGGGAGTACGAAGTGTTGCGGTACGAACCCCGAACTCACGCTGTCAGCCTCCCGCGACGAAGGGAGCGAGAGACACTGGGGTTGTAAATCATCGTTGAGGCAGCTGAGAAAAAATTAAATCAATACGTTGGAAACTAAGGGCGCGTATGGTCCCGTGGTTATTTGAGACACGGTGTGCTCTTTGCAACCTCAGTAAGACGCTTACGAATTGAAAATAAATCTGGAATTATATGTTTTCGAATCAAGCAAAAAGTGTACAAAAGAAAAAATGCCCATTAATGATCTCCAAGGGGTCAAATTAATCCGGAGCCCTCGAAGACGTAACTCTCTTTTCCTTTCTTCTTTCACTTCCTCCTTTGCCCGATCCCTTACGGCGCGGCTTGGGTGTCCACCGAGGTACGTGAGACAGTTACTGCGCTATTTCCTTTCCTTCTAACCAATGTTTAATTTTCGAAAATTGGCCATTGCTATACCATAAGTAACGGGCCATCGGTCAGACCAGTTCTAAACCTGCAAACCTCTCAAAGCAGACGAAAACCCACTGTGATAGGACCAGATGGGCGCCAGTTGATTCACTCTACACTGTAAGAAATGTGTGTGAAAGGACAAGCATTTTAACGTAAATTTTCTGTTGTTATACAGAGAATATCTCTTTTGCGCCCTTAACAAAAACACGTTCACGGAAAAGAAAGTAATTTTCTGTTTTTGGAGCCGCAACACCCCCATTTCACCTAACGTTGGTGACGTGAGCACCGCCGTTGCACAAAAAGAAGTTTGGTTTGGTTTATGGGGTTTAACGTCCCAAAGCGACTAAGGCTATGAGAGACGCCGTAGTGGAGGGCTCCGGAAATTTCGACCACCTGGGGTTCTTTAACCTGCACTCACATCGCACAGTACACGGGCCTCTAGAATTTCTCCTCCAAAGAAATTCAACCGCCGCGGCCGGGATCGAAGCCGCGTCTTTCGGGTAAGCAGCCGAGCACCATAACCACTGAGCCACCGCGGCGGCCCCCCAAAAAAAGTGATCCGAAAAACCTTTGCCGCGTTTCATCAATCACGTTACATATTTTAAGGGTCAAAAAGTTTCTACGCGCATTATTAGCGCGCAGAATGAGAAGCAGTCCTATTTTCTGCGGTCCTGCATTCTTCAACTGACGGCATGGACGTGATGCGCGCTTAGCTAGGGTAATACCGGCGTGCTGTGTCCGTGATTTTCACCGATCAGACCGTTCGCACACAAGCTGAGTGGTGCACATTTTTACCGGCATGAACGATAGGCTTTTTGTCGTCTTTTGGGAGTATCGTTGCGGGCTTGTACTGCTATTGAAACGGGCAGTGAAGATAAATCGCCGGGGGACCTTAGAAAATCTTGAGTAGACGGATAGCTTTAGTTGCCACTACAGATCTCAAGACTAGCGGTCTCCCCTGCTAGTTTTGAGCGTCCCAATGCACTTGCAAAGAATCAAGAGCAATCCTGCGTTTGCGTGGAGAGCGAATGCTATTATTTCGAATAGCGTGCCCACCACAGCCGCTTTAGCGCCGATGCGTCACTGCTGCTTTACTCTGTCTCACAAAAGGTGCACAGCGCGCGGAGGAAAGAGGAGCACAAGCGAGAAACACGGAAAAGTGCTATAGTTTGCAGGAATACGATGTGTGCACAAATTCTGCTTTGTCTGCCGATGGGCACACCTGAAAGGACCGAGTGAGTGAGCGCGGGAAATTTTAGGCCAGGGAAGTATGCGATTGGTTAGCGGAGGAGTACGTCAAAGAGCGCGGGATTTTCAAATTCGTTTCTCGTCTAAGAAAGGGTCATAAGTGTACATTGGAGCTTTTTAATTTTATTGACGTTTATTCATGCAGGTGCAAGAAATATAGTAATTATGTTTATTTTGTAAGATTTAACACTGATTTTATTTTTGGGCCGAAATAGTGTTGCACGGGTCAACGCAGTCTGAAAAGTTTCTACACGGGCGTTTCAAGTGCTGAACTTGCGCTGCCACAGGGAAGTTTATGAATGGCACTGATGTCATTCGAGTCGACATTCGAAATTTTCGAGCGCCTTCTATACGCGAGCTCAGTCTGGATCCTCCAATGGCAATCGCCATCGCTTCGGCCAGCCCCAGTCCCAGTCGGAGTCTCATTCCATGCTAAAATCGAAATTAACGTCAAAAATAAGGTTGAATGAGAAAGAGCCTGCACCTGTGGAGCGTCAACAGGCTTAAACCAATCAAAAATAAAAGAATAGGGCCCATGTGGACAAAACTGGAATTTGGTGGAAAAAGCCAATTTGAAAAATAAAAAACGGGCACGGTAACAATAGTGTCCTAAGGGCTAAGCGAGCACAGAGGGTGAAAATAGCCCTGGTGAGCACTTTTATTGTGAAGAATAATGATAATGTTGCAGTGATGGTGCCAAAAAGGGCAAAAAAATAATATACACATATATATACATATATACATTAAAAAAAACTAATACATAAATGAATAAATACATAAAGAAAGGAAATAAGGAAAAAAAGAAGAAAAAACAAATCAATGTTAAAAAACATAAATAAATAAATAAATACATAAAAAATGAAATAAGGAGAAAAAAAAGTGCTACGAGGAAGCAATGAGGGAGGTGATGTGAACGAAAAAAGAAAGAGAAGAAATAAGATGGATGCTTCCCAGGCTGTGTAGGACGGACAGTGTCATGATCCTGAAAAGAGGCGAAAGAGAAAAAAGAGAGGAAACAGAAAACAGAGGAGGAAATAGACAAAGGAAGCACAACGTGAAAAGATGATGAGGCTAATGAAAAGATTAAATGTGCAGGAGGGCTGATGTGTGGATGCAGAAATGGTTCCAAAGAAAATAAGAAAATAATGATGAAATGATTATCGAAAGAGCGAAACATGCATTGTACTCAATCAGTGGTGGGGCGGACACAGAGTATCCACCTTGTTTGGCCAGAGAGGCCCCACCCACTGAATGAATATTATGAGTGATGGGATGATGGTGTACAATTAGGGAGCAAGGAATTGACTGTGGATACTATGCGTAAAAGTAATGCGCAATGACGAGGATTGTCCAGCCGCTGGCGCCAGTGGGCGGTTGAAGTGTGTCCCGGTGTAGGTGTAGGAAGCTGTGTTGTTATGTGTTGTGTTAGTGGTCAATCTGTAATGTAATGATGGACATCTCCGTTTGGGTGGCCGCACGGACATGCGGGTGTATTTGTAAAGCCGAATCTGTGAAAGTATGCAGGGAATCGTCCGTGGGCTGTGAGTAGCGTAATGAGTGGTTTTGAAGGAGGGAAAGTGTTAGGTAAATTTAGTGTGTCTGGTACCCATGTAAATATTCCCGTTCCCTCGTGGTTATTGCGCCACCACGTGGCCCAGTGGACCCGAGCCATGCGGCGAAATGATGTGCGTATTGTTGCTTTGAAGATGTAAGAAGTCCGTATTCTGGGTGAATTATGTGCGCGGGAGGCAACAATGTCTGCTAGCTCGTTACCCCAGAGGCCGGCGTGTGCAGGGACGTGACACAGATATTTTTCTGGCTGTGTTAATGGAGTGTAAAAGTTGTTTGATTTCGTGTATTGTGGTGTCTGTAGTGAGGAGTGAAGAAAGAGCGGTGAGGAGTGCAAGTGAATCTGTGTAGATATGTATGGGTGTCGATCCGGGTAAATATTGGGCATGGTGTAGGGCCTCCCTGAAAGCTATAAGCTCCGCACCGTAAGCGGACGTAGGGAGCTCCACCCGGAAACGGCCAACAGATGAAATATGGTGTGATGGAGTGAAGATGACGAATGCGGCGCCTGCAGCCGTGGGTGTGTATGAGCCATCCGTGTAGACGTGGAATCATCGAAGCTGAAAAGATAAAGAGGTCAGGATGCTCGTGTGTAAGAACACCTTCCATTCTCCTCTCAGATAAAGAGCTTGTTTTTCTGAGGAATTGATACTGTTCGCAGATGTGATTACTGTTTTCTGGCGTATAAATGTGATGCATCAGGAGAATAAAATCTGTTGGAAGTTAGCGCTCGTGTTGTTCGTCTCTTGTGTCCTCGTCTTTTGCTGCGCTACAGTATATTGGAACTATGTACCAACAAGCCCAAAAAGCCACGCTGCTGCTAGACGTGGAACACTGGAGACGACGCCGCCGCCTCCGGTGATGTGTGTCGTGGTGTGATTTCTGTGCATAACCTTGAAACCAGCGAATCCTTGAAACATAGTGTGCAGTGGCGCGGTGGTGAATTAGTCCATGTGCGCAAGCTGGGAAAATCGAATGTAGCTGTGCTGACTTTCGAGGGACGCAGCGTTCCGCGTTAAGTCCATTATAATGCAGAACTGACTCCCGTCAAGGAGTATAAAAAAACGGTGCCAGCGTGCTACCATTGCGGCACACTGGGGCACCGGGTGGACAACTGTCCCACCCCGGTCAAGGAAAGATGCGGCCTTTGTGGTCAAAACGTGGGGCTTGGTACTGAGGGGATAGCCCCCCACGTCTGCAATCCTATGTGCTTAATCTGCGGGGGCCCGCACCTCACCAGCTCTCGCGAATGCACCGCCAAATTCATCAAGCTGCCGCAGCCAGGGCCCAGGACGCCATCCAAGGGAGCCAATTCCGGCGCTACACGGGGAGGGCGGCAGCAAAACAACCAGAAGACGCCACGACGTGGCGAGATGCCTCCCCCTTGCACGACAGCAACAGTAAAGCCACCACCCGGAGCAGCGGAGTTCCCAGCTCTCAGCGCTTCACCTGGCGGCGCCGCCTGCAACCAACCCAAGGTAGGCAGCTGGGCGAGGGTCGCCTCCTCTCCTTCCCCTCCTCCCTCCTCCCCCACCAGCACCGCCGAGACGCAGGAACTCAAGCGCGAGCTCGCCCTCTTGCGAGCTCAAAACGAAAAACTAGCCAGCGAGCTTAACTCGCTCAAAGCCAAATTCCCTACTCCGCCCGC
The DNA here is from genome assembly GCF_055824585.1 of Amblyomma mixtum. Classification (NCBI taxonomy): domain Eukaryota; kingdom Metazoa; phylum Arthropoda; class Arachnida; order Ixodida; family Ixodidae; genus Amblyomma; species Amblyomma mixtum. Next base: position 161,205,326 of record NC_143013.1, read on the forward strand.
GTCGAGCGACGAGGAAGAAAATATCACAGACAGGGAGATTCCTACTAATGTGGAGAGTCGCGCCGCGGCCCTGGAGAGCCGGGTGACCGTAATTGAAACACAATTGGCTGACCTCCCCAAAATTATCCACGATACCATTGCGCGTCAGGTGGAGAGTGTCATCGCACAGGTGACACAAGCCGTAACTCACATTATCCAGAAATGGATAAAAGACAATCCGGGCGTCCTTAAACGCGTAGGGCCCATCAGGGACGCTAACCGCCCCTCCAAATTCAACAGAGTTATTCCCGATGAGTTTGACTTCTCGGAAGACTCCTCCACGTCTGCGCCGGGCACTAGCGGACTGGGGAGTCTTATCAACGTAACCCCACCCTCTGCCTCCGACCATGGCACCCAACCCTAAGTCGCGAGCAAGAGCAACTCAGCCGCTTACAATAACGCAGTGGAACTGCCGAGGTCTCAAGAACCGCACGAAGCGGACTCATCTCCGCCTCTGTCTTGAGACCTTTGAGTTTCTCGTCGCCGTGGTTGCCCTTCAGGAACCCGGCGCCGGTACCAAACTCACAAACTACACTACATTTCAACACAACCCGCAGACATGTATACTTGTTCACAAGCAGTATACTGCGCAGGAGGTCACGCTCCCCACAACACCGCCTTTCCCTTACACGATGGTGTCCGTGTGCTACACCTAAAGCGGTCTGACCCACCTGTACACATTCTAAACATTTACTGCCCACCTAAACTTAAGAACGTCACGTTCAATGAAATTTTCACCCAAGCAATGCAGGTGGCGGGAAGGGATCCCCTTCTGATCGTCGGCGACTTCAACGCCCCGAGCAGGCTATGGGGGTACCCCCGGGAGGACAGACGTGGGCGGAAGCTTGCGGAACTTCTTCCCACACTTGGACTTACTTTACACACTGATCCCGCCAACCCAACACGTGTCGGCAATTCGATTCAACGAGATACTTGCCCGGACCTCACATTTACACGCAACATACGCCATGCCGACTGGCTGAATACAGAGGACACTCTGGGTAGTGATCACTGTATAATCAACACCACCATTTACATGCGTCCCCTGAAACGCCCACTAACACAAGCTCGTGTACCGCACTGGACTACTTTCCGCACATCTCTACCTATCGTAGATCTCCTCCAGTCGGGATACGACGCATGGTCCAAATCGCTCACGTCTACACTCACGCAACACGAAAAGCAGATACAGCTCACAGAAACACAAACGGACGTGGACAACCACTTGCTCTACCTTTGGGAGGCCCGCCGCAGCCTCACCAAACGATGGAAGAAACAGAAACATAACAGACGCCTAAAGAAACGCATCCTCGAACTCACACAACAAGCAGCGGAATATGCTACTCAGCTAGCCGACACTAACTGGGTGGACCGGTGCAACGCGGCTGTGCGCCAGATGTCTGGCCGCAACACGTGGCGCCTATTCCGCACTCTCATCGATCCAATACAAACACGCACGGAAACCCAACGCCACTTACATAGGGCATTGCACAACTTTACAGGAACGACAACACAGCTAGCGCACACGCTCAGGGATCGATACCTTTGCACCACTAAGAACCCCCGGCAGGCGACGTATTCGTATGCAGGCGAAGAGAACACGGAGCTGGACAAGCCGTTCCAGCTCCACGACCTCCGGGCGGCCCTAAGCAAGATGAAGCGGGGCACTGCACCTGGGCGCGACAAGGTTACGGTCAAGCTTTTGGCCAACCTTCCCGACGCAGCCTACGCCGCGCTCCTCAAATACATCAATAGCATTTGGGACGGAGAGACTCCTCTCCCTCTCGATTGGAAATCGGCTCTCGTGACCTTCATTCCGAAGGCCGGCAAACCTATGGATGTGGAGAACCTTCGCCCCATCTCTCTGACGTCTTGTGTCGGCAAGCTGATGGCGACGATGGTGCGCGACAGACTCTCCGATTATCTCGAAAGACAGCACATTTTCGCGGACACCATGTTCGGTTTTCGTCCTCACAAGTCAGCACAGGATATACTTCTGCAGCTCCACCACGACATTTTAGATCCTGTCGAATGTCCCCACAACGACAAGGTGGTCCTGGCCTTGGATCTTAAAGGCGCATTCGACTACGACAAACATGAAGTAATCCTGGACCACCTCAGTAACACCAACTGTGGCCACAAAACTTTCCATTACATAAGTCAATTTCTTACAGACCGTCAAGCCTATATACGCATACAAGATGCGGAACACGGGCCATACACCATCGGCTGGAGGGGAACACCTCAAGGCGCGGTCCTGTCTCCCCTGCTCTTCAATTTGGCAATGCTTCGCCTTCCCTCCAAATTGTCTTCTCTGCCCGGGATACATCACGCTCTTTATGCGGATGACATTACAATCTGGGCCACGCAAGGCAACCTGGGCCACATGGAGTCTTGCCTGCAAGCAGCGGCGACCCTAGTCGACGACTACGCGGCCTACTGCGGACTCCAGTGCGCCCCAGCTAAATCAGAATTTGTGCACTTACGTCCCTCCCCTCGGGACACAACTCCGCTTCGCATCACTCTCCCCTCGGGACCGATCCGGGAGGCTAAGGAGATCCGCGTCCTTGGCCTCTTCATACACCACCAGCGCAGAGTCGGCACCACCATAGCCAAACTTCGCACGGTGGGCGACCAGGTGGGCCGAATGGTCCGCCGGGTCTCCAACAAGCGGGGCGGATTACGAAGCAAGGATGCACTGCGGCTTGCCCATGCTTTCGTAACGAGTAGAATCCTCTACTCAACTCCCTACTTGCACCTGCGCAAACACGATGATGACCAACTGGAGGTCATCCTGCGGAAAGTCATAAAGCGGGCTCTCGATCTTCCGGTCACCACGTCCAACCAGAGGCTTCTGGCCTTGGGCGTGGTGAACACATTTCGGGAGCTTCGAGAGGCCCACTTAGTCAACCAATACACGCGTCTTGCACAGACCACGTCCGGTCGCCGCCTCTTGGACCGGCTACACATCAAACACGACTACCACATTGAGGAAAGGGAGAGAGTGCCAGAACCCTGGAGACGCGCCCTCCGGGTCCGACCCCTTCCCCGCAACATGTCCAAAGAAGACCATAGCGGTCGTCGCCAGGCGCGCGCGGACGCGTTAGCGCGATACTATGGTAACCAAGAACATGTGTATTACGTAGACGTTGCCGGCCCACACCACGGGGGGTGGTACACGGCCGCAGTCGTACACAACACAAACACAGTTAACGGGCTCACTTTCAAAGCCTACAGCGCAACACACGCGGAGGAGATTGCCATTGCTCTGGCTCTCACGAATCCCAAGTCAAAACACATCATCACCGACTCGCGAGGGGCCTGTCGGAACTACGAGTTGGGCTGGGCTCCCCCGCTTGCCTGGCGCATACTGGAATATAGCTGTCGATCTGAAGATCCAACTCCACGCAACCTGATTTAGGCCCCCGGTCACCAGGGACTCCAGGGAAACGAACAGGCCGATCAGGCCGCCCGCGCACTCTCTCCCCGGGCTATCTCCCTGTCCTTGGAAGGGTACTCCCAATCAGACAATCTGGCCATTACATTCAAACAAATCACCGATTACTACAAGGAGGAGCACCGGCGCTACCCGGCCCCTTGTAAGGGTCTGGATCGCGCTGACGAGCGCCTCCTCATCAAAATTCTCACTAATACTGTACTGTGCCCGGCGGTGCTTAAACATTTCAATACATCGTTTGATGGCACGTGCCAGTTCTGTGGGGAGGTGTCTGACACCTTCCACATGGTTTGGGCGTGTCAATCTAACCCATCTATCCCCCCCAACCCCAACCCCACCAGAGAGGACTGGGAGGCGGCCCTGCTCGGCTGTCAAGACCTGAAGAGCCAAAAGGCCTTGGTTCAACGGACGCGGGCGGCGTTGCTTGCCAATGGGGCCCCGGAATAGGGGCTCCACCTAGTACTGTGAGGGGAAAGGGCCAATAGGGTCCTACCCCAATCACCTTTCTGTAAAAATTTAATTGCTTATAAATGTTTTTCACCACCACCACCTCCGCCGCCGCCACGTCCAAACGGACGTACCCAAACGAAAGCACCTCCGACGGATGCTGGAGCGCATCATCAAACGGCCGCGTCACATCGAACGCACTGAAGAAATTTTGTCCGAATGTTGTATCTAATCGTATCACGAAGAGCCTAAACTCCGCGTTCAACCTTTCGAGGTCGAACTGGAGCGGGGCCACGTGCAATAGAATCTGCAGAGCTCTAGTGCTAGTGGTGGAGTAGGCACCCGCCAACGCTATTAGCGGGGCCCGCAGCGCAGACACCAGCCGGGCTCGAAGACCCGAGTGGGGACACTCAGTCCACCAAACGGGGAAAGCATAGGAGAGGAATGGCAAAACAACCTGCTGGTAGAGTTCTGTGAGCTGGGCCGGTGCCGGTGCGCCACTAAACCGCAGGAAGGTCCCGAGGCGCGCGGCAAGCAGTTCGGCACGCTCCCTGAGGTGGTCGCCGTGTGCCAAAAACGAGAGGGTGCGGTCGAAGAAGACGCCCAGTATCCTGACGGCAGGCCTGAATTTCAGAACCGTGCCGCCAAGACGAACGGTGGGAGGAGTGCGCCCCATGCTTCCCCTGGGAGGGGAGACAAGGAGGCAAACCGTCTTCTCCGCACTAATGGCAACCCTCGCCGCTCGCGCCCACGTCGCCACCCGGCCGAGTGCATCCTCCGCCAAGTCCTGTAGGACCCTCCTGGACGGACCAGGCACAAGGACGACAACGTCGTCCGCGTACGCCTGTAGCGACACACCCTCTGGCATCGGCTGCTCGAGTAATCCACGCACCACGATGTTCCTAAGCAGGGGCGACAGCGGAGAACCCTGTGGACTGCCCAGGGTGGGACGCGCAACGGCGTCGCCCGCTCTGCAGCGGTACACCACCTCGCGATCGGATAGGAAAGACCGCAGCAGCGCACAGAGATTTCTCGGGCATCCCCAACGGCCTAGTGAAGCCAGGACCAGGGGGTGCCAAACGCTGTCGAAAGCCCCACGAAAATCGATTGAAACGAGCAGTGCGTGGAGGCCGTCTGCCCTGTACCCTCTAATTTTGGTGACCAGAGCGTGAAGTGCATTCACCGCTCCTCGCTGTTTAGTAAATCCGAGTTGGTTGGTGTGAAGCAGGTTCTCTCGTGCAAGGAAGTGATATAATCGACCGTAGAGCAAGCGCTCCAGCACTTTGCCCAGCGTCGAGTTCATGACGATGGGACGGTATGAGTGAGGCAAATCGGGTGGTCTACCGGGCTTGGGGAGAAAGACTATTCTCCCCCGTCGCCAGACCGTTGGAAAATGACCAAATTTAAGTGGCTCATTAAATATGATTCTAATGAAGTGAGGATGCGTGTCCCAGAGAGCCCAAACAACCCTGACCATTAATCCGTCTAGCCCCGACGCCGCGCCCTGGCGCAACCGGCCCACGGCCTGAGTTATCTCACCAACGGAGAACGGCGGGTCATCGGGCCCCCCAAGTCAGATGCCGACGCAGCCGCCCGTATGTGTGTGTGATCGTTGTCATCTTGTGATGTGTCGTCTGTTGCTGTTTGTGTGTCAAGTATTAGTTGGGCTCTTTCGTTTGTTGATGATGTTAGTTCACCGTCGGGCCTACGAATGGGGGGCAGCACGACTGGTGAACGTAGTTTGGAAAAGGCAGATTGAAATGATCGACCGTATATTGTGGATCTTAGTGATTGTCCTGCTATGTTTCAAATGTTTGCGTCGCGGGCGGCTGCAATGTTGTTTCGATATGTTCTTAGTGGGTTGTAGTATTGTGTGGAGAAATACTTTCGGAGTGTGGGATCTGTAGTGCGTTGGTATCGGCGACGCATTGCCCTCACTATAGAGCGCTTGGTAGTCTACTCTGGCGTCCACCATTCTGTTGTGTCAGATGATGTACGTGGAGCTGGACGTGTAGAGGAGTGTTTATGTCTGAGGCGCTCGTATATCATGTAGAATTTGGTTACGACGTGTTCTAATGAGGATGACGAAGCGAGGTCCGCACCGACCACTGCTGTGAAAAATGATGAAGAAGCTAGCGGATTTAGAACTCGTGATGTACCGCGGTGCGTGAGGCGCCTCTCCTGGCTCGACGAAGCCGCGGAACCGAAGTGAACAATGATGTATTTGTGTTCCGAAAATGTAAGTGTATCGGACACCTCCCACAGGGTCACCACCAACGCCAAAGGCGGCGACACCAGTGTGACGTCTATCCAGCTGCTCGTGTATGGCGTGGTGTATGTCGGAGGGTACGCAGAGTCATTCAAAATTATGAGGCCGGAAGCCATAGCGAAGCGCTGGAGCTCCCCCCCTCCCCCCCGCGCGTCGCACAGCTCCGGCCCCCAAACGGCGTGCTTGGCATGAAAGTCTCCCGCCACCACCGCGGGGATCCCCTCCTTTAGTATAAGTGCGTGTCTAATGTCGTCTAAAGTGGGGTTCATGGGAAAGTGTGGCGGCGCGTATGCGGTGACAAGAAAAAATGAAGCAGTGGCCGACGTGCAGACCAACGCAACAACGCGTGAGGTAACCAAGATCGGAAAAAGATCAAAAACTGGATGACGAGCAATGATGGCGCATCGTGGTTTCGAGGTGGCGTGATAAATGTACCATTCTGGAGGTATCCCCTGCACTCTGTCCTGCCTTGTGTATGGATCTGTAACGAGTGCGAACGTGTGGTTGTTTTTACTGCGAGTGTCCACTAATGCCGGGGTCGCGTTCCTACTGTGATCGAGGTTTGCTTGTATAAATGAAAATTTAGGAGTAGTGACCATGTCTGTGTAGGGAAGCCGATCGTGCGAGTGATGACAAGATTTCTGTAGTGGGGCGAGTATTGGAAGCGACCCCTGTGAGCAGTAACGTGTGAAAAAGTGTGTTGTGGTTTGGGCCAGGAGAGGTGAGTGCAGGGGATAACCGATCCAGCGAGAGGCGAATTATGTGGGATGTATGAGGTATGGGTGGTGCGTGTGATTTGTGTGGCATGTGCAGCACGTGTTGTGTGTGTGTTGTTTGTGTGACACATGTGACACATGAAACGCATGAAACGCATGTGACGTGTGCGGCGTATTGGGGGAGCCGGGTTGGAAAGAATAAAGAGTCGGTAGGGTTAGTTTGGAAAAGAAAATGAAGGAAAGAATAGACTTGATCGGGTGACAGGTGATGATTGAATTTAGCGAAAAAAATGGCTGAGGCTTAGCTAAGGTTAAGCCTAGTCAGATGCGAAGCATATTAGTGGCTAGGCTTGGTAATACATGGCTTTCTTTGGTTGAATACTTGGTCAATTTAATGCAACCACTAGAAGTCTTCGTCGTGGGGCAAGACAACGGCATGACTACAGCGGAACGCCGACAAACCCCGAGACGCGCGTTGGGTGAACGCCTGGATTGCCACGGAAGCCGCGTCTGCCTTCCCGGTGGAGCGAGCATTTCACCTATACCGAGTGTGAACGCGCGTTCGAAGTGCGCGGGAATGGCGCTCGAGGACATTCCGGCGTCTGTGCGATGGCATCGTTCTCCCTCTCCCAGCGCGTGACGGCGATCTGTCGTGACGTCATGTGTCACGTGGTATGGCACGTGGTGTGACGTCACTGTACCACGTGGTCTGCACGGCGTGCAACCACAGGGACGGCGCGAGGTGGACCCCGTCTTCCTCTGTCGTGACGTCATGTGTCACGTTGTATGTCACGTGGTGTGACGTCACTGTACCACGTGGTCTGCACGGCGTGCAATCAGAGCGACAGCGCGTGGCGGACCCCCGTCTTCCTCTGTCGTGACTTCATGTGTCACGTGGTGTGACGTCACTGTACCACGTGGTCTGCACGGCGTGCAACCACAGCGACGGCGCGAGGTGGACCCCCGCCTTCCTCTGTCGTGAGGTCATGTGTCACGTGGTATGTCACGTGGTGTGGCGTCACTGTACCACGTGGTGTGCACGGCGCGTAATCACGGCGAAGGGCTGTAGTGTACCTCTAGTAATATGCTTCGCATAAAAGAAAGAAGAGGTCGAATCATGGAAGAGAGGGTAAGGAGGAAGGTGTGTAGCGGGACTGCGCCATGCCGACGTCAGAAAACGAGGCACGGCACAGTACAGAAAAGTAACAGTCAGAAGCGAAAGTCCGGCTCCCCCCAGGAGCGCCCAAAAGGTGACGCTCGCCTGTGCGTTCAGATTCCTCGTTCCGGTCTGTTTGTGCGAACCGAAGCTCCTCATTGTAGCCGTTACGGTGATGTGGCGCCATCTAAGTTGTTCTCCAGAGACTACAGTTTCGGTTTCTGCGTAGAGAGCAATTTTCCCACGACGCGCGAATTTTTGAAACGCCCTTGAAGCGGAGGGTACGGCGCGGACGCTCCGTGCACGGCGTCGGGCGCGCAGACGGCGCGCGCTCGGAAAAACCTTGCTGCGCGGAATTCTACTGCGTTGACTGCAATTATTATCAATGCTAGGAGTAGTAGAGTCTCTGGTGACGATGTTGCATTGTCGGATTTTGGTTCAGACGCTGTAACTGCGCAAACCGATCCCGGAACGTTGGCCTGATAGCTTCGCTTTCTTTTTCCTGTCCGCTTGTGCGGGCGCATCTGGTTTGTTGTTCAGACGGTTAGTTCCATTTTCGGCCTAGTTCGTAATTTCCCCGCCAGTCGTGCATTTTTGAAGTGCCCTTGGAGCATAGGCTTATTGCGACATAATACGCGGTGAGGATGGCGTCGCGTCGAGGTCGGGCGCTTCGCGCGCTGGGAAGAGTCCCGCTGCACGTGATTCTCCAGCCTCTGCAGCTGATTTTCAAGATCCTCCGAGCAGCAGTGACTCGGATGAAGATGTTGTAACGTCGAATTTCGATTCTGCAGCTACATCGCAGCTATACTTATCGCATACTATGTATCGCAATATCACACCTATACTTGTTGTGTTTTATATTTTTTTTTTAATTTTTGACGTAAATTAAATAAGTTTTGATTTGTATTTTTTAAACCACGCTTACCAAGCTTTCGTTTGGCGCATAACATTACACTTCCAATTTTTTTTTTGTTGGACTGTAAAAATCATATAACGGGCACTCTCAAACGAGCCTTTTCAAGAGGCATGAAGAAAAAAAATTCTAGCTCAAAAACTATTCAAGTTATAATTTTCAAACTTTAATGCCATGTTTTAGAAAGAATTTGAATTGTTTTGTATATTCTAGAATATTTTTAGTACAAGTGTTTGGAAAGTTATTGTCATATAAACACAAAACTTTTCTTCTTTTTTACTTTTTGTTGTGTTTACTGATTTTTTTTCACAGCATTTCAAGCAGAATAAGTGTTAAAATAAATTTCATTATAAAGCGCATTCTATCTGAATTATTGTTATGCATTTTATTTAATTTTATCTATCACACTTTTTCTAAAAAAAAAATTTGTCTGATACATGTGAAAAATGGTCGTTTTTCCCGTGGTAAGGAAAGAGTTAAGCGGCGCCATCGCTTCGGCCAGCCCGTGGAAGAGGTCAAGGGAGGAGTAACTTTATGAAAAATGGTCAAATTACACAGATTAAAATACAAATTAAAAAGGAGGGGGGGGGTGGAATCCTAGGCTAGGAGGCGCAAGCCACCGCCCGATACGAAGGGTTAAGCCCCTACCATCCATCCATCCGCCCGCCCACAACCTTGCCGCGTGCGTCTCCTTGGGCTCTGTGGCTGTTGAATAAGATATCTGCTGCTTGCGTTTTTCTGGTGCTTCTTTAGCAAATATTTCGTGTACTCGCTAAATGGGCGCCTCGAGATAACAGTACACCATTCAGCGTTCACTACGCGAGCTCGAACTTTCCGCAGCCCTGCGCCGATCACGACGACTGCGCACCTTAGTACCTCGTACTATGCTACTGAAAACATAGCCATTTACAAACAGTTTGCTCACTTGCTTGAGATAATACGCAAGCTGCGATCTACTTATGTCAAATAATCCCCTCTGACCTAGTAGTGTGACATTTGAGGAGGCTGGCAGGTGCAAGGTTAATCCCTACCGGTCAGCCGGATTAACTGCAGTACTAGTACAGTCTCTCGACACCACTCTATGGAGGGCCTGTTCTGCTCTTGAGAGGCTTTTACACTTTGTTCTGGTGCTATATTTGACTAAAATGTTGCAATGTTTATGTATTGTAGACAATCTAGCACGTGTACATGCCCCTTCTGATTTTTGGGCCTTTAGATGTGGTTGGCACTTATTTGTGTACAATCCAAAGCATTTCACCGCGCATTGTTGGGAAAAATAAGAGTATGAACAAGCACAAAAATGACTTACTTATGCTTATGCTCTGCTGCATGCTAATTTGAAGTTGAAGCTTTGACATGGTGCTACTTTAGTAGAGAATTCTTATGCGCATTTAACTCCCTCTTATGCCAGGAATCTGCCAGTGATGACGACATCGACATGCCATGTTCTTCTTTCATCATTGCAAAAGGTATAATTCCCTGTGGTACCGCACTCGAGCGAGCATTCCTGATTTAATACTTGTTTTGTGCAGGAGGCAGCTTCCTTATTGCAAAGAGCTTCACCATATGCATCGACACCCTTCAAGTGATCCACGCAGCCAACCCATGCCAGGCTTCAATGTCATGTTTTGGTGTACTTTGCTTGCAATGTTGTGTACCCCAAGGAAACAAGCCTCTGCTTGGAGTTCACACAGCGGTAAGTACTGATCTCAGTTGTTAACTGAGTTGTGATAACCTTTCGTATTTAGGTTTCGGCACTTCTCACATACGCGGTGATGATCAAAGTTATAGGTATATACCACTTTATCATAAGACGTTTTTATGAAAATGCCAACAAAATGCAAAATCAATTTTTAAAAAGTAAGAAAATGTTTGCTGAACTAATCAGCTATGGAATGAAATTTTTCTGCTGCTGCTGCTGCTCGGTTAATGCAGCTGGTAAAATAGCGCTCTGAAAAAATCTGTAGAAAGGAAAGACAGATAAAACTATTTTTTGTGGAGTTGAGCTTCAACCACTTCTTCACAGATTATGGCTGTACTACATGCATTGCATGGCGCCCAGTCACTAATATGAAAGGGTTGAAAAGGGTACATGGTACTATATTGTTTCTGAGATTATGTAGCAGTGTGTGGCTATTTTGGTGGAAGTCATGCACGTTGCTTGCTCATAGGGGTCATAGATATTGGCACGTATCATTGTAGTGTTTGTTCGTTCCCGCTCAAGGCTGCAGGAAAGGGTCGTTATCACTATTGTTCGTGACGCGAGAAGCGACCAGACTAATCTCGATTGATCGCAGCCATGAAAGGCTGCATCTAGGTTTTTCCAGATTACTGTAGATGATCTTGACCTGTTATCTCGAAGTTTCCTTGCCGGCTTTAAATCAGCGATGCCGCGAGCGGTGGTCATTCGTAGATCGACGATTGACGAGCACGCTTGTTGCTTACGCCGCCACTGAGTGATTCAGTTCTTTTGCGGGCGCAAGTCAGCCCAAATAAAGAGCTTCGTTTGAAAGTATTTCTGGTGTCTTCCTGACCGCTGGACTGCCGTCACTACAACGTGACATCTGGTGGAGGTGCTGGGTAGCCTCCCATGTTCCGGACACCCCCTACTAGTCGTGACGCCAGCCCTTTGAGTCATCTACCGCAGGACCTGAGTCCAGTCCACCGCGCAAGCCGACGCCTGCAAGGGGACGAACCTGAGTTCGGGATTCTGCGGGACCCTACCCGGAAGCGAAAGCCAGCAGCAACGTCTACCATGAGCTTGCCCCAGACGATGACTCCAATAATTCTTCAGCAGCCCCGGGTGCCACCAACCTTCGACGCTTCGCCTGGCGCCGACCCCGAAGAATGGCTGGAGCAGTTCGACCGTGTGGCTATCTTCAACAACTGGGACGATGCCACGAAACTTAGGTACGTGTTCTTCGCCTTGGAGGGACCAGCAAAAGTCTGGTTTGAGAATGAGGAAGCTAACCTCACGAACTGGAAAAACCTCGATGCAGCCTTTCATGGCTGCGATCAATCGAGATTAGTCTGGTCGCTTCTCGCGTCACGAACAAAAGTGATAACGACCCTTTCCTGCAGCCTTGAGCGGGAACGAACAAACACTACAATGATACGTGGCAATATTTGCCCAGAGGAGCACAACACCTGGGGGAGAGGGTTTACTGAACAGTGGATTTATGCATGCAATGCCGGTAACCTTTTTGTGGCCATGTAACTATCCATTGTTTATGGATAGATTTGAATGTGTCGCCATGCAGATTTGATGGATTTGACGTCGTAGATGGTACTTCGCAGAAATTGTCAACATTCTTTCGCTAATAGTAAGTATGAGGACCTGTGCTCATGTAACTGTGCAATGAACTTTGTGATGGTTTGATCGCACTTACACTACGGCTGCTGGAGCTTCTTTGATCTTGAGCTCTGGCAGCTGATCGTGTTCTGGCGTTATTTGGAGGGTATGCTATATTTTGTATTTTGTTTTTTTTTTATTTTGTGGTGCTTAATCGGTGTTCGGATAGGATAAATGATGAGGATTTTGGTATTTGTCCAATGTCTGGTTCTTTTCATTGCTGTATTATGAGGAAACACATTTGTCTGGTAATCTAAGGCAGTTTTTAATACTCTGTGCTTTAAAATAAAAACTTGAAATATGAACACTTTTAGGGGAGACAATGTTTGTACAGAAGGATAAAGGCTATGTTAACCACCTGTATTAGAGAAATAGAACAGAAAAAGCAAATATAGCTTCATAAGTCGCATTGAAGCTGGACTTTCTTCAAGAAGAAATCAGCTGCCTCAAATAAGGGCAAATCTATTTTTATTGCAGCATTTGAAGTTTGAGTATATAGTTTTTTTGCTGTGAATAGATCATGTATACTGTCCATTGCCATTGGCTGCTGTTTTCCCGCCTCTTTAGTGGTCAGAGGATTTTGACCTAAATAGTCGGGGAAACCATAGAAAAGTCAGGGAACTGGAAGAAAGCAACTTGCTTGACACTCTGGTTTAGTGGCAGGTCATGCGTGGTGTTCGTTCTTATCGTGCCCGTCAACATGACTGGAATCTTGGTGTAAGTGTACAAGCCTTTGCAACCACAGTGCTTCATTTTTGCACCCAAAGTTTTGTGCACACTAAGTCAATGAGGCTACCTTGTTCACGTTAGCAGTCATTTTGTGAGTTCTGTCAAAAAATAATCTTCTTCACCTCCAACACTTTTTGGAATTGCATTCATCTGCTAAGTCTTTTGTCTGTATAGCTCATAATGGGGTACTTAAGTAGAGCAATGAAATTTTTGTATGGTTTGCTCTGGCTACTGACTGCGAGAGAAGGCTGTGGCTAAAGGTACGCCGGATGAATCCGGTGCATTTTCTTCCCTTTGTACGTCGGATAGACCCGGATCATTTTTTTTCCAAGGACATCGGACAAATCTGACAGTGTTTTTCAAAGTCCGGCCATTTGATTCTTGCCCGGCAGTCTGCTCGACTTACTCTCATAGTGGTGCTTTGAATTCGATCAGGATTAGTCATACCTTGGCCTCAAGAACGTTTACTCACTGCCCGGAATGGGCCAATTGGTGTTTGGTGCACATACTCTGAGAGCTCCATGCAATGAACTACTTGATGGCATGACAAACACCATGTTCTCCGGTTGCACAGTTCGCCACATGTCGTTTGGTTAGGGTGTGTGAACTGCAAAATTATTCATGGCTATTTCCATGCAGCATGGTGCACATGTGTGCTTTTCGGTCATGCGCCGAAATCCGCTATGTGAACTGGATGGTTTGTTTACTTACGATGATCTGCTTTCCCTCAGTCGAAGCTGAGTGCGCGTGCGGGATCGGTGCTCCAAATACATGTGTGATGTGTGGCATTGGCTTAGAGGGGCCCATTGGCTCACGCTAAGCTCGGTTCTCTCAATATGTGCAAATTTCCGCCTGAAAGACCAAGCAGCTAGCTAGGTACTTTCCTTGTATTCCCCTCAGAAACGTCAATGTTGGCCTGGAAGTGGTCTGTACATGCTTCCTGCTTTGTGGTTGCTCCTCCACAATGTTCGAGTGTATTGTGGTGGAGTAATTCTTTGAGTCACCTAGGTCAATGCTGTTAATAAATTCCTCATACTATTGCTTTTGCATGGCTGTGAGCCATAATATAAATATTTTAAAGATGAATATTATATCTGGTGATAAAAAAGAGCTAGCATTATGTTTCTTATATAATACGGATAGGTGCATCTAGGGATATGCGTGCTGTACAGAGCATAGGCGCTCGATCTAGCAAGCATTCTGCTGCGCTTCAGTGCTGGTGATAACTTGCTTAAATTATGAGCAGAGGTAACAAATTACAAGACCAGTGTGAAAGCACCAAGCTGCTTGTGCGAGCGATGGTAAAGCTATATGCACGTGCAACCGGGTGTGAAGACATATATCTGAGGTTTTTTGGGAGAGGTGGGCTTGTTTTACTTCATCTGAATGACAGCCGACGATGTAAGAATGGGAAAACTTCCATTTGAGGCTCCTCGAAAGTCACAATATGTGGCATGCAACTTGCAAATGCTTCGCAGAGAAGAGTGTTGCACGCCGCAGTAGTGCACTGGCTTAGAGCACCCACTATAACGTTGGACGAGATGTAGCCATGGGCCGGCAGCTACATCTGCCGTACGCTCAGTGAGAATGAACAGTCTGTCATGTGTATCTTTAGACACTTCAGCGAAAGAAAAGCGGAAATTAGAAAAGCGGAGAGTTTAGCTAGGCTTGTGTTGGATACATTGTGCTGCGGGAAGGACGGAAGAAGAAAAACATAGAAAAAATTCTTTTTACACTATATAATATTGTCACGTATCATTTTAGTGTTTGTTCGTTCACGCTCAAGGCTGCAGGAAAGGGTTGTTATCACTTTTGTTCGTGGCGCGAGAAGCGACCGGACTAATCTCGATTGTTCACAGCCATGAACAGCTGCATCTACGTGTGTCTAGATTACTCTTGATGATCTCGACCGTTTATCTCGAAGTTTCCTTGCCGGCTTTAAATTGAACGAGGCCGCGAACAGCGGGCATTCGTAGTTCGACGACCGACGAACACGTTTGTTGCTTACGCCGCCGCCGAGTGATTCAGTTATTTTGCGGGCGCAAGTCAGCCCAAATAAAGAGCTTCGTTTCCAAGACTGGCTGGTGTCTTCCTGACCACTGGACTGCCGTCACTACAACGTGACATCTTCCCCCCTTCCAAAGAAGCATCGTCTCGATGCTTTAAAATGAAAATTAAACACGGATAATGCTTCGGGAACTTAGAGTCCTTTAGCGTTCCTAATAATGTGTAAGGGCAGCGGTAAAAGCTTCAAGTCTGGCCGTGTCGTCGTCGTCGTCGGTGTTGTAGTTTTTGTCGTCGTATTTGTCGTCGTAGTAGTCGTCGTCGTCGTCGTAGAGATCGTCGTCGTCGTAGGGATAGTCGTCGTCGTAGGGGTCGTCGTCTTCGTAGGGGTCGTCGTCTTCGTAGGGGTCGTTGTCTTCGTAGGGGTCGTTGTCTTCGTAGGGGTAGTCGTTGTCGCAGGCTTCGTCGTCGTCGTAGGGGGCATGGTCTTCTGTTTTCGTCGATGGAGGATCTTAGTTCTTGCGCTCAGAAGCAACCTCACCTCCAGAGGCTGCTTTATTCAGCTTAACCTTCGGGGGCTGGGGGAGCGTCCACGCACAGCGTAGCCTCGGCTAGGAGATACATAGCGCGGCGACGATGGCGACGGAGAACGCGATAGGCGGCTCGGCGATGAGTATTCTTCCCGACGCAAAAAAATCCTCGATTTCGGCTGGTCGCTGGCCGGGTCGGGGTCGTGGGGCGTCGTAGGGAACCCTCGGATGCCCATTCTCCTGTATGGGCAGTACCGGAGAATGTGACCGGCTTCTCCACAGTGGAAGCATTGTGGACGGCGCTGGTCGGGTGTTCTCCACTCGACGCATTTCCTCAGCCGTGTACGACGCTCGTAGGACGGGCGAGTTGGGGCGAGAGGGCGGCGCTCCAGCGCAGCTGGCTAAGGGCGATAGGGGCTTGGGTCCCCACGTCGAGGTACAGGACGGCGCACTGCTGCGGCGTAAGTCATGGCTGGAGGCTCCAGAGGCTGCGTAGTAGACTGGAGTCAGGTCTTCCGGCGAATAACTCAAAGGGCTGGCGTCACGACTTGCAGGGGTTGTCCGATACCTGGAAGGCTACCCCGCACCTCCACCAGATGTCACGTTGTAGTGACGGCAGTCCAGTGGTCAGGAAGACACCAGCCAGTCTTGGAAACGAAGCTCTTTATTTGGGCTGACTTGCGCACGAAAAATAACTGAATCACTCGGCGGCGGCGTAAGCAACAAACGTGTTCGTCGGTCGTCGAACTACGAATGCCCGCTGTTCGCGGCGTCGTTCAATTTAAAGCCGGCAAGGAAACTTCGAGATAACAGGTCGAGATCATCTAGAGTAATCTAGAAACACGTAGATGCAGCTGTTCATGGCTGTGAACAATCGAGATTAGTCCGGTCGCTTCTCGCGTCACGAACAAAAGTGATAACAACCCTTTCCTGCAGCCTTGAGCGTGAACGAACAAACACTACAATGATACGTGACAATATATACAGATGCCTCCAGAAATGCAGAAAAGAGGGAAGTGTGCTAGGTATGCGTCCAATGTCTAATAAACAACGGCCGGGGGCAGATCTCTGAATGACATGCTGACGCTAGCGCTACTGAAGACGACGACGTGAGGGCATTAAGTGAAAAGGACGAAGTTCGCCACCGTCGGACTCGGCACCGGACGTTCTTGGGAGCCTTCCAAACTGCCTTGAGCGTTAGCGCGTCTTATACCGACGTGACATCTGGTGGAGGTGCGGGGTACATCTTTCATGTACCGGACGCCCCCATCAAGCCGCGATTCCAGCAGAGGTCGACCACCCCCGGTAGACACGCCCGTTCACCAGGGCAGCCGCCGACTACAAGGCCTATCTCCCGAGTTCGGGCTGCTCCCCGACCACAAGTCGACAAGGAGTGCCGGCGCTGCTGCAATGAATCCTCCAGCATCAACTGCGCCAGTCCTTCTCCACCACCAACGGGACCCGCCGCGTTTCCATGGCCTACCCCATGAGGACGCCGAGGAGTGGCTCGACCAGTTCGACCGGTTGGCAACATTCAATTCTTGGGACGGGGACTCAAAGATGCGTCATGTCTATTTTGCTCTGGAAGACTCTGTAAGGACATGGTACGTAAACCATGAATCTTGCCTCCAAACATGGGAGACATTCAAAGCAGAATTTCTCCAGGCGTTCACCAGTACGTTTCGCAAGGAGAAGGCCGACCTTCTTCTGCAGAATCGCATCCAACTTCCGAACGAAAGTGTAATGGTGTACGTGGAAGAGATGACACGCCTCTTCCGTCGCGCAGACCCGAGCATGCCGGAGGAGAAGAAGGTGCGATTGCTGATGAAGGGTGTAAAGGAGCAGCTTTTCGCAGGCCTGGTTCGGAGTCCACCCGCAACAGTAAACGACTTCCTCAAGGAAGCAATGTCCATTGAGAAATCACTCGACATGCGGGCACGACAGTACGAGCGCACTAACGTATCGATGCTCTGCACCCGTACTGAGGGAACATCCATGACCTCAGGAGAATCGCTGCGTGAGGTCATTCGAGCCATTGTAAGGGAAGAGGTGGCGAAGGCTTTGCAGCACACCCCTGCTCAGCCGCAGATTGCGTCATTTGCAGATGTCATTCGCGAGGAGGTCGAACAAGCATTAGGTACGTCGCAGCTTCCGGCAGCCACTCCACCGCCGCCACTAACATTGAGTTATGCTGCCGCCGCAAGTCGTTTCCTTCCGGCCTCGACCCAACGATATGAAGAACCTACGCCAGCCGCTCCTCAGCTTCCACTCTCCCAGTCGAACATTGTCCAGCGACCTAGGCGTCGCAGAACTGACGTCTGGAGAACCCCGGACCATCGACCGTTGTGCTACCATTGCGGGGCACCTGGGCACATCTGGCGCCGCTGTCCATACAAGGAGATGGGTCTTCGAGGGTTCCCCTTCGGTGCTCCCCGTCCGCTGCCTGGAGAGCGACCAAGGGAGATCGCAGATTACATCTCCCATGCGGACTCCGGCCAGCGTCGCATGTCGCGATCACCATCTCCGTGCCGCTACAGTTCTCCGGGACCCGGCGACCAGGGCCAGTCTAGAAGTCCCCGTAGGGGAAACTAGACGCGGCAGCCTCTGGAGGTGCGGCTGCTCGACGACAAGAACAAGACCCTCCAACGCCGCCAGACACATCGCCAATGCCGTGCAACACACCGTCCTCGACGACCCACGAACGACAGCATGTTAAGACAAGCCGACCAGCCGCCGCACTTCTTCGTAACCACGACGCTTCTCTTCGACGCCGCATCCCTTCGACGCACCAAAGCCGCGATCGGACTCCTGGACTGTACCGCAAGACGCCAGCACCGGCCGATTTAGACGTTTCAGTAGACGGCACAGCCGTAACTGCTTTAGTTGACACTGGTGCCGATTATTCTGTGCTCAGTAGACAATTCGCCGCTGTGCTCTAAAAGGTTATGACAGCTTGGGACGGCCCGCAGTTACGTACCGCTGGGGGACATTTGATTACGCCGATAGGAATGTGCACGGCTAGGGTCACGGTACAAGGGCAAACGTTCCCTGCAAAGTTTGTTGTCCTTGCTGATTGCTCTCGTGATGTTCTTTTGGGTATGGACTTCCTAACAGACAACGGAGCCATCATCGACCTGCAGTCCCAGTCCGTCCAGTTTTCTACAGCGGATGCCATTGACACCACAGATGCCCTCCCGTCGGCGCTCCATATTCTTGACGAGCAAGTGACCGTGCCTCCCCGCTCCAGTATCCTGGTGACTGTCGGTTCGCATACCATTCGAGACACTGAAGGTATAGTCGAGGGTAAACAACTTTTGCTTCTCGACCGCGGTATTGCAGTACCTCGGGCGGTCGTGTTTCTGGAAGACGGCAAAGTTGATGTACTCCTGACTAATTTCAGCAATGAGCACCAGCACCTTAACAAGGGGACGACTGTCGCTTACATCGATGCCGTCACTGATGCCAAGTGCGCACAAAGCCTGACTCGTGTTTCACGACCGGATCCAGAGGACATATTCGACGTCAAGTACGACATTAACCAGACATTGCCGCAACAACAACAAGGCATGCTGCGTGACCTGCTCAATCGCTACAGACACACATTTGCGTCGTCTCCGCGCGTCGGCAGGACACACCTTGCTAAACATCGGATTATTACGGACGACACGGCGCCACCACTGCGACAGTCACCCTACCGTGTTTCCCCTAGAGAACGCGCCGCCATCAGCACGCAAGTAAAGGAAATGCTTGATAACGACATCATTCGACCGTCTCGGAGCCCCTGGGCCGCACCTGTCGTGCTCGTAAAGAAAAACGACGGAACATTGCGGTTCTGCGTTGATTACCGGCGACTGAATAACATCACTAAAAAGGACGTTTACCCTTTGCCCAGAATCGACGACGCTTTGGATCGTTTATGCAACGCCAAGTATTTCTCCTCCATGGATTTGAAGTCTGGGTACTGGCAAATAGAGGTAGACGAGAGGGACCGCGAGAAGACGGCATTCATCACTCCAGACGGGTTGTATGAGTTCCAGGTCATGCCATTTGGTCTTTGCTCCGCCCCAGCGACCTTTCAGAGGCTTATGGACACAGTACTCGTGGACCTGAAATGGCACACTTGCCTCGTATACCTGGACGATGTGATCGTATTCGTCCCAACTTTTGACGAGCACCTTCGTCGCCTCGAGGCGGTGCTGCAGGCCATAAAATCCTCTGGACTCACTCTAAAAGCCGAGAAGTGTCACTTCGGTTACGAGGAGTTGAAGTTTTTGGGTCACCTAGTGAACCAAGAAGGGGTCCTCCCGGACCCTGAAAAAACCGTCGCCATCGCGAACTTCCCGCCGCCACGCGATCAGAAAGAAGTTCGGCGTTTCCTTGGACTATGTGCGTATTATCGCCGCTTTGTGAAAAACTTCTCTAAAATTGCTGCGGCCCTTACTTACCTGACCAAGGCCGATGTCCAGTTCCAGTGGGAAGCGCCGCAACAACAGGCGTTCCTAGAGCTTCAACGCCGCTTACAGTTACCACCCATTCTGGAGCACTTTGATGAATATGCTGACACTGAGGTACACACCGACGCTAGCAATGTTGGTTTGGGTGCAGTCCTAGTTCAGGTCCAGAAAAATCAACATCGTGTAATTGCCTACGCAAGTCGTGCACTGTCTAAGGCCGAAGCAAACTACTCTACCACCGAAAAAGAATGCCTCGCCATCGTGTGGGCAATTTCCAAGTTTCGACCATACCTTTACGGTCGACCTTTCAAAGTAGTGACCGACCATCACGCACTTTGTTGGCTGGCCAACATAAAGGATCCTTCAGGGCGCCTTGCACGATGGAGTCTCCGACTGCAGGAATACGACATTTCTGTAACCCACAAATCCGGCCACAAGCACTTGGACGCCGACTGCCTTTCCCGTGCCCCTGCGCAACCAGCTCCTGGCGACGTTGCGGACGACGACGCCTTTGTGACCGCCCTAAACTCTACTGACTTTGCTGACCAACAACGCGCCGACCCGGACCTTCGAGACGTCATTGATTATCTTGAAGGTGCCAGTGGCAGAGTACCTGCCGCCTTCCGGCGAGCTTCGTCTTCCCTCTGCCTGCGTGACGGCGTACTCTACAAAAAGAACTTTTCTTCTAACAGTCGCGAGTACTTGCTCGTCGTGCCCGAGAACCTACGCCTCGAAATTTTGAATGCCTGCCACGACGAACCTGCGTCCGGCCACCTTGGCGTCACTAGAACGCAAGCCAAGATTCGCGAAAAATACTACTGGCCTCGCCTTGGACATGACGTTACGCATTACGTTCGCTCTTGCCGTGACTGTCAGCGCCGCAAGGTTCCTCCTGCCAAGCCCGCCGGCTTCCTCAAGCCCATTGACCCGCCGTCCCGACCATTCCAACAAATCGGGATGGACTTGCTTGGCCCATTCCCCATATCAAACTCCGGAAAGCGGTGGATAATAGTTACGCGTTACGCGGAGACAGCCGCTCTTTCGAGTGGAACCGCTATCGATGTGGCGAAATGTTTTGTGCTTCAGATCGTCCTGCGCCACGGCGCACCCCGGGTTCTCATTACTGACCGAGGAGCTGCCTTTACTGCTGACCTCATGCAGAATATCCTTGCTTTCAGCCACACGAGCCACCGCAGGTCGACCTCATACCACCCTCAGACGAACAGCCTGACCGAACGTCTGAGCAAGACTCTCGCGGATATGCTTTCGATGTACGTTGACGTGGAGCACAAAACGTGGGATGAAGTCCTGCCTTATGTCACGTTCGCCTATAATACCGCCGTCCAGGAAACAACCAACATGACACCGTTCAGTCTCGTCTGTGGACGACAGGTGACCACAACACTCGACGCTATGCTTCCCCACGTCGACGACCACCCAAATGCCGACGTTGCCCACTTTTTACAGCGTGCCGAGGATGCTAGTCAACTAGCCCGGGTGCGAATTCGCGCTCAGCAGGACCAAGATGCCCGACGGTACAACCTGCGGAGACGGGCGGTCGAATATTTCCCAGGCGACCTTCTCTGGGTTTGGTCCCCAATCGGACGTCGCGGACTCAGCGACAAGCTATTACGTCGTTACTTCGGCCCCTACCAAGACCTGCGGCGCATCGGCGATCTCAACTATGAAGTCATTCCTGATCCAACGCCACGCTCACGACGCGACGCGCGCCCCGAGGTGGTCCACGTCGTTCGCCTGAAACCGTATCACGCAAGGACACCGTGACACTCCCTCTGACGCTGGTTTCCTTTTAGCATCGGGACGATGCTTTTCGAACGGGGGGGGGGGGGGGGGGGGGGCTAATGACGCTAGCGCTACTGAAGACGACGACGTGAGGACATTAAGTGAAAAGGACGAAGTTCGCCACCGTCGGACTCGGCACCGGACGTTCTTGGGAGCCTTCCAAACTGCCTTGAGCGTTAGCGCGTCTTAAACCGACGTGACAATGCAACTTTTCATTTCCAGCAGTTTGTAGCTTGCATGCCAGTTTCCTTGCATGGAGTGAAGGACCCCATATTTAACTAAGTAATCAGTGATGACAGATACCAAACAGCGCTTTGCCAGTAGCTTCCCTGTCTGTGTGCACAGTCATATACGGTAGCAGAACAGTCGCTCAAAATACACAGTGATTCACCAGTATCACCTTAAGATGTGTCCCAGCCTCCGTACTTTCTTAATTTTCTCCTTTCACTAAGTGTAACCCCTGCAACATTGCCAGGTAATTTTGGCAGTATCACATTGGCTCAGGGACGACCTTACCGCACCTTGTGTGAGCCCTTGCTGAGGCCCATACTTGCAAAGCCTCTCATTATTTCCTTTTGTTTTCATTACCTTTTTTTACATTGCTATTTTTTTCGGTATTTTTCAGAGGGAAGCCCAATTGTAAAACAAAATTGTGTTTTACAGTACATTACCACAAGCTGTGCCCTTAGATGGCTGTAGCCTGAAGGGATACTGCAAACCAATAGCGGCAAACGGAAATCGCCACCACAATGCCACGGAAGGTCATGGACCACCAACTTTGCAAGCAGATAGTACGGTTTAAAGTATAGAAAAGCAAAGAGGCTTGCCACTGAAAGATGAGTTTAGTTACATGAACTGAAAATGCTGACACCTTCAGATCCTCTTCTAAAAGTGCATGCATAAGCAATGCATAGATATTATATGTCGGATTAAAATTTATTTAATAAATCAACCAGTCCAAGGGACATCAATAGAATGGGCATCAAAGTGGCACAAGTAGAATAGTTATTCAATGAGAAGTGGCAGCTACAAGATCCCAGCAATGAAGGCACTTTGATAAAGTGCCTATTTGTTAAGAAACAGTCGCATGGAGTGAGCTCCCGACTTATCCAAGAGAGTCGGCTGTTGCTGTTGCAGTGCCTCAGAAGCACTTGCACTTGCGTTACGGTGAAAAAAAAATAAACAATACTTATTAGATGGCGCAGCATGATGCACTTTTCACCAAGGTATCTTTGCCACCATAGTACACATTCCTTTTCCAGTACTCATGAAATTGCTAGCCAAGAAGGGAGGCATCAGAGGCAAAAAAGCACTCACTTCAGTCATTTCATTTTCTGTGGAATGCTTGATCACATTCTTCACGATCACGTGAAATATTTTATTCTAATTTGTTTTCCTGCAGTAGTGATCTGCCACATCTGGCACACACCTAAATGCTCTTTCATGACTTTGTCGTATTAACCAAGGAGCTCAGGTAATCGCAGAAACTTTTCATTGCTTACTGTGAAAAGCTAGAGCAACACTTTCTTTTGGGCAAAGAGCTGCACAGAAGGTGGCAACGTGGATGCTGAACTGCCAACTTTTATATCAGAAGAAACTGGGACAGCTATTTGTACACCTTCCTAGCTGTCGGATACACGGCAGAAAAAGCTAGGCAAGGTCCATTTGATATGAAAGCTTGTTTCACGGAACACCAATATAAGATAAAAACATACGACAAGCAGATTTTTTTTTAGGCGGAAAAGACACGGAATGGGCTAGCAAGAATTTGCGCAGCTGTATCTATGAAGCAGCAAAAAAACCAAAGGTTGCGAAGAATGGCCAACAAGAAACATGCCAAAAACCACGATGAAAACAAGTGAAAAAATAAGAGATGCTCTTGAAGGTTACAAGTGATAGAAGAGATGAAGAGCTCAGAGGGCAGCAAGTAACAGGCCAAAAAGCTAAAAAGTTAAAAGTGATAAAAGTTGACAATGAGAGAAAAGACGAAGTGTAAAAGCAGGAGCAAGTGGCAAAGGCAAAAAATAAAAAAATACTGCTGAATGCCCAGGATACACATGATGAGACAAGTGCTGTGTAGCTAGAACCAGGCATTGCTTGGCAGATAGGCTAGTTCTTTTTCTGATAATGAGTAATGCTGCCATCTTGGCATTCACTGTCGGAACTGTAAAATTTTGGAAACAGGACGTTTAACCGAATTTCAAAGAAGGGAAGTAATAGCGAAGAACAAAAACTCACTGGCTTGTGAAATCATCAAAGCAGGCAAGATACTGGCAATGAAGGACCAGTGCATAAGGAAACCTTCAGTTTCGTTATTTGAAAAAGTACGAGCCTATTTGTCATGCAATACCAGATTTTAGATATGCGACAGTTGTCTCACCATGTGCACCCTCGGACTTCAGTCATATTTTTTTATTTTTTACCTCCACCACTTGCTTCTGGTTTTACATTTGGTCTTTGACCTCAACGTCACTTTTGCGACTTTAATTTTTTTAGCCTTTTGCCCTGTTATTCATTGGCTTATGACGTTTTTATCTTTTGTATTGGTTTTAGCTTTCAAGACCATGTCTTGTACACTTGTTTCCACCCTTATTTCCTCCATGTTCCTTATTGGCCATTTTTCACTAACTTTGCTTTTCTGCTGTGTCCTAGAAACAGCTGTGCAGATCCTTACTGGCTTATTCGCTCTGTTTTTTCAGACTAAAAAAAAACACTTGTCACATTGTTTCGGCGTATCTCTTGATATGGTCTCATCTTTGTTTGCTATGTGTGCTGACAGGAAACGGTTTGGTTTGGTTTATGGGGTTTAACGTCCCAAAGCGACTCAGGCTATGAGAGACGCCATAGTGGAGGGCTCCGGAAATTTCGACCACCTGGGGTTCTTTAACGTGCACTGACATCGCAAATTACACGGGCCTCGAATTTCTCCTCCAAAGAAATTCAACCGCCACGGCCGGGGTCGAACCCCCGTCTTTCGGGACAGCAGCCGAGCATCATAGCCACTGAGCCACCGCGGCGGCTACTGACAGGAAACTGTACGAAAGTTGATCATTCAGTACTTCAGTCAGTGTGCTCCTGCTTCTGTGTAGTCTGTTGTTATTTTTTTTTGCCCTGGTTCCTCACAGATTGCAAAAAGCCAGTCTGAACAGCCATGAAAAACCGTATATGCTTTTTATCTTGATCAGGTGGTCTAAGACTTTCTTGAAGAGTTTCTTCGCTTGCGCCATGATGAGTTCATGCTCCGTGTTAATACATTTGCGATGCTTCATTCTTAGACTTGCCTCTGTGCAAGCTTGATATGGTGTGAAGTGATTTGTCAAATATTCGACGCTTCTAAGAATCTGTGCCATGTGCCTCCAGTCATTTTATCCAGTTGCCGCTGGTGTTTACATGGGATCCCTGTGAAGGAGCTTGCAGCAGAAACAGAATACTCTGTCTTAGTATGTTAAATATCCAGCGTCCACTAAAGACTGTTGTTTTTCAGGTGTCTTTGAGAAACCATGTTTAGGATATATGGTAATGCTCACCTAGGAGAAATTAGGAGAAATTCATTAAAAGGAGAGGATTCCCGCTGGAAAATATTAAATAACAGCCATGTTCAACCTCATTTCTTAGATGTCCAATTGGAATACATGGTTCTAATGTACCCCGCCCCCCTCCTTCAAATCCCCCCCCCCCCCCCTTCCAGCTGCACCCATGAATCTGCCCCTGCAATATCATCACTAAAATGTCTTGAATGGTTGTAATATTGGGTCACGGACGAGACCGGCCGGATTTACTTTGGCGTTATCGTAGGGTTCGTGGTCACAGTCAACATGTGTTAGGTTGGTGTACATATCCGTGAAGCAGCAGAGAAGTGGCATCCAGATTTTTGAGTTGTGCGTTAGTTCCCTAGAATCATGAGTACACTCCACCTGTTGCACTTTTCATGCAACCTCTCTTCTATGGGTCGCTGTGTTTGACGATACTGGCTTTCACAGGGCATTCCACTTCTTTTGAAACCATTATTTAGCTCATTAAGCTGATGTTTTAGTCCTCCCTGCTCCACTCTTAATAGTGCCTACAAAAAAGCCAGCGTAACAAAATTTTGATAGCGTTAAATTGGGTGACAGGAGAATTGATATCTTTTTCCAGTTGATATGTAGAAAATAGTACACGCATTATATTTATCGTCACGGATTCCTTCTGTTTCTAATAACAGTGCCTTGGCTGCAGACTGGTGTGAAGAAGGTCTGGCGTGCCACTTTTCTGCATACACATGGGCAAAAGTTGAGTGGGGCAAAACAGCTATTGTCGACAGGAACTGAACTTACTCAGGTTAAACAGCAGGCCATGCAAAGTTAGCCAGGCTAGATGAGGTTAGTTTTAACCTTACTGCGATTATTCATCTTGTTCCTGTACTTTAAACAGGGCTTTTTCCATCGCCTCTGCTTTTCCTTGAAAACTGTCACAATGCACCAGCAATTTTAGCACTTCGGCATTCTTTTTCTTTTATAAATTATCTTGCTTAGAACTGCGCATAAGGCAAGACAGCTTGTTAGGAGAGTTCATTTTGCACAGTCCATGACTACAATGCAAGAGGCAGGACAGGTGATTGGGTAGAAGCAAATGAATTTCAAAATAAAAACAAACCATGCCGACATAATGCCAGACAGAGGAAATCAAATCTCTGTTTCTAAGTTGCCAGAACGCTGCACAAAATTCTTGTCTACATCTATGCACATAGCAACAATATTAGCACTACAACAATTCTCTACAAAATCATTCAAATTTTCTGTGCCCATTTTCTCTTGGCATTCAGAATTGAAAACATTTCTTTGTCCAAGACAAGTATTTCTTATGAACGAGTAACTATGGGCTCACAGTCCAAAATCCTGTGAGTCTCAAAGATGATGATTAGCAAAAAGCCCCGTCTACATTTACTAAAGGTCTGTAATTACCGCCTAAAATCAAGCAATGCCACTCTGTAGTGGCAACCGCTGGGTGGCTAAAAGAAGAACTAGCTATAATGGAATTCTCACAGAGCAGAGCATGCAAAAGGGAGAGAAATGGTGCACACGTTATTTCCTGCCACTATTAAGGGCAATACAGCTTGACACGGTCAGATGTGTTCCAATTTAGATAATGCACAGGGCGTGCTGAAGGCAGTTTTAAGTTAAAAGATTGAAAGAACCTGCACAACTGAGACGGGACAAAGGCTAAGCAGTGGACTGACAAAGCTCTCTAAGCGCAACTGTCCTCCCCTACCCCTTTCCGTTCTGCCACAGCAGAGCTTACAGGTGGAAAGAATGTCATTTAGATGGTCCTGCCCGCAACAAGCGACGCCTGCAACTATGCTGCGTCTGTAAGGTGCATGCACCCTCAGCAACCCGCTGCAGCAGCGAGTTATGCTCTCATTTTGGCATGCTTCAGGCATACATATTGTCTCCCTCATATTGAAAAGCTCTGGAAATGTCTCTTTTGAAGCTCAAGGGACAGAGGGAGGGCGGGTAGAGGATGTAGCATGACACCCACAGGGCCACTCAGCATCCCCAGCGTGATTGCACCGGTCACCCTCCCCTAAGGCTGGCATTGCTACCACTTGTCGGAGACAGGTTCACTGCTAATAGGAAGTTTGGGTTTTTTCTCTTTTGTATTTTGATTTGCATTCATTTCAGCATGAACTGTTAGGCAATGCTTCATATTGTGACTATAGCTGGATACAACTGAAGAATGCAGCGGCAAATGCCCCTATAGTGTCGAATGATTCTGACGACTTCATGGTTAATTCCCATGCACTTGCTAATCCATCACACCAGCTTGCAAAGGTGATGTATAAACCACAAATTAGCCAAAATAACCACAACATCGTAAGGGTTGGTTGGTGCCGTCGACTGGAAGACTTCCTTTTTGCGGTATTTGAGCCTACAGTCTTGAGCTGTATACTATGCAAGATAACCCATGCATACAGAATTGCATATTGTGGTGGCACATACCTCGCTATGTGTGCCTCAATAAATTGGCTCCTCAGTCAATTACGTGAGGATTGCTGATGAGAGATACAGCATTGTTACTGCTGCATTTTACATGAAGCTTTCTTGATGGGTGCCCTGTAAGCCGCACATATTTCTTCCAGAGTGCATCTGTAGGGAGGAATTTATATCTGGAAGAAGTGAGGAGCCCAGGATGATGTACAGACACGCTCAGCTGTGTTGACTAGCCTCGAGGACAGCTAAGCGTGACAGTGAAAGTACCTTTTCCTTGCATCCCAGTTCAAACTGAGCATAAGCCAGGATACTGAAAAAGGCTGTTAATACTTGCATTATTGAGGCCTGCATGTGAGCCGTACTAGCGGCGTCTGGGAAAAATGCTGCAGCACTGAAAATGTGCGACTTCCAATGCTCAATCAAAAAATCTCTGCCTCTCCCGTAACCGAGAGTAAAGTAAGCATGAAATGTTTACGGGCCTGATGTCATCTCGGTGGACACCCGAACCGCACCGTACAGGAAGGGAGGAACGCCACCACCCGTTCAGCGCGATGCCTTGCCATTTCAACGGAAGGTTTTTTGAGGAAAGTAAATGGCGCAGTAATTCTCTGCCATCTCGGTGGACACCCAAACCGCACGCAAAGGAAGGGAGGAACGCCACCACCCGTTCGGCGCGATGCCTTGCCCTTTGAACGCAGCGCTTTTCCCCCGGGCCCCTGTGTGCCTGCGCGGCTTTGCTTCTATGCGCGAAGCCCTTAAGAGATCACGTATGACAACGAAGTGTACCGTGACATTTATGTGCTTTTTGCACGCGTTATTAGAAATCGGAAATTGTAATTCCGTGCATTATCAAACGCACAGCTCGACTGATATCTTGATAAACATTGAGAAGGCACTGGCAGCAGTTATTTTTTGTGACTCGTTTGGAGACCAACCGGCGCTTGCATGCCGGTCGCAAAGGAGGGCTTAGAGAGTATCGTTACTTCTGTGGAGGAGGGATCTGTCCTCGCTTCGGCGAGCGCGGCTTCGGCCGCTTCTTTTTGAGCAGCGTCCGCTCCGGCGGACGCAGTTGTTGCTGCGACGCGCGTCTTTTCTTTCCTTTTTCTCTTTCCTCTGATCTTTTAACTCTCCTCTATCTGCACGTGGCAGCGGTGGTGGCTTGGCTCGAGCCAGTAGCAGGCCCGTGCAATTTCCTCTTCATCCTTCTCTCAGTCACAACAACAACACAACAACTTCTGTGGAGGAGTGGAGTATCTGATCTCGCTTCGGCGAGCGCGGCTTCGGCCGCTTATCTGGTTTTTTCAGCAGCGTCCGCTCCGGCGGACGCAGTTGTTGCTGCGACGCGCGTCTTTTCTTGCCTTTTTCTCTTTCCTCTGATCTCTTACCTCTCCTCTATCTGCACGTTGGCAGCAGTGGTGGCTTGGCTAGAGCCAGTAGCAGGCCCGTGCAATTTCCTTTTCATCCTTCTCTCAGTCACAACAACAACTTCTGTGGAGTATCTGTCCTCGCTTGGGCGAGCGCGGCTTCGGCCGCTTATCTGATTCTGTCAGCAGCGTCCGCTCCGGCGGACCCAGTTGTTGCTGCGACGCGCGTCTTTTCTTGCCTTTTTCTGTTTTCTCTGATCTCTTACCTCTCTTCTATCTGCACGTGGCAGCGGTGGTGGCTTGGCTAGAGCCAGTAGCAGGCCCGTGCAATTTCCTTTTCATCCTTCTCTCAGTCACAACAACAAGAACTCTCTCGTTAAAATCTGTTCTCGCTTCGGCGAGCGCGGCTTCGGCCGCTTGTCTTTTTTTTGAGCGGCGTCCGCTCCGGCGGACGCAGTTGTTGCTGCGACGCGTGTCTTTTCTTTCCTTTTTCTCTTTCCTGTGATCTCTTTACTCTCCTCTGTCTGCACGATGGCAGCGGTGGTGGCTCGGCTGCAGCCAGTAGCAGGCCCGTGCAATTTCCTTTTCATCCTTCCCTCAGTCACAACAACAACAACTCTCGTTAAGTATCGTACGGTGCCCGGATGTTCTCGTTTCAGAGCCCGGATGACTGGAATTTAGTGGATTTCAGTGCCCGGATGATGGCTCTCGGTCTCGGCGTGACGTCACCACATTGCCGACAACGGGAGCTAAAAGCATTTCATGCTTAAAAATTTATTCGAAGCTATTGCTTAATTTTGTTTTCATACTGCGTACAGCTAATATTTTATGTGCATTCTGCATGCACCTTTTGCTGGGTTATTGCTTGATGTTGTGGTCAAAAAATTTTTTCACTCAGGGAAGCAGGCACTTTGCACTATTCTGGGACAGTGGAAGCTGTGTGCAGATGTGAGAGGGCAACGTCACATTCACGTAACAGCTTGCTCTGCAGCACATCATTTTAGACTTGCGCATCACTAGTGGGGCGTTAGTAATACAAACAAGCCTCTGCTCAGTTCTGTTAATTCCAGCTGCACTAAAATGTGCATATCCCTCGTCATGCATCTAAATCTTTGTAAAGACAAAGCACGTAAATATGTGCCGCAAACTTATTACCTGTCAAAAAAGATTTTATGCGACGCATACTAAAATAGCCCAACCCAGCTCCTCGTGCGCGGTGGTGTCGTTACCATTGACCTTTCGTGACCTCCATGTCATACCACGTGATGCGTCACGTCACAGCAGATGAAAAACGGGGGCCCAACTCGCGCCGTCGCGCGAGGCGTCGTGACCAAGGATGACCACGTGGTGCGTGACGTCACAACAGATGAGAAACGGGGGCCCAGCTCGCGCCGTCGCGCGAGGCGTCACGATCAAGGAGGACCACGTGATGCGTGACGTAACGACATAGGAGAAACGGGGCCCCAGCTCGCGCCGTCGCGCGAGGCGTCGCGACCAATGTGTTTCCTGCTTCTGCCGCTAGGTGCGCTGTAGTGAACACGTGATGCTGGAGCGGCGGTATACAAGGGAGTGCGCCTGCCTCTGCTAGGCGTACACGGGATAGAGATGCCTCCTGGAGACAGGGCTGCTCGTTGGAATGAGAAGCAAAAGTTGCGGCGTGCTACAGGGACTGATTAAGAGCGTGAAGAACGTCTAGCCAAGCGGCGTGCTCGATATGCAACTCGGCGACAATATGCTTCGCATCTGACTAGGCTTAACCTAAGCTAAGCCTCAGTCATATTTTTTTGCTTACGGCTGTACTTTCGGGTGACACAAAATAGGCATGCTGATGATTCGGCTTGTGTATACATAGACATTGCTACTCTGGTGTCAGAGAGCGCTTTCAAAAGAACATTGAATGCAAACTGAAGTTGGCCTTTGTCGAGAGGCTACTGTCTGATCGCAAGGAGACTGCAATGGTGCTTTTATAAGCTACATAAAATGAAGAAACAAAGTCCAGGTGTTGTCATCATTCCCTCATTTTCTAAGTAGACTGCAGTCAACTGACCCGTCAGATTTCTGGGTGCAGATCACAAGGCCCTAAGCAGCCCCGCAACTAACTTCAAAATGTGGTGATGAAGTCCTTTTCGGCGTATACGTCAGAATTTGAATTGAGTGACCGGCAGATTTTTAAGTTTAGTTTTCTCAGCAATAACTGCATTTTTTTTCTGCCACACAGACATCAACAAATTGGTTTGATTCGATTTATTGGGGGTTAACGTCCCCAAGCGACTTGCCCTATGAGGGACGCCGTAGTGAAGGGCTCCGGAAATTTCGACCACCTGGGGTTCTTTAACGTGGACTGTCATTTCACAGCACACGGGCCTCGATAATTTCGCTTTCATCGAAATTCGGCTGCCGCGGCCGGTATCGAACCCACGTCTTTCGGATCAGCAGCCGAGCGCCGTAGCCACTGAGCCACCACGGCGGGCAACAAATTGAGAAAGTGCAGACAGAATGAATTTTTCCCAAGAACAACACGTTGCATGGAGTTGTTTTTGCATCCCTTTAAAACCTAGTGTTGGAGTTCAGTGAGCAGCTTTCACGCAAGTAACAAAACACTATGGTTGTTAAAAACCCTATTAAAGTGAACATTTAGGAAAGGTTTATTTTGGCTTGAAGTCTGGTTTTGTACTGAGTACTAAAGATTACTGGATATATTCACTAGTGCACACAATGAACTAAAATGTGGCCTACAAAGGAATTAAATTTTGGGATAGAAGGAGGGGCGCAGTCTTCTTGCAGTGTTTATTATTTCTTTGAAGGCAATATAGATATGCTCAATGTCCGAGGAGTAACAACGCTCTGTCCTTGTTTCAGGACCATTGCAGCTGTGAATCCTATCCGGGGAGCGAAGGCAGAGCACTCGAAGAAGAAGCAACACTGCCCCTCTTCAAAAGTTGCTTCCCTCATCATGCAAGACTTTGACTTTTAACTGTTCTGAAATGTGACAACTTGTTAAATCAATATTTTATGTGTACGATGTGATAAACCAAACAGCCTGTGGCATGCCTTATCATGCAGTAGTCACAAGAGTGGATGTACTATGTATAGAGAATCAATGTTATATGGTTACACTGATAAGTCAAACAGCTTATGGCATGCTTTATGTCCTGTTGCTTGTATCTCACTTCATTTCGTACTAGTGTCAGGGAAGACACAATTTGCTTAAGATGCCTTATTTATGCTTATACTTGCTGTTACACTTCAGTGGCTGGTTGCATGAATTGTAGAACTACTTTCTATCTTGTCTGTGTTACTTTTTTCATTTTAAAGTTTTTGTAGTCTCAAGATAAGACGTACTAACTGGAGTGAAAAAATGTTTTGCAGTTACACTGTGATAAGACAAATAGACCGTGG
The DNA here is from genome assembly GCF_055824585.1 of Amblyomma mixtum. NCBI lineage: Eukaryota > Metazoa > Arthropoda > Arachnida > Ixodida > Ixodidae > Amblyomma > Amblyomma mixtum. The sequence continues at coordinate 161,237,924 of NC_143013.1, forward strand.
CATGCCTTATGTCCTGTTGCTTTCATCTTACGGCTTAATGCAGCACTAGTCATGAGCAAAGCATATTTTTCCAATACTCTCCTTTTGCGTATGCTTGCCATTAGTTTAGTGACTGGTTGTGTCCATTGTTCAGGTATTATTACTTTGTGTCGTATTCATTGTATTGTATTACTATTTTAGAGTGATTCATGCCATTCTGTATGACAGAAAGGCACAGGTTTCGTTTCTACTTTACTTGCCATTACTGCATATTTTGCATGCTTTTACTGTATGCCTGTAGTGCAGGCAGGGCAATGTAAGTTTCTTTTTTTCTTCAGCCACCCACCTACAGTTTACCTTAATTCAGTGATGCTGAAAGATATTACTGTATAGTAAAATACCAGCCATGATTGCATTGTTTAACACTGCATATTTTCCGATATTCTTGAATATTAACTTGCCTTTGCTTGTGATTGTTTAAAAGCGGTGAAATATTTTATTCTATTGAATGTGGCAGTAGTCCTAATGTCCTGTATCTTTTTTTATGTCAGTCATTAAAAGATGATGTGAAAGAAATACAGTGTGTGAAATGACAGAACATGGAGCTCCACAGGAAATTTCTGTGAGTCATGAAAAAAGAAGCTGTTAAATGACAGAAAATATGGTAAGAGAAAATAGAACATCACAGAATGTTTCTGTTAGCAACAAACCGAAAAAACCTTTGAAATGACACAAAAAAGTAAAAACAGAAAATTTCTGTCATCCTCACAGACATTTTCTGTTAATTGCAAACAAAAAACCCGTTGAAATGACACAAGAAGTAAATACACAAAACATACAATAACAGAAAATTTCTATGGTCTTAACAAAAATTCTCTGTTAGTCGAAAACAGAAAAGATCTGTAAAATGACAGAAAAAGTAAAAACCGAAAACCTAGCATAACAGTACATTTCTGGCAGGCCAGCTGCCAGAAAATTTGTTTTTTTGTCAATAAATATATTTTACAGTGTAGTGTTTAATCGAAGATGGTGTTTTGCTATAGCTCACTTTTTTCGTACACTCAAAGCCTAAGCAAACCTGTTCCGGCGTACGTCCCCAGCGCAAGTGTGAACGCCTTCGTATCTGATACATTCGGACACTGAAGTAAGTTGCAGCTTACACAGCGTGCGCTGAGGCCTCTGTAATTATGAGAGCACAGGCACGAAATAAACGCGCGAAGGCGAAAGTGGAACGTGTGTGAAACACTTGTAGGTCACGTGCCCGAAATATGGGGATGCTAAGGATGGCGTTTCTATCCACGAGGTCACTCCAGGCCAACTTCTTGAAGCCAGCCTGGAAGTGTCACGCGCGGCGTAATACACGTTCATTATCAATTGGCGAGGCTTGCCAGGAAAGCTAGGACGACGCTTAAGCTCCGCCTCAAGAGTAGACGCGATAGCGCCTACTCCTTTTAGAGCGCATCTCTTAGGCGCCTGTTTCTGCGTTTCGTGGCATCGCCGTCGCTATTGTCCATTGTAACCAGCACTGGACACGCTTTAAGCTGCGGAACCAATGAAGCTCGAGCTTGGAAAGAAAGTAAAAGCGCAACCTCCTTCCCCCCCTTAGCAACCAGCAGAACGAGCGCGCGCGCGTCAGCGGTGGCAGCTGCACCGCCACTCCTTCGCCAGATTGCAGTCGAGTAAGTGGGACGCATGGCTCTGAAGCGGCCCAATGATTCCGTGCCAAGCGGTTCAGGGAATCCGCATTGGGCTGACCACAAGTCTTTCGCCAAGCACACTTTAGAATTTCCAATGTATCATCGGTATTTCGTTGACGAAAGGAAATGTCAGTATATGTCTCCCACAGTTGCGAAACCAATAGATCAGGGGCTTGGAAAAGAGAGGGTAAAATTTGTAAATTGGTTTTTGAGGAAAGGAAATGCGCAGTATGTGTCTCAGACATCCAGGTGAACACCTGAACCAGAGGCAAGGTGCATAACTGGCCTCCTGGAACAGTTTGCACCTCAATCGTGCTTTTAAGCGACGTGGCTGTAGTGACAGATGTGCGCTGCATGCTCCGGGAGTGGCTACGTTGTGCCAGAAACGGTGCCACCTGCCAGGGCGGCAGAGCAAGTGGAGACTTTAAGGTAGACATAGAGACAAGCGAGAATTTCTTGCCCCTTATGCGGGAGAACACCCCGTTTCTCTCACTCGTAACGGCTCCCACAGCTGTGACAACCTCGCGAAATACTTGCGCAGACCTCATTTTTGAGAACCATGCAGAAACTGCGCTTCTAAGCTTCGGGACTGTGTCTCCCTGGTGTCTTAACCCTTTCGCGTAGTTAACTCTATTTCAGCAATGGTGCAGCAAGTCGAGCCTATATCCATCTATTTCTCCGTCCACAAAGCTTCCTTTATGACAATCGAGAACTGTTAGTTGAGTGTTTCTTGAAGAAGGAATATGTGTGAAAAATAACAAGTTGTCTGCAATTGTACATACATATCCTACTCGAATTCTTTGCCTCAATCTATCGAAAAGCTAAAACAGCTGATGCGCTCCGCTCAAATTTTGCATTAGGAAGTAACGTAATCATCGGCAATTTTTTCCTCTTCTCAATCCTTTTTCTTTCTCACTTTTCACCTAAACTCAAGTCGCAGTCGTAGTTTGTCAGCACGTCGTTCCTCAAACCCGATGCCACGAACGCTAGCATAAATTCCGCGCCAAACGAACGTTCAGCAACCTTCGTGGTGAACGCGCCTTGGATGTGCGCTGCGTTGTTCCCCGCTCACCGTTTGATTCCTGCCTCCCCGCAGGGCCCCACTGCGCCCAAACCCCGTCCATGATTGGGTTTCGAGCAGGCGTCTCGACTGAGGACATCACGTGGCAGATACAACAATACGTTACCCAATCCAAGACCCAGATCCTCACCTTCTCCGTTTATGGCGTCGCCGTAAACGTCTTCAACGCTCCTTTCGCTCCCAACCACACAATGCCCAACTTTCCTTCCGGATCACTGCTCTGCGGGCCGAGATCGTCGCCCACTGCGCCTCCCTCGAGCACTCTCGTTGGAGTGCTCTTTGTGCTGGCCTTGATTCTGCATTGCACTCGCGATCCGCATGGTCTCTCTTTAAATCCCTTCTTGGCACTAGGTCTGCCCTTGCTCCCACTCTAGCTAAAGCCCTCACTCTGGGGATTCCCTACGAAGTTTTTGATCAACTCGCCTCTTTCTACCTCCCGCCCCCTCTGGCACCCTCCTACCCGGTGTACTCAGGTGGACTTAACCCCGATCTGGACCAATGCTTCACTCTCCGGGAGCTCGAATCTGCTCTGGCTGCTAATGCTACACGCTCGGCTCCCGGTGAGAATTACATACACCATACTTGCATTACATACCCATTACATACCCATTACATACACCACACTTCGTAACCTTCCTGACTGCGCCAAAGAATTCCTCCTTCAAACCTACAATGAGGCCTGGGAGAGCGGCTGCTTGCCGTGCTCCTGGACATCCTTCCTTATTTCTATGATTCCAAAGCCTGGCAAACCTCCCTCTCTCTCTAACCTCCGCCCAATCTCCCTGACGTCGTGCGTTGGTAAGACCCTTGAGCGAATGGCTCTGACTCGCCTCTCTGATTTTCTTGAGGCACGGGAGTTCTTCCCCCATTCTCTCATTGGCTTCCGACGCCGCGTCTGTGCACAGGACATGTTTCTGATTCTCCAGCAAACGTTCCTGTCCCCTACACCCACACAAATTTACGCACTTATGACCGTCGATGTTCGCAAGGCCTTTGATCCTTTCTCAACTCGCCTCTTTGGATTGTGGCTCCCGCATGTACTCCTATATCCGCTCATTCCTCTCTAAACGTGTGGCTCGCTTTCGAGTAGATACCCACTTGTCTAACCCACACCACCTCACCCGTGGCACTCCTCAAGGTGCTGTTCTCTCTCCTACCCTTTTCAATCTCGCTATGGCCCCTCTCGCCTCCCAGCTTGCGGAAATTCCCGACCTGCATCATATATTTTACGCCGATGACATCACACTCTGGTGTTCATCTGGCTCTCTCGGTCACGCTCAGGACACCCTGCAACGTGGCCTAGATCTCATCGACTCCTTTCTCACCACCGCTGGCCTCTCTCCTGCACCTGAGAAATCCGAGCTTCTCCTTCTCAACCATTCCTCCTACCAGCGCTCACACAACCACTTCGTCTCTCTCCACCTTTCTGGCTCTCCCATTCCTGTCGTCACACAGTGCAAAGTTCTTGGCTTCCCTTTGCATGCGGCTAAGAATGTGCAAGCCCTCCACCGCGCTGTCACCACCTGCCACTCTGTAACTCACCTCCTGCGGCGCGTGGTGACTCGACGCTCAGGTCTCCACGAGGCTCACGCGTGCCGAGTTCCCCACGCGCTGGCCCTCAACAAGGTCTTGTACTTTGCACCCTACGCTTCCTTCACTCAGACTCAACTTAACGCTCTCGAGACTGCCCTTGTGGGCCTCTACAAGGCAGCTCTCAACCTACCTATCACTACCTCTACCACTAAGCTCTTTGCCAGAGGCCTCTTCCATCCTCTTCGTTCTCTTCTCAGTCTCCATCGTGACTCGCAGCTTGCCCGGCTTTCCCTTACCCGTCAGGGTCAGTGGTTATTGACTCAAGCGGGTATCTCGCCCATTCCAATCTCCCCGTTTACCTCTCCTATTCCCACCCCCGCTCCCAATCTTCGTATCCTTCCCCTCCCGACCAACATGTCCCCCGTCCTGCACGCCGGACGTCGTCATGCGGCCGCACAGCACCATTCCCCTCTCTTTGATACCCAGGGTGTAGCTTACACGGATGCCTCCTTCGTGGCTCCTCGAGGTTCCTGCGGCTACGCCCTGTACCATCCACACCGCCCTGCTCCTGAAACCCACACCAGCGGGCCGTATCTACACCCTCCCGACGCATTGTCCCTCGAGGTTCTCGCCATTGCGCATGCCCTCCAGTCATTTGCCCTCCTTCCCTCTCTCCAAGAGTACGCAGTGTATTCAGACTCACAAGCCGCTATACACCACATACAGAAACGCACCCTTAACCCTTCTCTCCAACAGGAGGTCGAACGAGCGGTCCCCGCACTGCAGCCTTCCATCGTTTTCCTCCGCTGGGTCCCTGGGCATTCAGGGATTGACGGCAATGAGCTGGCCCATCAGCTCGCCCGCGACACACTTTTCCGGGCACCGTTTATCCCCTGGCCCAAGCCCTCGGAGGACGGTGGGAGACTCACCCTTCGCCGCACCATCAAAGATGTCTACCTTGAGCTCCGCCTCGACAAACGCCTTTACCATCCCCCTCATCCATCACTCACGGTGCCGGAGTCTCGCCTTCTTCGGCACATTCAGATGAATGCAGTTATCACCCCGTCCCGCCTCTTCCTCTATCGCTATCGATCGGACCCTTCCTGTCCCAACTGCCCCTGTATCTATGCGGACCTGGCCCATTGCCTCTTCTATTGCCCGGCTGCTCCGAAGTCGGGTTCCTTCCCCCCACCCTCTCTATCCATCACCACCTGGCTCGACTGGCTTGGCGCTGAAGGGGAAGAACAGCGGCTTCTGGTCGCCCAGGCGGTAGACGTGCTCGGCCTATAAATTATGGTCGAATAAAAGTCTTTTACTACTACTACTACTACTAGAATGTAGATGCAAATCGCATAAGAGCCACGGGTGCCATCCTGGGAATCGATGTTGGTAAGGTTTTTCACAATGTTTCACACGCTTCCATCCTCTCTCACCTGTCGCTGATGAACGTAGGCGAACGCACATACGACTACATAGCCACCTTTCTGAACCAGCGCATGGCTACGCTGCATTTCGGAGACAAAAGGCGACAGAATTGCACTCGGCACCAGAGGAGCCCCGCAGGGCGCTGTACTTTCACCTTTCGCATCAGATTTACTATGAGTGGCCTCCCGCGACTGTTAGATGCCATCCCACATATACATCATTCTATATACGCCGATACTACCGTATGGACCAACTCCGGATCAGATAGGGAGATTACAGAGTTATTACAACGAGCTATCGACACGGTACACTCTTTCGTGCAGGAGAACGGCCTTGCGTGTCCATCGGCTAAATCGGAACCCTTAGTTATCAGGAACAAACAAGCCTCACAGGCAGCACTCGACCCTCGTTAACATATCGAGTTGCACATTGACAACCATCCAATAACCCTTTTAGCCACGATCAGGTTTCATGGCATGCATGGTTATTCAGAATAATACTACCGAACTGATCCGCCGTCTACGCGTCACGGACCACCAGACAGGCAGGCTGGTGAGCAGCATTGCCACCAGTTGCAGAGGCATGACAGAAGCCGCCCTAAGCAGGATCATGCAATCATTCATGATAAGTCGAATCACGTATGCCTGCTCGTACTATCATCTGCGTCGCAGGGACGAAGACGCACTTATTAGCATCATTAGAAGAGCATACAAGCCGACTCTTGGCCTGTCGGCATACGCCAACTCCGACGTACTGCTGAAGTTGTGAATTTTTAACACGCTCGCTGAGCTAATCAAAGCCCATAAGACGGCACAATTGACCCGCTTGTCGCGCAATACTGTCGGACGCGTAGTTCGCGACGAACTCCACATCAACCACGTTGAGGTGGTATGTGGAATATCACATTTATCAGTCGACATTACTAGCAGACTAGTTGTTAAACCAGTAGCCAAGAACATGTTGATAGGCAGACACGACGCGCGCAGGAAAGCAAGGGCGCAGGCCCTTGAGAAGCAGTAGTAGAACGGAGCACGAGCAGTGTACGTGGACGCAGCTCAGCACATCAAAGGCGAAACATACGTGGCATATATGGCCACTCCAAAGTCTGCCCTCGTAAATGCCACAACCTTTCACGCTAGCTCTATAAGCGAGCCAGACGAAGTAGCTATCGCGCTGGCCATCGCGGATCCCCGCACCAAATTCTAAGCGACTCTAAGAGCGCTATTTAAAATTTCACCAAAGACTCAGTAAGCGCGCTTGCAATGCGAATTCTGCCCAACCAAACTCTCGATGACAACATCAATCTCGTATGGGTTCCGGCTAACACGGTAACTCCGGAAACTGGGGGGCCGACCGTCTAGACCGAGGTTTAACCGTCCGGGGTACGGGAGACCTCTCGGGAACGCACGCCCCCGCCGAGGCGCCTGACTCGTACGCGGAGATTACAAATTTTTATCGCAAGCAAAGAGGCACGTATCCCGCCCCTAACCCCGGCCAGGACAGTGCGCAAGCCGCGACACTCAGGCGCGTACAAACAAAGGCAATTTTTAGCCCCTACTGATTATGTTTAATAATAATAATAAAAATATTTAAATATTTAAATTTAAATATTTATTCACAAACGGTGAATATGACCCTACATGCCCGCACTGCGGTGACGGGACGCACGCCATCCAAGACCATATATCATGGGAATGCGCTAGCAATTCTCCACCGACGACAATCTTGACAACTCCATCAGCAGAGGAATGGGACAGGCTCTAGGCCGGTTCAAGGAAAACAACCCAACTGGCCCTCATCAGGCGAGCTCAAGAGGTCGTCCCCGACTGGAGGCTACCTTGGACTCGCCCCAGCCCCAACTAATCCCTTCAAATATGTGGCAATACAGCTGTAACCATCAACACCACCGAAACAAACGAGCGGCAGGCGCTTCTGTCGTCCGCTATCTCTTGGGGCAGTGGCGCACATTGCGAGGAGGCGAGGCAGTGGTTTTAGTAGGCGCCGCCTGATGACGCTACGTGCGCGTCAAGCGAAGAGGAAAAGTAGCGGAATCGTACTTCGCTACTTCACTTCACTTCACTTCACTTTATTTTCCTTAAAGACCCTTTTCCAGGGTGTTACATAAGGGGTGGGGTTTACAAAATGCACGAATCAACAGTGCTTGAAAATGATGATGAACATGTTATGGCAGCAATATTATGGGGAAGGCCGTTTCAGTCAGCTGCTGCACGAGAAAAAAATGAGTTGGCAAAAACAGTGGTACGGCCACGTGGACGCAAAACTTGAAAAGAATGACCGATGCGATGGGACCTGCGTTCTGGAAGTGCGCAAATGTATGGTTCTTGTTTTAGAGGTGAATAAAAGAACTTGTGAAACAGGACAAGACTGGCTATGCGACGGCGACTAGAAAGATTAGCTAGACCTGACTGAGATCTGAGGGATGATATGCTCACGTCGTACGAGTATGAGGAGTGAATGAACCTGATAACCCTGTTTTGAACAGCTTCGATAGCGTGTGTTAAATATTCTTGATGAGGGCTCCAGATGGGTGATGCGTATTCAAGTTTAGTTCTAACGAATGAGATGTACGCTTGTAGTCTTACGTCGCTTAACTGCAACTTATACAATTTCCATGCTCATAATTACTAATATACACCACATTACATGTCTGTAAAGCACCCTTCTAAGATAACACCATATTCACTATCACTACAGGCGCCTTTGTTCACTCCAAACCATCGAGGTGGCGTTGCGGAGTGGTTGGCGTGCTCGTCTCGCACTCAGGAGGCTCTGGTTCGGTTCCCCGACTCGACCAATTTCCTACTCGGTTGTATTGATGAATGCTTCTGGGATTTCCCGCTGACGGCCAACGCCGCCAACGCCGACGAGCTTTAGGTCGAATCTCACTTTTAGCAAAGTAGGGATATTGTGGAACCGCTATACAACGGTTTCAATGTGACATGTCTCGGCGGGTAATACTGACCGAGAACGTTGGGCGTGATCTCAGAAAGGCAATCTAAACACCAAGTTAATATAATGATTTTGCCAATATAAATGAGCAGCGCAATTTCCTCCCGAGTGCTGTAGTGGGGACCATAGGCCACCCCTCATTCCATAAATATATTGTAAAGTATACGGAGAACACTCGTCCCCATCTTTCAAGACACTTAGTCCATTTTAACTTACTTTTGGCACTTTCGGCAAAGGTACGTTGCGAAAACGTTGAAGTTCCCTAAACTATACAGAGCTAGAAAGCGTTTCTACTGCTGAAATCGCCACTGATGTTCACATCAGGTTACGGTGTGCAAACCGTACCGTGCCTATTTCTTCGATGGCAACTGTTTTTAGGTCGGTCCCGTCACAGACCGTTGAGGTAAAGGATGAACGATGTCATCCCTGACTGGAGCGTACTGCCATCGTGGTCCGAGCAGACGTCATTCACCCCGGTCTACTTAGACGTCTCCGGGTGGTTCGGTCCTTCCTTTCGACGTTTTAGTATCTTCTTTCTTCTGCCTTCTGAAGCAGGATCTGGAGTTGTGTCCGCTTATCGGGTTGAACACTGAACTTTTTTTCTGGCCTGTGTCTGCATACCGAGATCTTTTTCCACTCTTCGACGGCACTGCTTGCACCTAGGAACAGCTGACGCACCCTCTCTATCTTTCCTGCTGGTCCTGGTGCCTTAATCTATAGCTTTCTCTCTCAGATCGTTGTGATAAAGTAGACGCCGATCACTTTTAACCCGGAAGCGCGTCTTCAATGCCTCTCGCTTCTCAATGCGGTTCAACATATGGAGCTTGGGCTCTATCTCCATAATATGTTCCGGCCAGCGCTGAGGAACCACCGCCAGGGTCCGAGACTTCGCCCTCCTCGGGGTCGGATGAGGACAGTCCGCTGCTCTCGTTTTCATTCTCGCCGCTGGACGAGATGTTCCTCTCAACTGTCTTCTTCGGCAGCTGGCCATTGCGAGGTTTAGCGCCTCCTTTGCCGTCCAGTAGTCGTCGCTGTACGTGGAAGAACTGACATCTCCGCTGGGTGTGGCTGTGGCTTGTCTGCCCAAAATCTCTTCCTTCGGCCAACCGCAGCCGTTGCCCGACCAAGTCGTGAATGCTGTCTATTTCGTGGTTAGGGGCCTTCAGCACCGCAGAGGTTGTACATTTCTCCATACTGTTTGCAGGGGGCTCACCCGGAACCACGTCCATGGTCGGCATTAGGCAGAGAATGCCACGCCATCGCTAGAAGCACTCAGTGAACCAAAAGGAGGAACTGTATGATGCAGCAGCTTACCCCGGACGCTCAATCGCACTGGCCATCCACTGTTCATCCACTGTCTTTCTGCTGCCCGAAATGGAGCGGTGTGATGTCTGTGCAGGACCGAAGTAGTTGTTGTTGCCAGCCTTTCACCAGATGGCACATACCCACACTAGCGGATCGGCCAATGGGAGGCAAAGGTTGCTATTCACCTGCACATACTAAAAGCAAAAGAAAAGCACACGGGAGAGCAACACTGGGGGGAGTCTACCACAAGGAGGCCAGGGAGTCAAAGAAGGTATGAGTTTGAATTGAAGAGAGAGAGAGAGAGAAATGGAGTAGTGATTGTTCAAAATATAGTGAAGCATAGAAAAGAAAATACTCGGCGCTTCTTCTTTAATAACCTTTTAGTAATCTACTTCACTTCAGCCCGTGGGGAGTGCGTGACAATGCATATTCCACAGGTTTGCATTACTCGAACCGAACGAAGGAGTGATAGCCAAGACACAACGATGAAACCAGAAACGGCAATCATTTAGTGTGGAATTCCTGGAGGCTATAAAAATATTTAATACCAAAGTACGTTTATACAGGGTGTACAGGCTAACTTTATCCAAGGGTTAAAAAATAAGATATTTGATGTATGTCAGGGACACCACTTATATACAGCTAAGAGCCGGTTTGCGCATCTAGGCAATTTTTTGTATTGCCATTATTTAAGGATTAATTTAAGTAATTTTTCTAAAAGCGTAAACATTGACTTTATACAGCAGATGATAATAGCAAAGTTGGAGACCACCTTCAGAAACCCCCATTCTACTATCTGCGATAGAGAAAGCCTCGCGTGTAATCCATTCAAATTCGACTCTGTGATGTGCACACTTATCTGTCGAGGGATTTTTGGAACGCGGCGTGTCGGCAGTGGTGCGTCGGACAGCGGAGCGCGGTGCGTGCCAGCCCCGTGTTGGCATGTGCGCGTGCGAGTGGTATGCGCGAGGCAGGCACGAGGAGCACAGGCCTGAGGTGTCAGGAAACCGAGGTGTAGACAAAGACACCGCACCAGAAGTCTGGTCATTCAAGCATTGAAGTGGCAGCTGTCGGTCGTTGGATCCGAGCTGCCAGTGACATCCCTTGAATCATCGACGCAAGACCATTGAGCCTCATTCAAGCGTAGAGTTGGCAGCCGTCAGACTTTGGGTCTGTGCTGCAGTGGACTTCACTTGAATCATGGAAGACAATTGGGCTAGTTGGTGTGAATTCGTTAGTGACTGCGACATGGCAACTAGCGTGGAAAGCACAAGGACAGCGACAAAAGGAACCGACGGGACAGCACGCTAGCTTCAACTGACGTTTTAATGCACACATAACAGATTTTTGCACTTCTATTCGGCGCATGCTCAGGAGACTGTACCCCCGCCCCCTTCTCTTTATCACGAATCAGGTTGTCATAACAAAGAGTAAACATTTAAACCAAATTGACGCGCAAGCTTTTTGACAGATAGATTATCTCTTTTTTTCGTGAGGGCTACTGAGGGTGTGCTCACGCACTTGTCCCCTGCCTTATCAATGCAAAATGCTTCAAATATCTCCCTATCACCCTGCCTATGAAGCCGCCTCAGCACTCTCGTGTGGCTAAAAAGTGGAACGCATTTTTCTTCATTACCGCCTGTAGTTTTTTCTTTGCATTTGCGGCAATGTGCGTCCAAATGGCTCTCCGCCATCAGAGCTGCGACTGTAGTCCGGTGTTTTCGTAGCCTTTCGTTCAGGCACTGGCCTGTTTGGCCAATATAACATTTACCACAGGTCAGTGGGATAATATACACCACACCGATGGTGCAGTTCACAAACCGCGAGGCATGTTTTGTTGCGCAGGTTTTTGCCTGGTAAGCATTGTTGAAAATTCGGCACATCCTAGACAGCTTTTGTGGGGCTGTCAAAACGACAGGGATGCGGCACTTTCCCGCGGCCTTTTTGAGGCGATGGGACAAGTTGTGCATGTAGGGCCTCAGTAGCCCTCACGAAAAAAGAAAAAAAAGAGATAATCTATCTGTCAAAAAGCTTGCGCGTCAATTTGGTTTAAATGTTTACTCTTTGTTATGACAACCTGCTTCGTGATAAAGAGAAGGTGGCGGGGGTACAGTCTCCTGAGCTTGCGCCGAATAGAAGTGTAAAAATCTGTTAAGTGTGCATTAAAACGTCAGTTTAAGTCTGGCGTGCGGTCCGGTCGGTTCGTTTTGTCGCTGTCCTTGTGCTTTCCACGCTAGTTGCAATGTCGCAGTCACTTGAATATACGACGCAGGCCTACTGCGTCCCTTTCGGGGTAGGAAGAGGAACCAGATGGATTGAGGGTCCTTGCTACCAAGGCTTCCTTGGATAGGCTGCACAAGCATACGGTGTTTTGGGACCCGTCGAAAGGACCTGGCTATGGTTTTCCAGCTGCAGCTGCCCAGTTCTTGGGGGCGGCTGACAGGTGTTCGTCAGCGTCTCCTATGTCCCTCTCCGTTCCTCACCTCCTGGTGCTCTACCACCGATTCCCGGGACGCAACGCCAGCGACGCATCGCAACTCGACAACCCGCGTCTGTGCTGCCTGCAAGCCATTCCCGTTCCACCTGGGACGTTTTGCATCCGGTGAACACTCTCCTTTTTATCCGTAGTGCTGAGTGCGCGTCTAGCGTGTTTTCTTTCGTGTTTTCTTTCCTTTTATTGGCTCCTTTCCTTTAAAATATAAACACGGCTTCGTTTTAATTTGTTTGATTCGTTTGTTTTCTTCGTTTAACCTGCACGCGAAAGCGTTCCCCTTCAGAAGTCGGGGACGCGTTACCCCAAATCGCGACAATTTGGCGTCCGCGACAGGACGAAGCCGTATTGTTTTTTCTTTCCCTTCTTGAGTCTGTAAAAAGAAACGATGGCAACGCTACAGCATTTGATTGAATTAGGCAAGGAGTTGGGGTTGAGAGACGCCGAGCTGTGTTCGTGGATTTCCGCTGAGCAGGAGAAGGAACGCGCGGCACGGGCGGCAGAATGCGAGCACGAAAAGGCCCAAGCAGAAGCCCAAAGTCAGCATGCAAAGTCGCTATCAGAGGCTGAAGAGCGGAGATTGCAGCTCCAATTAAGGCTCGCAGAAGCTGGTGGGGGTAATAGAGAACCTCCACCGGGGTCCTCAGCAGCGGGTAGCCCACACAAATTGATCCCGCCTTTCGACGACCGCAGGGATGACTTAGATGCACACCTCAAACGTTTTGAGCGTATCGCAGAAGAGCACAGCTGGCCTAAGGAAAAATGGGCTACAGGACTCAGTATGTCTTTGACTGGGGAGTCTCTCCCTGTGTTCAGTCGACTATCTGCAGCAGATTCAATGGATTACGATAAGGCAAAGCTAGCCCTGCTCCAACATTTTCGGTTCACACCAGAGGGTATCGCGAAAAATTTCGTGAAAGTAAGCCGCTTGATAAAGAAACATGCAAGCAATACGTAGCGCGCTTGCTCACTCTTTTCGATCGATGGGCAGAGATGTCGGGAACGGACACAGCGTACAATGATTTACGTGACTTGGTGGTGAACGTACAGTTCATGAGAAGCTGCAGTAGTCGTCTGGCGATTTTCCTTCGGGAAAGAGAATGCAAGACGCCGGACAAAATGGCTGAGGTAGCAGACAACTTTCTAGAGGCCCAGCGGCAAAGAAACTTGTCTGTGTTCAAAGATCCGTTCGAGATTGGCATTCCGAAAGAGAAGGATGCTCCATCAAATAGAAAATCGGTAAGGTGCCTCATTTGTAATCTTCTAGAACATAAGGCTGCCGACGGTCGCTCAAAACCGAAACAGCTTTATTGCGTTTATTGCCGGAAAACAGGACATGAAGTAAGTTCTTGCTCAAGAAAGCAAGAAAATCAACAGCAGTCGTCCTGGTGTGTTGAGACAGAGAGTGTTGCGCCTGAAGCGATGAACACAACAGCAGGTATGCTTGAACCAGCTGAGGATAAGGTGGTGGTCGGACTTGTTCGGGAAAACCCTGCAGACGTACAACACATGCCTGTCCTGGAGGGAGAGCTCCGTGGCCGACCCGTACGTGTTTTGCGGGACACGGGGAGCAATACGGTGGTTGTGCGGAGGGCCCTAGTTCCTGACTCAGCTCTCACCGGCTCGAGGTCCCTTGTGTTCCTTGTTGATGGCAGTAGTCTGGAAGTTCCCGAAGCAGAAGTCTATATCGCTCTCCATTATTTCACTGGGACGACCCTGGTGAAGTGCACGGAGACGCTATTGTACGATGTAATAATTGGAAATATACCAGAGGCCCGTGAGCCGTCAAATCCAGATATTAATTGGAAGAAATCATGGCCCATTGTTAAATTACGTCCTGGCGCAGTCCATGACGAGGTTGCGTGCGAAAATGGCGAGGGCGAGGTCCCAAAAGTGGTATTGGCTGGAAAGGAAGCTGCTGGACAAAGTAGGAACAATATAGATCTAAGCGTCGGTCCCATGCAGTTCACCAAGGAGGAGTTAGAAAAAGAGCAAAGAGAGGATAGTTAATTAAAGGCGTGTTGGCCGAAAATAGCAAAGGTGTTCCCTGGTAAACACGGCAGTTCGCACACATATTCTAACGAAAAGGGTTTCCTGTATCGCCTCTATCATCTCGCCTCTGGCAAAGAGGTTCGACAGGTAGTACTTCCAAAGTCTTGCCGATCGCACGTGTTTTAAGACTCGCCCACTATAGCCCGTTGGCGGGGAATAAGGGATTAAGAAGGCTACAGATCGAGTTCTGGAAGAATTCTACTGGCCGGGCGTGCACGAGGAGATTAAAAGGTATGTCAGGTCGTGTGACACCTGCCAAAGCACGTTCCCGACGGGCAAAGTAGGGAAGGCCCCATTGGGGCGCATGCCTCTTATCGACACTCCTTTTGATAGGGTCGCTGTCGATATTATCGGTCCGCTTTCGCCCACATCGGTGAAAGGGAACAGGTATATTCTCACGCTCGTCGATTTCGCCACGCGCTGTCCCGACGCCGTGGCTTGGCCAAAGGTAGATTGAGCAACTGTGGCAGATGGTTTGGTGGAGATGTTTTAAAGAATAGGTTTTCCGAGAGATCCTCTGTGACCAGGGCTCCTGTTTCACTTCGGAAATGATGAGGGAGCTCAATGATCTCTTGGCAGTGAAACATCTCAGCACGTACCCTTACCATCCAATGTGTAATGGGATGGTGGAGAAATTTAATGGCACACTCAAGCAGATGCTGCGGAAGCTCAGTCAAGAACAGCCCAAAACTTGGGATCACTATATGGCTCCGCTTCTGTTTGCAACAGAGAGGTGCCGCAGGTGAGTCTAGGCTTTTCTCCTTTCGAGGTGATATTCGGACGACATGAGCAAAGACCGCTCACAGTCCTTAGAGAGCTTTGGACAAAGGCAGAGCTGGGGGAAGAGACAAAGGCGACATATGGGTATGTCCTTGATTTAAGGGAACGCCTCGAGCAAACTGTTAGTGCGGCACATCAAAATTTGCTGCTTGCCCAAAAATCTCAGAAGAGATAGTATGACCGGAATAGCAAGAAGCGGTATTTAAGGGTTAGAGATCGCGCCCTCATTCTTTTGCCGAGTAGGCAAAATAAACTCCTCATGCAGTGGAAAGATCTATTCGAGGTTTGTGGCAAAAAAAAATGTGGATTATTTTATCGATTTTTGTCACACCAAGAAACTGTTCCACATCAATATGCTCATACGGTACGAAGAGCGCGCGTCCCAAGAGACCGTGCAGGCGTCATCTTTCGTGGTAATCGAAGAAGGCGACTCAGAGGAACATCTTCCTACCCTTAGCACGGTCCTCGGTAAAGGAATTGAAGCCGTGCGGATCTCTACCAGGCTCGATGACGACTAACAGCAAGAGATTCAGAGCTTACTTGACACGTATGCAGACATTTTTTCTGAGATTCCCGGGAAAACCAATCTAGTGGAATGTCAACTCAAGCTCTCCACCTCTAAAGTCGTGAATACCCCGCAATACCCGTTGCCTTTTGCCATGAAGGGCGTGGCAGAAAAGGAGAGAAGCCAACAGCAACAGAAAGCAAGGGGCGCATGGGATTTTTTTTAGTTATTTATTTTGTGGTGTTGATCAATTTATATTACTGAATATATTATCGCTTAAAGCTAATTGATTAGAAAATCAGAAGAAAAAACAACCACATGCCGCCGGTGGGATCCGAACCCACGACCTCCGAATTACGCGTCCGGTGCTCTACCGCTGAGCTACGGCGACGGCTGTCAAACCTGGAGGTAGACGAGATGATAAAATTAGGGGTAATTGAACGTTCGACATCGCCATACAATTCCCCGCTCGTACTGATTAAAAAGAAAGACAACACGTATCTGAATTGCATAGAATTTCGACGCCTCAATGATATTCTTGTGTCTGATGCAGAGCCCCTTCCAAGAGCAGACTTAATATTTACTGACGTTGGAACCAAGGGGAACTTTTCAAAATGTGACCTTCCTAAAGGCTATTGGCAAGTACCCGTGGAGGAAGCTTCGAGACCAAAAACAGCGTTCCCTAGCCAATCCGGTCACTTTCAGTTCGTCTATATGCCCTACGGCATTAAGACAGCATCCGCTATCTTTACGCGCCTGATGCGCATTCTGTTACAAGGGATAGACAATGTCGTTCATTACATCGACGATGTTCTTGTAGTGACCTCCACCTGGGAACATCTTTCGACTTTAAACAGGTTGTTCAGCAGGGTGCGCGAGGCCGGCCTCACGATCAAACCGCGGAAAAGTGAAATCGGAGTGACTAACATCGCTCTTCTTGGATATCAGCTCGGAGCAGGAACAGTGCGACCGTTGAAAACAGTGGTAGAAAAGCTTGGCAACCTGCCGCTTCCGAAGACGAAGAAGCAAGTACGTTCCTTTTTAGGGCTCGCCGGATATTACCGCGATTTCATCCCTGGCTATGCGCACGAAGTCCAACCGCTCGTGGAGATGACGCGCAAAAATGAACGCCACCTTGTCTCTTGGACACCACAGCGACAAGCCGCTTTTGACGAGCTAAAAAAGGCGTTGACTTCCAGGCACGTTCTAAGAGCTCCAGTTCTTCGTAAGCAGTTTGTGCTTCGCACAGATGCTTCTGAGGTCAGCATAGGTGCCGTTCTCCTGCAGGAGCATGATGGAGTCCTCCACCAAGTATCATATATGCAGTCGACAGTTGTTACCTCGCGAATCTCGTTACTCAGCGATCGAACGCGAGTGTTTGGCGATAGTCTGGTTGGTGGAGAAATTCCACATATTCTTGTACGGGACATTCTTCATCATTCAGGCTGACCACCAACCCTTGCAATATTTAACAAAAAGCAAAACACTTGAACAGCAAGGTATTGCATTGGAGCCTCACAATACAAGAGTATACGTTTCGTGTAGAGTATATAAAGGGCTCCGAAAACTTAGGCGCCGACTGCATGAGTCTTTTGTGAGTTACCAGCGGGTGACGCCCAATGTGCAGTGCTTTGTAATCCGGTGTTTGTAATCTGTGCAAATGCAGTCTGATAGTGTTTGTGGGTTGTTTTTCCTCCATTTGTTCTCCGGTTATGGATCGTTCAGTGTGTGCGTGATCACCTTTATGGTACAGGCGTGTTTAAAGCTTATGTGTGATGTTTTGTATCGTCCAACATGATAGTGGGTGCTGCAAGCCAGTGCACTACTGCTGCGTGCAATACTCTTCTCTGCGAAGCATTTGCAAGTTGCATGCCACATATTGTGACTTTCGAGGAGCCTCAAAGGGAAGTTTTCCCATTCTTACATCGTCGGCTGTCATTCAGATGAAGTAAAACAAGCCCACCTCTCCCAAAAAATCCCAGATATATGTCTTCACACCCGGTTGCACGTGCATATAGCACTACCATCGCTCGCACCAGCAGCTTGGCGCTCTCACACTGGTCTTGCAATTTGTCACGTTTGCTCATAATTTAAGCAAGTTATCACCAGCAGTGAAGCGCAGCAGAATGTTTGCTAGATCGAGCGCCTATGCTCTGCACAGCACGCATATCCCTAGATGCACCTATCCGTATTACATAAGAAACATAATGCTAGCTCTTTTTTATCACCAGATATAATATTCATCTTTAAAATATTGATATTATGGCTCACAGCCATGCAAAAGCAATAGTATGGGGAATTTATTTACAGCGTTGACCTAGGGGACTCAAAGAAATACTCCACCACAATACACAGGAACATTGTGGAGGAGCAACCACAAAGCAGGAAGCAGTACAGACCACTTCCAGGCCAACATTGACGTTTCTGAGGGGAATACAAGGAAAGTGCCTAGCTCGCTGCTTGGTCTTTCTGGCGGAAATTTGCACATATTGAGAGAACCGAGCTTAGCGTGAGCCAATGGGCCCCTCTCAGCCAATGCCACATATCACACATGTATTTGGAGCACCGATCCCGCACGCGCACTCAGCTTCCACTGAGGGACAGCGGATCATCGTAAGTACACAAACCTTCAAGTTCACATAGCGGACTTCGGCGCACGACAGAAAAGCACACATGTGCACCATGCTGCATGGAAATAGCCAGGAATAATTTTGCAGTTCACACACCCCAACAAAACGACATATGGCGAACGGTGCAACCGGAGAACATGGTGTTTGTCATGCGATCAAGCAGTTCATCGCATGGAGCTCTCGGAGTATGTGCGCCAAACACCAATTGGCTCATTCCGGGCAGTGAGTAAACATTCTTGAGCCCAAGGTATGAATAATCATGATAGAATTCAAAGGAACACTATGAGAGTAAGTCGAGCAGACTGCCGGGAAAGAATCAAATGGCCGGACATTGAAAAACACTGTCAGATTTGTCCGATGTCCTTGGAAAAAAAAATGATCCGGGTCTATCCGACGTACTAAGGGGAGAAAATGCACCAGGTCCATCCGGCGTACCTTTAGCCACAGCCTTCTCTCGCAGTGAGTAGCGAGAGCAAACCACACAAACATTTCACTGCTCTACTTAAATACCACATTGTGAGTTTCCATCTACAATAACGTACCCAGACTACAACCGAGCTGACGACACTACCATACTTGATACTTTATCACATGAACTAACACCGTTTCAGCAACTCTCAGATGACATCAATACTGACATGGAAACATTGTGGCAGAGATTCAAAAACGTTGTGTCATATTGCGTTACTAATTATGTGCCTACCAAGACTAAGAGAATACGCAAATGTAATCCATGGATAACTCGAACCGTAATTCATGCCAAGCGAAAAGTTCGACGGCTGAAAAAAGTGCAGAAACGCCATCCATTACCAAAAAGAATTGAAAAAATAAACTCGGCCATCACTGATTTAAAAACCAAAATAAAAACAGCTAAAACATTTTACTTTACTAATACGCTGACTCGTTTCTTAAAAGATGCTCCCGAAAAGTTCTGGCGTCACCTGAACCCTAAATCACGAAAAGATAACCAAGCTTCTCCAGAGGAAAACAGAAATATTGCAACCACGCTGAATAACTACTTTACTTCTATTTTCACTACAGACAACGGAATTAAGCCTCGTGTTAGTTTTTGCTCAGGAAATAATTTAGAACCCCTTACTGTAACAGAAGCAGGAGTCTTAAACCTCTTATTAAACTTGGACACAAAGAAAGGATCAGGACCTGATGGAATCTCTAACATTTTCTTGCGTAGATATGCCGAATGGGTAGCAAAATATTTAGTAATACTTTTTAACAAGTCATTGTCATCGCACACCATTCCTAAAGAATGGAAACTAGCTAAAGTGACACCTATACACAAAACAGGAAGCATATCAGATCCCTCAAATTTCAGACCAATTTCACTAACAAGCACTGTATGCAAGTTACTAGAGCACATTATCTTAAAGCACATAACAACCTACTTAGAGGAAAATAATTTTAACACCTTTTCAGCACGGCTTTCGGAAAGGAGTTTCTACAGTCACACAACTAATCGAACTTACACATGACATATCCTTCGCTATTGATCAACAGAAACAAATCGATCTCATTTTCTTAGACTTTTCGAAAGCTTTCGACCGCGTTTCACATTCCAAACTTATTATGAAACTTACTGCAACCCTTGGAGCTGGCCCTATAGTAGATTGGATCGCTGATTATTTGAGTGACCGTACTCATTTCGTCGAAATTAACAATGTTAAGTCCGAAACAACTAATGTTACATCCGGCGTGCCACAAGGTAGTGTTCTTGGCCCAGTATTATTTTTAATTTTTATAAACGACTTACCAACTAGTATTTCTCACAATATTAAACTTTTTGCCGATGACTGTGTACTTTACCAGGAAATTAACTGCGTCAATGACCATATAGCTTTAAATAACGCTTTAACAGCAGTGACCAAGTGGTGTGAAGAATGGCAGATGACTATTAATGTTAAAAAATCAGTTGCTTTATCCGTAACCAGAAAGATACACCAATCAAATTTTCAGTACACATTAAACAATATTCCTCTTGATTCGGTGTCCGAATATAAATATTTAGGCATAACACTAACCTCTGACCTCAGATGGGATTCTCATGTTAACAATGTCACATCAACCGCCTTAAAACAGTTATTTTTCATTAACAGACGCCTCAAACTAGCACCATCAGAAACAAAGCTTCTTGCGTATAACACATATGTCAGACCAATTCTAGAGTATGCTAATGTTGTTTGGTTTCCTTTCACTAACAAGCTCACTAAACAAATAGAAGCAGTGCAGAGGAAGGGGGTCAGATGTATATTTAATAGACACAGGTTGACAGACTCACCAACAGAACTAATCAAACACGCAGGACTACTAACCCTTCAAAACAGAGCAAAGCCAGCGCGCCTTAAAACCATGTACCAACTCGTACACAATCAATTAAAAGTCACCACTTCAAGATACATATCACAATCACAAACGCGACTAACACGTAATAAACACATACACACTCTAAACGAGTTTTCATTCCGTACTGACACTTTCAAATATTCATACTTCCGTCGTGCTATACGCGAACGGAACACCTTGAACACATCCATTGTTAGTATTCCATCATTGAATTCCTTTAGCACACGTGTGGAAAATCAACTACTTATATCTTAGTATTTATTGAGTTCATATATGTCATTACCAAGTTATTCCTTCCGTTGTGTTTTCACTTGTGGTATTATTGTCCGCCAAAATCATGTCACATGCTCCTCATTCTGGTTTATTTGTTATTCGTATATTCTAATGTATAATCTCGTGTCATATTTTTTATGTACTTTGATTAATTACCATTGCTATTTTTTTTGTGTGTGCCTCTGTACTTTGAATGCCCTCCCTGTTACGATCCCTGATGGGATTGACAGTATCGAATAAATAACTAAATAAAAACAAATAAAATAAATATAGACAAAAGACAGCAGATGAATGCAATTTCAAAAAGTGTTGGAGGTGAAGAAGATTATTTTTTGACAGAACTCACAAAATGACTGCTAACGTGAACAAGGTAGCCCCATTGACTTAGTGTGCACACAATTTTGGGTGCAAAAATGAAGCACTGTGGTTGCAAAGCCTTGTACACTTACACCATGATTCCAGTCATGTTGACGGGCACGATAAGAACGAACACCATGCATGACCCGCCACTAAACCAGAGTTTCAAGCAAGCTACTTTCTTCCAGTTCCCTGACTTTTCTATGGTTTCCCCGACTATTTAGGTCAAAATCCTATGACAACTGAAGAGGCGTGAAAACACAGCAGCCAATGGTAATGGACAGTATACATGATCTATTCACAGCAAAAAACTATATACTGAAACTTCAAATGCTGCAATAAAAATAGATTTGCTCTTATTTGAGGCAGCTGATTTCATCTTGAAGAAAGTCCAGCTTCAATGCGACTTATGAAGCTATATTTGCTTTTTCTGTTCCATTTCTCTAATGCAGGTGGTTAACATAGCCTTTATACTTGTGTGCATACATTGTCTCCACTAACTGTGTTCATATTTCAAATTTTTATTTTAAAGCACAGAGTATTAAAAACTGCCTTAGATTACAAGACAAATGTGTTTCCTCATAATACAGCAATGAAAAGAACCAGACATTGGACAAATACTAAAATCCTCGTCATTTATCCTATCCGAACACCGATTATGCACCACAAAATAAAAACAAAAACAAAATACAAAATATAGCATACCCTCCAAATAACGCCAGAACACCATCAGCTGCCAGAGCTCAAGATCAAAGAAGCTCCAGCAGCCGTAGTGTAAATGCTATCAAACCATCACAAAGTTCATTCCACAGTTACATGAACACAGGTCCTCATACTTACTAATAGCTAAAGAATGTTGACAATTTCTGCGAAGTACCATCTACGACGTCAAATCCATCAAATCTGCATGGCGACACATTCAAGTCTATCCATAAACAATGGATGGTTACTTGGCCACAAAAAGGTTACTGGCATTGCATGCACAAATGCACTCTTCAGTAAACCCTCTCCCCCAGGTGTTGTGCTCCTCTGGGCAAATATCTATGATCCCTATGAGCAAGCAACGTGCATTACATCCACCAAAATAGCCGCACACTGCTACATAATCTCAGAAGCAATATAGTACCATGTACCCTTTCCAACCCTTTCATATTAGTGACTGGGCGCCATGCCATGCAGGTAGTACAGCCATAATCTGTGAAGAAGTGGTTGAAGAGCAACTCCACAAAAATAGTTTTATCTGTCTTTCCTTTCTACAGATTTTTTCAGAGCGCTATTTTACCAGGTGCATTAACCGATCACCAGCAGCAGAAAAATTTCATTCCATAGCTGATTAGTTCAGCAAACATTTTCTTACTTTTTAAAAATTGCTTTTGCACTTTGTTGGCATTTTCATAAAAACGTCTTATGATAAAGTGGTGTATACCTATAACTTTGATCTCCCGCGTATGTGAGAAGTGCCGAAACCTAAACAAGAAAGGTCGTCACAACTCAGTTAACAAGTGAGATCAGTTTTTACCGCTGCGTGAACTCCAAGCAGAGGCTTGTTTCCTTGGGGTACACAACACTGAAAGCAAAGTACACCAAAAACATGACATTGAAGCCTGGTATGGGTTGGCTGCGTGGATCACTTGCAGGGTGTCAATGCATATGGTGAAGCTCTTTGCAGTAAGGAAGCTGCCTCCTGCAGAAAACAAGTTTTAAATCAGGAATGCTCGCCCGAGTACGGTACCACAGGGAATTATACATTTTGCAATGATGAAAGAAGAACATGGCATGTCGATGTCATCACTGGCAGATTCCTGGCATAAGAGGGAGTTAAATGCGTAGAAGAATTGTCTACTAAAGTAGCACCATGTGGAAGCTGCAACTATAAACCAGTTACAAATAAGCGTGCAGCAGATCATAAGCATAAATAAGTCATCTCTGTGCTTGTTCAGACTCTTATTTTTCCCAACAATGCGTGGTGAAAAGCTTTGGATTGTATACAAATAAGTGCCAACCACATCTAAAGGCCCTAAAAATCAGAAGAGGCATTTACACGTGCTGGATTATCTACAATACATAAACATTGCATCATTTTAGTCAAATACAGCACCAGAACAAAGTGTAAAGCCTGTGAAGAGCAAAACAGGTTCTCCATAGAGTGGCGTCGAGAGACTGTGCTAGCACTGCAGTTAATCCGGCTGACCGGTAGTGATTAACCTTGCACCTGCCAGCCTCCTCAAATGTCACACCACTAGGTCACAGGGAATTATTTAACATAAGTAGAGCGCAGCTTGCGTATTATCTCAAGCAAGTGAGCAAACTGTTTGTAAATGGCTATGTTTTCAGTAGCATAGAACGAGGTACTAAGGTGCGCAGTCTTCGTGACCGGCGCAGGGCTGCGGAATGTTCGAGCTCGCGTAGTGAATGCTGAATGGTGTACTGTTATCTCGAGGCACCCATTTAGCGAGTACACGAAATATTTGCTAAAGAAGCACCAGAAAAACGCAAGCAGCAGATATCGTATTCAACAGCCACAGAGCCCAAGCAGACGCGCGCGGCACGGTTGTGGGCGGGCGGATGAATGGATGGTAGGGGCTTAACCCTTCCTATCAGGCGGTGGCTTGCGCCTCCTAGCCTAGGATTCCCCCCCCCCCCCCCCCCTTTTCAAGCGAAAGCTTTACTACTTGCACTTTCAGCCTTTGCCGTGGCGCGGCGGTGCCACCACCAGCGCCTAACACCTGCGCTCTCCGCTAGGAGCGCAACAGGTGCTTTGTAACGTCACGCCGTACAGAAGGGTGACCGACTCGCGCCGTCGCAAGCCGCGGCGGTGCCACCACGGCGTGGCCTCCGCGATCGAAGCGCGCTTTTGAGGAACGGCGCGCGCCGCCGCCGGAGCAGATCGCGGCGGCCACGACCACAGGCGCCTAACTCCTGCGCTCTCCGCTAGGAGCGCGATTGTGGCGTTACGCTGAAGAGATTGAGGCTCGACTCACGTCGCTAGAAAGCAGTAGCTGTGCCAACCACCAGCGCCTTAACATTGCTTCGCGGCGATGCCGCCTACCACTAGGGAAGCTCGTCGTAATGCGCGTAAAAGAGAGCGGCGAGCTAGAGAGACAGAGGAAGAGCGTGAAACAAGACTCGCTAAGCGACGTGCCCAGTATGCGGCTCGGCGAGAACGTGCGAGCTCTTCTGTGGTTGATTGGACTGATTCGCTCAGTGTTGTCGACAGTGAAGATGGAGCCAGCTGTAGTCTTAGCAGTGACGAACGTTGGAACTTGACTAAACGACTGCGACGAGCCCATGAAACCCAGGAACACAAGCACCACAACAGCACGACTATCATGTGAGCGAGGGCGTAGCCATGGGTATTGCTTTCGCGATTTCCCGGCTTAACCAAGTTGAGCCACAGCCATTTTATAATTTGTATTTTAATCTGGGTAATTTGACCATTTTTCATACATTTACTCCTCCCTTGACCTCTTCCACGGGCTGGCCGAATCGATGGCGATTGCCATTGGAGGATCCAGACTGAGCTCGCGTATAAAAGGCGCTCAAAAATTTCGAATGTCGACTCGAATGGCATCAGTGCCGTTGATAAACTTCCCTGTGGCAGCGCAAGTTCAGCACTTGAAACGCCCGTAGAGAAACTTTTCAGACTGCATTGACCCGTGCAACACTATTTCGGCCCAAAAATAAAATCAGTGTTAAATCTTACAAAATAAACATAATTACTGTATTACTTGCACCTGCATGAATAAACGTCAATAAAATTAAAAAGCTACAACGTACACTTATGATCCTTTCTTAGACTAGAAACGAATTTGAAAATCCCGCGTTGTTTGACGTACTCTTCCGCTAACCAATCGAGTACTTCCCTGGCCTAAAATTTCCCGCGCTCACTCACTCGGTCCTTTCAGGTGTGCCCATCGGCAGACAAAGCAGAATTTGTGCACACATCATATTCCTGCAAACTATAGCGCTCTTCCCTTTTTCTCGCTTGTGCTCGTCTTTCCTCCGCGCGCTGTGCACCTTTTGTGAGACACAGTAAAGCAGCAGTGACGCATCGGCGCTAAAGCGGCTGTGGTGGGCACGCTATTCGAAATAATAGCATTCGCTCTCCACGCAAACGCAGGCTTGCTCTTGATTCTTTGCAAGTGCATTAGGACGCTCACAACTAGCAGGGGAGACTGCTAGTCTTGAGATCTGTAGTGGTAACTAAAGCTATCCGTCCACTCAAGATTTTCCAAGCTCCCCCGGCGATTTATCTTCACTGCCCGTTTCAATAGCAGTACAAGCCCGCAACAATACTCCCAAAAGACGACAAAAAGCCTATCGTTCATGCCGGTAAAAATGTGCACCACTCACCTTGTGTGCGAACGGTCTGATCGGTGAAAATCACGGACACAGCACGCCGGTATTATCCTAGCTCACCGCGCATCACGTCCATGCCGTCAATTGAAGAATGCAGGACCGCAGCCAATAGGACTGCTTCTCATTCTGCGCGCTAATATTGCGCGTAGAAACTTTTGGACGCTTAAGCTATGTAACGTGATTGATGAAAGGTGGCAAAGGTTTTTCGGATCACTTTTTTTTGTGCAACGGCGGTGCTCACGTCACCAACGTTAGGTGAACTGGGGGTGTTGCGGCTCCAAAAACAGAAAATTACTTTCTTTTCCGTGAACGTGTTTCTGTTATGGGCGCAAAGCAGATATTCTCTGTATGATAACAGAAAATTTCCGTAAAAATGCTTGTCCTTTCACACACATTTCTTACAGTGTAGAGTGAAGGTACTGGCGCCCATCTGGTCCTATCAAAGTTTCATTTCATTTCATTTCATTTTAATACCTTAAAGACCCACTCGGGGTATTACATAAGGGGTGGGTACAAACAGTCAAATGAACAAGTGTTATGTTGAAAAATGGTTGGTAACAGCTTCGGCGAATGTGGATGGGCATGAGATGGTAGCGATGTCATTGGAGAGGTCGTTCCAGTCTACAGAAACACGGTGAAAAAAGAAGCGGCACAGGTAACAGTACGGGCGCGGGGGCGAAACGCTTGGAAAGGATGACGAATGTATTGGGATATGCCGGCTGGTTGGGCAATGTAGGGAGCGCAGCGCTGCGAACTATGAAAAAATTTATGGTATAGGCAGAGGCTAGAAATACGACGACGAAGTGGAAGGGGCGCTAAACTGGATTCCGCTTTTAAAGATGTTACACAGATATCGTACGAATAGGAGGAATGAATGAATCTGGCTGCTTTGTTTTGAAGTGACTCGAGCGCATTGATAAGGTAAATGTGATTAGGCTTCCAAACTGGCGATGCGTAATCTAACTTTGACCTGACAAGAGATTTATATGCTAGTAATTTTACCTATTGTGGGGCGTGGCGAAGATGACGTCGTAAGAATCGGAGAGTTTTATTAGCCGAGGAAATGATGTTAGTAACGTGTGTAGCCCATGATAAGTTGTTACACAGCGTGACGCCTAGGTATTTGTATGATGAAACGGACTGCAGGTGAACGTTAGCGACCACATATGGGAAATCAAGCGGGTTACGGCGGCGGTGGAAGGACAAACGTTTACATTTATGAGGGTTCAGTTCCATTAGCCAACGGTCGCACCATTCCTGTATGTGGTTTAGATCGTCTTGAAGGTATGTTGGGTCGGAGGCGTTAGTAACTGTGCGATAAACAGCGCAGTCGTCAGCAGACATGCGAATATTAGAGCACACATTTATTCGGTAAGTCATTAATATAAATTAGGAATAGAAGCGGGCCTAGTACAGAACCTTGAGGAACTCCTGATGTTACTGGTAGCGGATTGGAATTTTGATTGTTAACAACGAAAAACTTTGAGAGATTAGTCAGGAATTCTTCTATCCATTTTACTATGTCGGGGGCAAGTTCAAACGAGAAAGTTTTAGGATTAAGCGTTTATGAGGTACCTTGTCAAATGCTTTTGCAAAATCCAGGAAAATGGCGTCGGTCTGTAGGTTAGAATCGAGATTAGCATGTAAATCATGAATGAATAGGGCTAGCTGCGTTTCACAAGAAAAACCTTTCCGAAAACCGTGTTGAGACTAATGGAAAAAATTGTTCGAGTCGAGGAAGTTTATGATATGAGTATAGATGACCTGTTTCATTTGTTTGTAGTGTACGCTAGTAAGGGAAATGGGTCGGTAATTTAACGGCGAATCTTTGTTACCTTATTTGTAGACAGGAACGACCTTTCCAGTTTTCCAATCGTCCGGTAGTTGTCCTGTTGAGAGTGACTGGGTAAAAGGTAAGCATAAGAACTCGGCACAAATATCACTAGTGTTCTTTACAAGTTTCGAGTTAATATTGTCTACACCAGATGAAGATGAGATTTTCATGTTTATAATTAAGGACGCAATACCCAGTGAGGAAAATGCGACTACAGACATAGCATGCTCAAAGAGTAAATTAGATGTCTGAAGTTGTGTTTCGGTTTCATTAGTAAAGACGGATGAGAACGCGGCGTTGAATAAAGTAGCGCACTCAGAGTCTGTCATATCCGCGCCTGATTCGTCTTTCAGGGTAATCGCGTGTTCATGATGAGGGTTAACGGCTTGTCAGAACTTCCTGGGGTTATCGCTGAGCATATTAGGAAGGTCTTGATGATCAAAGTTGTGCTTGGCGTCATGGATAGCAGTTTGATACGATTTTTCCTCAGCGCGGTACTTCGCCCATGCGCTTTGCGTTCCATGGGCTCTTGCCGAGCGGAACAGGCGCTTCTTTTTATTTTCCAACCTTTTAAGACATTTAGTAAACCATGGTTTCTGTGGATTAGTGTGGAAAGTTATTTGGGGAATGAATGCATTGACTAGGGCATCAAGTTTATTCTTAAATGCTAGCGAGTTCTCATGAATACTTCGTGAATGAAAACTTGAGGAAAAACTTACGAAAAACGCTGTCAGTTCAGCATTCATTATATCATAATTACCTTTGTTGTAAAGGCGGATTGTTTTATTGTATTTTGGGCGCCTAATTGCTTTAAGGTCGATGTTGACATGCAATAACTCACGCAAGTGGGTTTTGCCTGCTTTGAGAGGTTTGCAGGTTTAGAACTGGTCTGACCGATGGCTCGTTAATTATGGTATAGCAATGGACAATTTTCGAAAATTGAACATTGGTTAGAAGGAAAGCAAATAGTGCAGTAACTGTCTCACGCACCTCGGTGGACACCCAAGCCGCGCCGTAAGGGATCGGGCAAAGGCGGAAGTGAAAGAAGAAAGGAAAAGAGGGTTACGTCTTCGAGGGCTCCGGATTAATTTGACCCCTTGGAGATCATTAATGGACAATTTTTCTTTTGCACACTTTTTGCTTGATTCGAAACCATATAATTCCAGATTTATTTTCAATTCGTAAGCGTCTTACAGAGGTTGCAAAGAGCACACCGTATCTCAAATAACCACGGGACCATACGCGCCCTTCGTTTCCAACGTATTGATTTAATTTTTTCTCCCCTTCCTCAACGATGATTTACAACCCCAGTGTCTCTCGCTCCCTTCGTCGCGGGAGGCTGACAGCGTGAGTTCGGGGTTCGTTCCGCAACACTTGGTACTCCCATTCCCGCACAGTCGATGGCTGGCGGCAGCGGCGCGGACTGTCGCGACACGTACGGGGCCTCCACCTCACCTCCCTGCGACCGCGCCATGCTGGGTGTGCCGGCCGATGCGAACAA